>NC_085047.1:110349942-110714013 GCF_963662255.1 Cinclus cinclus
GGAGCGTGGAAGTGAAGGAGAATGGTGGACCAGCAAACTCAATACACTGGACCACAGTTCTTTAAATATGAACTTATGCCAACAGAAGTGAAAGGAGGATATTTACACCCCTCCTTACCTTCGATTGACTTTATTGACTGGAACCAATGACTGTTCTACCCTGGCCTTAAAACAGTCTGGCAGCCTTTCTGTTGCATCTCAGAAGTTACACAGTGTGTTCTGGAGGGATGAAATATAGGTAATTTGGAGAAGACAGGATATTTGCATATTGGAAAGCTTGTATCTACCTACCAGTGCAGAGAAAAGTAGCCCTTTGGAATTCATGTGTTTTGTAGTATTAAATATGCATTTATCTATCGATCTATATATAGATACATGGAATTTATGTAAGAGATACCAAAATACGTACTTGAGGACTTGTGTAAATAGGGGTGCTCTGTATAGGTGGTCACTTCAGCAAGGTGTGGGCCAGTGAGAATAACATTCAGTTAAATCTGCTTACTGCAGCTGTATTTCTCTATTCAGGAATACATGGTGTACAGGAATACATAAATTACCGTAATCTAAGTCCCTTAACTAATAATAGCATTGCACTAATTAATGTTAAAATAATTGTAAATTATTTGGTCTGTTCTCACTATTAGTGTAGGAACTCTTTTTAATGTACCTTATTTTTTAATTCTCAAGCCAAAAGGTCATTTTTGAAAATGTTGTGTACCTATCACATTGTTGAGGGAAGAAGAATTAAGCTGATGTCTTGCATAATTCTTCTCCTTTCCCAAAAACCCACATTGCCCTGCCCCTCCCCATCTATAGTGACTCAGTTAAGCAGTAATACAAACACCTTCAATGCAGTAGGAATTACAAGTGTGTAAAGGGTTTAAATTTAATCTAATTACAAAGCAATTAAATTGCTCTTTCTTGAGATGAAGCTGCTGCAGAAGTTCTCATTTGTATCAGAGTACAAAAGCAGATGAATAATAGTGTGGGTTTTTTTATTAGGTACTTTATTACATTATTAAGGGCAACCAGGAAATCTTCCTCATGCTCCAGATACTGTGCTCAGACTGTAATCCACAGTTCCTGTGCAAAAACTCTTTAATTTTCTGTTTTATATGCTAAATAGAGCAGAACATAGAGTACTGTGAAGTTTGTCTTCCATGCCTTCATGGAGGGAGAGAAAATATGCCAGGGGGCCATATAAATGAAAGGGAATAAATGAAAGGGGAAGAAAAAAGATTATGCATGTGAAGACAGAAAGAACTGGAAGCCATAGAATTAAGCTTGGCTGGAGAAGGTGAATGAGAGAGGGAAAATTCAAGGCAAAGATCCAAACAGCACAGGTTAAACAAATGCCATAGAAATAAAAAATCTGGTTGTCGACAGATAGTCTTGGCACTTAACACTGCAATTACTATGTAATTTGGATATTTTAAAATTAATCTTGAATTTGCCATATGTTTGTTTTCCTTTGAGTCTTCCCTAGCTGTGTTCAGTGATGGAGAACAGTGTTCCTGTTCTTTGTTATTCACCAGTGCATAGTGTTTTCTGGGATCCTCCGCTTTTATATGTTTGCCTTTTTAAGGTTAAAGAGAAGCCTAATCTATGTTTCTGAATTTTTTCCATGCTCTGTGATTTTCCCTTCTATTGAACTCATCCTTTCCTTCAGCTCTGCAAAGTCCTCCATGAGATGAGACACCTGCTCTTGGATTCTGTTGTCTTGAAAGAAGTCGCAGTTTGATTTTTTCAACAATTTATCAAAGATATTTTGAAATTTTTTAAAGATTTTTTTATCAGTTCTCTTTTATTTCTGTTTTTCTGCAGTCAAAAAATCCAAAGTGTTAATGAAATGGATTTGTAGAAACTTTACCATATGATCTTCTGTGTGTGTTTATCACTGATTATACTTAAATTTTCAACCAGTTGTTTTCTGCTCCAATATGTAAGAGGAGTGTTTAAGGAGATCATGCTTTGACTTGCTGTGGGATGTACAAAGTAGAAAATAAATCTGGGAAATGTAGAAAGAATGTGATATAGAAAATATTTAGGAAAGTGCAATTTTTTTTGTAGTTCATAGTTTTTCAGAATTCTGAAGTACATCCACACTGCCTTTTCTGCAGCTGGCTGGTTTGAGTTCTCCTGTCTTTGCCACTATTGATGTAGAGTCTGTGAATTAAACTCTAGTCAGGAAGAAAAAGCACAGATAGTCCCCACAGTGAAAATAAACACCACCACCTCTCCCTCAACAAATCAAAATCAAACAAAAAACTCACAACACCTGGATATAGAGAGGAGTATTTATATTTCTTTTTCTCTTTATTTTGAAACACTGATGTACTTCCTTTCCTCTCCTGCCTGATATAATAGGAGATACTGATTTTCACCTCTAATGATAAATTTTAGTATTAGTCTTGATGTTGTCATGAGATGGTCTCTACCATGTCTGTTCACCTTAGTTAAAGGTCATCTGTGCACCTTTGCAAATAAGAAATAAAGCATTAATTAGTTTATAATGGAGCTGTCATAATGAATATGTGTCATGATGAAACACTGCTAGTACAGATCAAGGTAATGCAAGTGCAGATCTAGATTGTATCTTTAAAAAATCTAAACAACAGACAGCCACCAAACAAAACCACAGCAAAACTGTGCTCCTATGAACAAAATTGCTGTTTGTTAAGAAAATATTATGCTGCACTTAGACAAAATGCAAGTAAAAGTCTGACTTCATGCCTTACTTTCAAAAGACAGCTTCAGTTCCAAGCTTGTCAGCATTACAGGCATTTGGGGTTTAAGTTTGGAAACTTGCAGCAAATAAAGTTGTCTTACACTCTTCCTCTGAGTGATGCTGTGTACATAGCTGTATAAAGGTGGTCAAGAAATGGAGTCATGACTTCCTCTGGAGAGGAAGAAGCCTGAAAAATAGAAAAATGAAGTTTTTGAAAAGATGTTGTGTAATAAAACTAAAGCATCCTCAGAAAAAAAAGCAGTAGATAATTGAGTTATGTGCTTGGTATATTTCTATATTCAGCTGACTTCTGACTTCAAACTGACTACTTGAAAATAGGAAAAACTGATTTGAATAAGTAGGGTTTAAGTTCTTAATTGTTCTTAAATGCTTCCTTTATATTGAACAACGAGCACATGTATCTGCACGTAATTTTGATTATAGACCTCAGCAGTCTGTGCTCAGCTTAGGAAGAAGCAATAACTGGTAGCTGACTGCTGAACTCTATTTGTACACCTTACTGAAAATGTACTAGGTTTAGATTATATTCAGAGTAACCAGTTTTCAAAGACATCCTGTCTTCTGCAGTCAGCATCACTCTTCTGAATGTGTTGTCTAATAAAATGTTTTATTTGCAGAGCATGGTGAATATGATCCTCAAACTGTGAGACCAGGAAGCCGATACAGTCATGTGCAGGAAGTTCAGGAACGACTTAACTTCTTACGGTGTGTTTTATCTTGAAGTTTGTTTAACTTCTTTAAGAATACTTTGAATGCTTTTTAAAGAAAAACCCTTTGCATTTCTTTCTCTTCTATAGCTCTAATTTGTTCTGTTAACTTCTTTCAAAACTCAGATGCAAAAATACAGTGAATGCTTTTGGTTTGGTTAGTTTTTTTCCTGGAGGGCTTTTATGCTACCGTTGGAATATTCAAATAAAGTTTCTCAGACTCTTTGGAATCCATGGCTCTTGTTCTGCACTAAGATTTGTATTTTTTTTTCCTGTCATTGTGCAGAACCTGACTGACTAAATATAGTGTGTGGTGGATACAGTTATATTCCTATTGGAGCAACTTAGTTTAAAAATTAAAATGTTCCAAGTAGGGTATGGCCATGTGTTCTTGTTTGTATCACAGCAGATTTAAATCCATGATCATAAACTGACATATACTTTTGTCAGTCACTGATGTTGCATTGGCAGCAACTGAGCCCCAGAAAGAAAGTGCAGTAAAAAGATTGTTTGGATTATTTTGGCCAGCTCCTTTTGGAGTAAAATAAGAAAGCAAAGAATCTCTGCTCATCATAGAACTGTAGAATGTTGATGCTTTTTAGGCTAAGTCTCTCTCAGCTTTTTCCTATGTGGTTTTAACCTTGTTATAGATGAGTAAAAATACTTGAACCATCAAGTTCTGAACTATTTTTTCCTTATTTTCTAAAGGAGATTTTATTTTACTTATAAAAATTTTACCAAGAATTCTCATTAACTAAGCTGAAGTGTCAATTGTTTAATGAAATTATGCAATTGCTTATGGATAGCAGACTTAATGTATCACTCCTGCATGATAGAAATTGTAACTTCCTTACATTTGCGTTCACTATTTGTTAATGTACATGAATGAAATTTCATAATTAAATTTATGAAGTCCCGTGGATGTTAAATGTAGAGTATGTATGTAACAATTTCTGAAAAGCAGTGCCATAACTCAGTCCCTGATTTCTTTTACATAAAAAAAAATTTGAATGAAAAAAATTAATCTAAAGAACTTGAATTATAATTTGTTCCTCCTGAAACATCTTTAGTGTTAGCTCTCAGAGTTGAAGTTCATAATAATTATTTCATAATAATTGAACACAAATGTAAAACTTGCTTAAATAAAAGGAAAAATTTCCAGTTCATTGATTCATGGCTCTGCTCCATGCTATTGATACCCTTTTTGCAATTTTTCTAAAGCAAGTGTTAAAACATAGTGAATGATTGCAGAATTAATTTATTCTCATATGTCGTGCCCTGATTTTTAATCTAAATAGCTTACATTAGTAAATGTGCATTTCTTTTTGTATAAAATGTAAACAATGCTTGGTATTTTTGTATAAGGCACTTTTTTACTGAATTGTTTTATTTTTTTGTTTGGAATAAAAAAATCTTGATCCATTCAAAATTACTAAGATATCATTGGGCTAATTATGAGTGGACTGATGATGTAAATAAAGTTTTCATACTTGTGATATATACATGTATAAAGTTCATATCCAACTTTGTGCTTGTACTTTTTACTGAATTGTAACTCTGGATGTCTCTCAGACAGTGCTGTTAATTGTCTCTTTGTTTTGCTCAAGATTTTTATTGAAGGATGGTCAGCTGTGGCTCTGTGCCCCTCAGGCGAAGCAAATATGGAAGTGTTTAGCTGAAAATGCGGTTTATCTTTGTGATCGCGAAGCCTGTTTTAAATGGTATTCCAAACTAATGGGGGATGAACCAGACTTAGACCCTGACATTAATAAGGACTTCTTTGAAAATAATGTGCTTCAGCTGGATCCTTCCCTATTAACAGAAAATGGAATGAAATGTTTTGAACGTTTCTTCAAAGCTGTGAACTGTCGAGAAGGAAAGCTAGTAGCAAAGAGACGAGCCTATATGATGGATGATCTGGAATTAATAGGATTAGACTACCTTTGGAGGGTGAGTTAATTGAAGGAAGCATCTGAAAGGTTAACTGCTAAGACTTTCTCAGTCTCTTTATGTTTTCAGGAATGTGTAATTTATTAGTAATGAACTGAAATTACAAAAATCTACTTTTTCCAACTAAATGCATGGCTTTTGACTCCACTGTCTTCCCAGCAAGTATGGAAGTTGGTAACTTTGCAGACTGATGTTTAATGGAAAGTTATTTGAAACATAAGTATATTTATATATGCATATGAAATTTAAAAATTGCTTATACTGTTGAAGAAAAGATGAATTATCTGCAGATTTCTCTTTTCTTCACATGCACGTTATAATTGAGCTTTGTTTCATGCACTTCATAACCTGTTCCATGGCATTCTTTCTGGTGTGGTAAACTGGAGTGATTGTAGATCAGACCAAGTTATCGCTGGTCTGATTGTTCTTCTTAAAACCAGAACCTTTTGGCTAAACATGGTGATTTTCTAGGAACTGTAGATTGCATATAACCACCTATTGTCTATATATAGAATCTCCCTTTTCTATTGGAAGGTTGAAGCTTCATGGAGCTTGCCAAATCTGTTGGTGAAAACCATGAGTATCTAAACTGGAACCTAATCTTTTTCAGAGTATTTCTCGTTCTCAAGAGCTACATTAGAGCCCAGTTAGAGCAGCATTAGTGGCGCACTGTGACATGGTTACCATGGCTGTGTGTTTGTAAAATGTGTATAGAAGCAGTCTCCAGTAATTTTGGTTGTAGCTTGTTGAAGGGTTGGGTATTTTAATCCTGGTGATAATACTAGATGCCAATTTTTGTATAAATAAGTTCACATGGTGTCTGTGAACAGAATCCCCACAGAATGTCAGCCTGTTTTAGTTTTGGGAATCAACTTATTTTGGTCAGCATGGGAAAACTCCTGAAGCTTCAGCTCGGTACCCTGCAGGGGTTGTGTGTAAACCCACTGTCAGAACTGGTGACTAGTAATTAAAATTTAGATTATCAGGTTAGAAGCAGAATTCATTTGCTTCTATTCCTTCTACTCATTCACAACCATTTAAATATTTGGAAATTCTGTCTGGTGATGCAGATTGTTGAAGCATCTGGAAAAGTTGTTTTCTTATTCTCCGAAACAAGCAAAAATTTGAGATACTATGTGAACATGAACATATAAACACTACTTTTACTCTGTTTATAGGAGATCAGCCTTTCTTGCTATCTCTGAATTTCAAAACTAGTTAATTATTAATTTTTTGCTCATGTAATCATTTTAAGTGTAAGTTGTATTGACTGTATTTTGTAACTAAGCATTTTAGTCCCTTTCCCCTCATAAGATAATTAGGCATACTGCTCTGTCGAGATACTTATGTAGTAGTGTTGGTTTTCATTTTTCTGCCAGCAAGTTTTCAGAGGTGCTAATTCTTTTTTTTTGTTTTTTTTCAATTGTGCTAGGTTGTGATTCAGGGAAATGATGACATCGCAAACAGAGCAATAGACCTTCTTAAAGAGATATATACTAATCTTGGCCCAAGGTTACAAGTCAATCAGGTAAGAAAAAGCAACAGGAAGACTGGAATAGAATAAAAAAAGTCTTAAAAATCAGTTAGGTGATATGTTTATAGTTGAAAGGAAAACAGAAAATAGTTTCTGTGTTTTGTAGGGTGAGTCCAAACATCAAATTCTGGGCAGATGCAGAGATAAAGTTTTTTCTCGTATTTGCAAAACGAGCTCTCATTAACTTTTCATACTAAGTTCATCTGCTGTATTTGCTCTTGCTATCAGAAAGCAGTTAATGTCACTTGAAGAAAGCCTTTAGTTGCACTGCAGGTTGTGACACTTACTCACACGAGTATGTTCAGTGGCTGGGTTTGTGGGGTGTTGTCACAAGCTAATGTAATCTCTTTTTGCTGGCATGTCCCTTACAAAAGGTCACTGAGTTTCTACGTAATGGTCAAGCTGAGGTCTAGCAAATCAGATATTATCTCTCTGCATTAATATTTGCTGGGAGCTGTGGTTCAATGGACAGAGAAGAGTTACTGGGTTTCTGTAAGGTCAGGGAAAAGGATGTCATCCCCAGGGTCCTTGACAGGCTTGAGAAGTGGACCCTTGGGGACTTTGTGAAGTTCAGCAAAGCCAAGTGCAAGGTCCTGCAGCAGGGTTGGGGCAATCCCAGGCACAAATACAGGCTGGGGGATGAACAGCTCAGGAGCAGCCCTTCAGAGAAAGACTTGGGGGTGTTGAAAAAGCCAGAAAGCCACCTGTGTCCTGGGGTCCGTCAGCAGCTGCATGCGCAGCAGGTCCAGGAAGGGGGGGTTCTTTCCCTCTTGTCTGCTCTGATGAGACCCCACCTACAGTGCTGCATCCAGCTCTGGGGCCCCTAATGTGGGAAGGATGTGGACCTGCTGGTGTGAGTCCAGAAGAGGCCATGAAAATAATGACAAGGGGCTGGAGCATCTCTGCTAAGACCTGGAGAAAAGAAGACTTTCAGGAGACCATGGAGGTCTTCCAGTACTTACAGGGTGCTGCAAGAAAGCTGGGGAGGGACTTTAGACAAGGGCATATACTGACAGGACAAAGGGAAAGCTTTAAACTGAAAGAGGGTAGATTTCATTTGGATATTAAGAAGAAATTATTCCTGTCAGGGTGTTGTGTCTCTGGCACAGGTTGCCAGTGAAGTTGTGGGTGCCCTGCCTTTGGAAGTGTTCAAGGCCAGGTTGGATGCGACTGTGAGCCACCTGGCCTAGGTTGTTGCCCATGGCAGGGAGGTTGGAACTGGATGATCTCTGAGGTCCTTCCAACCCAAACCTTCATGTAATTATGTGGCTGCACAAATTTAGTGGAGGAATATTGTCCTTTGGAGAATCTCCAGTTGATAACTTGCCTGGTGTATTTCTTAAAACTCTGGTATTCTACTTGTCTTCAAAAACACTTTCATAATCTTCAGAGCTGCCAGGTCCAGCACAGCTGCTCTAGATGGTGAATTCACAGCCATTCAAGCTGTATCTTCCTCCAGTGGCAGATGGCTGGAGGCTTCTGTCTTGCTGTAGGTCTGGGCTTACTAAGCACACATCGATGTGTCCATCTGCACATGCTTGGCTCTGACACTTCCAGAAGTGTTGGATTTACATGGCACACAAGAATTCTTTAACATGGTCTGAGAAGAAGAGAAAGTGAAGGTCCAGTTCAGTGTTCTCTGTCCAAACTTTAACTTTTTCTGTTTACATACAATATGGTTATAGCTGCTGATGATGTGAGATTATTGAAGTGCACACGAAATTAGAGCTATTTATTGATGGGAATTGCTGGAATAAAACAACTTTATTGAGTAACTTACCTGTTACGGTTTAGGGGATTTTTTTTTCTGTACCATTGGGTCATCCTTCTGAAAAGATGGATTCTAATATGTCTTAATTATACCAATTCATTAATGTAATTAGGTAGTGATTCATGAAGACTTCATTCAGTCCTGTTTTGATCGTCTAAAAGCGTCCTATGATACATTATGTGTGTTGGATGGAGATAAAGACAGTATCAACTGTGCAAGACAAGAAGCAATAAGGATGGTGAGAGTGTTGACTGTTTTAAGAGAGTATATAAATGAATGTGACAGTGATTACCACGAAGAGAGAACTATTCTACCTATGTCAAGGTATGTGTGAAAAAGCAGTATGATTTTGAGTTCTGTTAAACTAAAATAGTACTATTGTCCTTGGGATTTTTACATTCTAAATGGTTTCTGTTCAGGAAATGGTTCCACGGTGTTTCCGAATTCCCTTTTCTTTGCTAATATGTGATACTGTATTTTAAAAAAAAAATTTGAGAGGTCTGGCAAATACAAATATAAATGAAAGGGACACAGCAGGTCTAAGAATGAACTTGTTTTTTTCTGTAACCAGCGCAATGTCCCTTGAGGCTCAATTGCTTTGGATATAGTTCTTTATTTCAGATAATTACTTAATGTAAAGAATAGTACTGCTTTTAACATTGGCAAAACCTTTTTGTTTCTCATTGTCTTATACAAAAGCATGTTGTAAATGTATGTATTCACTTTGCAGAATTGTTTACAGAGATCTCAGTCTTACTTTGCAATATTTAATTTTTAATTATCTCTAAGTGAAACATTCTGTAATCTCCTCACAGAAGGAGTACTTTAAGAATACTTTAAAGTTTATTTATTTTTTGTATACCTTCACTCTTCTTATTCTTGTCCTTGAGTGAAAACTTATCTTAAATCCTTGGTGTCTCTATGGATTTATGATGCAGCTAACATATTTTTAAACACAGTGGAGGCTTTTTGTCCATTTTCTTTAAATACACTTTTTGTCAAAAAAAAATGAAGCAGTTGCTGTTTCTTCATGGTGTGTCAGTAATTTGCAGTGTTGCTACATCTTTTTTACTGCATATATTTATTGATTGATTGATTGGTCCTAACAAAGTTTTCTTGTTGATTGTGGGTACATAGTTTTTTTTTATGTGGGCTGCTTACTTGGTTCAACTAATCTTTCACAGGTCTTGTTAGCAAGGAGCTTTATGAGGCTTTTTGCCTTTTGTTACATGGGATTAGTTTGTTGGGCTTATCTGGGCACATCTTTCCTAATGAGCTCCCTGCCATTGTGGGGAGTTGGATCACTGCTAATGTGAAACCATTTCTTCCTTTTTTGACCACTTTAACCTTTTTAAAAAGATCGTGATTTTAAAAACCAGAATTCTAGTATGACACTTATAACAGCTTTTGACAGAAGACATTAAGGCTTGGCAAGCTGATGGCTTTTTCTGATCTTGGTGTATTTAAAGCTTGAGTTGCTTTGCTAAAAGAGCAAAATGTCATTGCCAGTCTGATGAAGCTTTGCACATTTTGGTCAGGTTACAGGACAGAGAAAAGATCTAAAACTTTATAAGAGACTTCTGTCTGTACTGACTTCTGTCAGTAACCTGACTGTAAATTTGACCATATGATTAATGCATTTGTATTGAGTGTGGCTTCTTGAAAGATTCCGTGTATGTTGTTGCCATAGCTGCTGGGGCTTTCACAAAGTCTTACACTGGAAAATACCACGTAACGATTTGATGTTGAAAAACCTGCCTCTAAAAAATGCAGGGAGGAAAATAATTTATCCATGAGGGCAAAAAATAACTGTTGCTTGTTTGTTTATTTGCAGAGCTTTCCGTGGTAAACATATCACACTTGTAGTTCGTTTTCCAAACCAAGGCCGGCAGGTGGAAGATTTGGATATTTGGTCTCACACAAATGACACGATTGGCCAAGTGCGGCGTTGCATCCTCAATCGCATTAAAGCCAACAGTGCACACACAAAAGTAGAGCTGTTCATTGGGGGTGAGCTGGTGGATCCTGCAGATGACAGAAAATTAATTGGGCAGCTGAATCTCAAAGATAAAACGGTGAGTGTTGCAGGCTGGGTATTTACATCCATTCAGATGTTTATTCCCTTTTGTAAATGCCTGAAAAATAGCATGCATGGCATCATTGATTTTTGTGACATAATTCCATTCTTCATTCTTATATTATGCCATTAACATTATATCAGATGTTTATTTGGTAATGAATCTTAATTTTTGGAGAGTATTAAAACTGTGATTGTGTTTTTCAGCTAATTACAGCTAAGCTTACACAGATAAATTCTAATATGCCCTCAAGTCCAGATAGTTCTTCTGACTCTTCAACTGGTTCTCCTGGCAACCACGGCAATCACTACAGTGATGGTCCAAATCCAGAAGTTGAAAGTTGTTTGCCTGGAGTGGTAAGCATTTTCTGAAATTAACAGTTCAAACATGTTTTTTTTGCACGTTGTCATTGGCTAACAATTTTTATGTGGTTTTTTTTGTCCTTTTTTTTTTTTTTTTTCCTTAAGATCATGTCACTGCATCCTCGATACATCTCTTTTCTTTGGCAAGTTGCAGACTTGGGCAGTAGTCTAAATATGCCACCTCTTAGAGATGGAGCTCGTGTTCTTATGAAGCTCATGCCACCAGGTAAAAAATATGTTACTGTTATCCTAATTAGAACTGTAAAAGATTCCCAGGTAGTCGTTTCTTGTCTGCTATATATATGGAGTTGCATAGTTTGCAGTTGGTACTGGGATTCAGTGCCACAGTGCAGTGAAAATGGGGAGCATTGTATTTTAAGGTGGTTTTGTAGCACCACTTTAATAGGATCACTTTTGACTGTGATTGTTGTTGTAGAACACTCTCTAGTGTGATTTTTTCTGTAAGTTTTTGCAGCTGTTCTGATACACTTAATTTTTTTCAGATTTATAATTATAAATAGTACTGGCTTGTTGTGGAGTAGTTTTGCTGCAAAATGCTTATAAGTTGTGTTTTTATTGCAGATAACACTACAGTCGAGAAACTAAGAGCAATTTGTTTAGATCATGCAAAGCTTGGGGAAAGCAGCCTTAGTCCATCCCTTGATTCTCTATTCTTTGGTCCTTCTGCCTCACAAGTGCTGTACCTAACAGAGGTTTGTGATGCTTTGCCTGTTCTTTAAAAATTGTCAGTTCTCTCTGTGGCAGTCCTGTCTGTAACATTATGGAAGCCTAAGATCAAATTCTGGTTTGAGATTAACAATTGGAAATACTTAACAATGTACAGGAATAAACGTGTATGGCCAGTGCTATCAAAGCAATGCTTATGTAGTCTTGCTACAAAATCTCAGTTCAGTCATCTATATCCAAGCTGGTGCATTTCCATTAGATAACTCTTTATTTTTCTTTTATAGGTAGTTTATGCCTTGTTAATGCCTGCTAGTGCACCTCTGGGAGAAGATGCCAGTGACTTCCAATACAACTTCCTGAAAAGTGGTGGTTTGCCTCTTGTGCTGAGCATGCTGACCAGAAATAACTTCCTGCCAAATGCAGATATGGAAACTCGAAGGGGTGCCTACCTGAATGCTCTAAAAATAGCCAAATTATTGCTAACAGCAATTGGATATGGCCATGTTCGAGCTGTGGCAGAAGCTTGTCAGCCAGTTGTGGAAGGCACAAGTACAATTTCACCGGTAATATAAATCTTCCTTGTTGCAAATAGCAGTCTGCTCTGTGTTTTATAATGTATGCAGCAACTTCTCTTAACTTTTCATTGGTAGTCTATTCTTTTGAGTGTGTTGCATATCAAGAACTCACAGTACTTTCAGGTAATATTTTGCAATTCTAAAAAAGAGATCATCTTATTAAACAAATTGTATTTCTTGGTGACTGCAAAAAGTTAGGTGTGAGATGCACTTGCTCTGTATATGATATTCAGTGGTTTGCATGATTGTCAGTACAGGTAACTTCTCATTTTTAACTCTGTTCATCCTTCTGGACAAAATGTCCAGCCCACAGCAGGATAAACACACCATGTGATGGGTGAGCAGCTGGCTCACAGGCTGGGCACAAGGGTTGCAGTGAAGGGTGACACCAGACTGGTGACCTGTCACCTGTGGGGTTCTGCAAGGCTCCATCCTCAGCCCCGTGCTCTTCAACATCTTCATAAATGACCTGGATGCAGGACTGGAAGGGATACTGAGCAAATTTGCAGATAATACAAAACTGAGAGGAGCTGTTGATTCTGTGGGGGGCAGGGAGGCCCTGCAGAGAGATCTCAGTGAATTAGAGGATTGGGCAGTCACCAGCTATATGGAGTTCAATAAGGGCTAGTGCCAGATTCTGCATCTGGGATGGGGCAAACCTGGATGTATGGACTGAGGAATGAGACGCTGGAAAACAGTGACACAGAAAGGGACCTGAGTGTCCTCCTTGATGGCCAGTTGAATATGAGCCAACAGTGCCCTGGCAGCCAGGAGGGACATCCCTGTCCTGAGCACCACAAGGCCCAGCATGGCCAGCCAGGCAAGGCAGGGGATTGTCCCACTCTGCTCTGGGGTGGGGAAGTCTCACCTCACATACTGGGGGCAGTTTTGGGCACCACAATATAAGATGGATATGAAGCTCTTAGACACCCTCCAAAGAAAGGCAACAGGGATGGAGAAGGGCCTTGAGGGCAAGGTGTATGAGGAGCAGCTGAGGGCACTTGGTCTGTTCAGCCTGGAGGAGACTGAGGGGAGAGCTCAGTGCAGCCACAACTTCCTCGTGAGGGGAACAGGAGGGACAGACACTGATCTCTGCTCTGTGGGGACAGTGACAGGGACGAGGGAATGGCCTGGAGCTGTGTCAGGGGAGGTTTAGGTTGGGTGTTTCAAAAAGGTTCTTCCCCTAAAGAGTAGTTGGGCATTGGAGCAGGCTCTCCAGGGCAGTAGTTGCATCACCAGCCTGACAAAGCTCAAGAAGTATTTGGACCATGCTCTCAGACACAGGATGTGACTCCTGGGGATGGTTCTGTGCTGTGTCAGGAGTGGGACTTGATCATCCTTGTGGGGCCCTTCCAACTCAGCATATTCTGTGATAAATGGGAATTCCCCATTTGTGAGGTTCTGTCCCAAATAGTTGCTAGATCTGTCAACCTATATTCAGGAATACACAGAGAGCCCCACTTCAGAGCACTTTATTCCACAGTATTGACTAAGATCCATCTCTGAATCAGAAGTACATTCTCCTTAAATCTCTGTTCTCGTTAGCTGCATCTCTTGGAAGATACATAGTTCTTTTTCAAGTAAATCTGAACTCTTAGTGATTACAATGAAATGAAGATCCCTTTTTATGTCTTACGTTAGAGTATAATAGAAATGTATTAAGGCAGGTATGTTTGCTACCTTGTCTTTTGTCTGTTTAAAATGGGTGGGTTTTACTGCCCTGTTTCTTACAACAGTTATTTAAAGGCCAGGTTGGAACATGCATTGCATCACTTGAGTCTTGAAGTATTGTTTGAAACAGAGTTAGGCTGACTTCTTAGTAGGTAGTAATGTTTGTCCACAATTGCTGACTTTCACTATTTTGAGTTGCAAACGTCTAATTTAATAACTGATTTGTTGGAAAAAACATGATTGTTCTTGCTGTCACTATCATCCTCTTCGAAGGACTTTGGTATTTTTTATTCCCCTGGGATGCAGGTGAGATTTGTTAAAACCTTTCATTTCTCTTTCCTAAAGCATAAACACCAAAGCATAACTTTTCTGTCTTGGTTTTCCATTAGTATTTAAGAGAAGGAGGCAATCAAGATTATGTCTCTGTAGTTTTTCAATTACTGGTCTGTTGCTGTCACTAGTACCTTTAAAATTGTAACTTTCTTCCTTGTTTTCATGGAAGGTTGAATTAATAATGCTAAATGCAGTGTTCTGGTACACAGAACTGATTTACCCCATACATAGTGCTGTTGATCACTTCCAATAGCATCCAATAGCTGATTGACTGTGGAAGCTCTGTTAGTCTTCAGTGGAGGCTCTGTAACTTTGCTCCCTGAATCAAGTGTCTTAGTGAAGCTGACAAAACAAGGGAAGTGACCAACACCAGACCTTACACAGCAGCCTCACAGTGTGTCTTTTGAGCAGCATTTGAGATGGGCTTTTTGAACGCACTGGTACAGGAAAATGAAGAATCTCTTCTGTTTTAACTTGTAACCACAGCACACCATCTTTTGTTTGTGAGAAAAAATCAACCATTTCAGGTTTTGTCAAAAAGACGAAGCTCTGGCAGACTAAGGAGAGAGGGATCTATGCTCAAACCAATACAAAAAAAAATAAAAACTTGTCTTGCTGTTTCTGTTTTGAAAATACTATAAAAAACAGGAGGATAATTTAGAAGAGAATTCTTCAAGAGTAACGTTAATCAGATGTTTAAAATGTACTTCAGGATAATAAAAATTGCAGCTGTATTCTGTCTGGACACTCTTGTCTAATCCAGAGGGAGACCCAGTGTTTTACCAAACCCTTTCTTTCCCACATCTACTGAAAGGGAAGGAGGCATTGTAACAGAAAAATATTCTGTTAATTTGAAGTAATCTGATCAGTAAAAGAAGCCCCCAAACCTACTAAGTTTTGAGCAAGTGCCTTTCCTTTTAGCTGCTTGTACTCCGTTATCGTACACTGCAGCATAGTGTCTTCAGATGTGATGGTATCTGTTTGAACATGAGGTTTATTTATGTTGGCCTTTGCACTAAGTAGTTTTCCTTCCAAGGTCTTACCAACTTCTACCAAACTTTTCCAAGTAACTTTAGATCTTCATATCTTTTTGCTCTTTTTTCCCATGTAAAAGTAAGTATGAGAAATACTTTCTTCCAGATAAACCAGGCTACGCATGACCAGGCAGTGGTGCTACAAAATGCCCTACAAAACATTCCTAATCCAACTTCAGAGTGCATGCTGAGAAATGTAGCAATACGTCTTGCACAGCAAATATCTGATGAGGTTGGTGAATTCCTTTCTTGTATCACCTTTTCCCTTATAGCATCTTTTCTGTTTTCTTAATCCTTAAATTTGTTGCTTTGTAAGACACAGATTTTCCTTTTAAAATGTTTTAGGTAATGGTCATGTGAAAGAGAAAAATCTCAAATCATTGACAGTGTATCTTTATATATTGAAGATGCATTAATGACACAAATGAAAGCCTCAGTAAGGCTAAACAATGTGCTTTGCAAACATAGTGGTCTTGTGTGTATGGTGTGGCCAAAGCTTATTTGGATCTGGAATCAGGAGTCATGTTAGTGAACACATTAGTGAATTCAGCTGAATTCACTGGGAGCTGAAACCATGACTGCTTTATCTTCCTCTTCCACGTGCATCTGGATCCCTCGGTTTCCAGGTGGAAGCCATAAATGCAATGTTTCTGTACTGTGTAGAATACCTGCAAAACTATCTCCAAAACATTTCTGAGATGCCTAGATAGAAGATATTGCTGTATTCTCATCTTGGTGTTGACAAGTGCACTATCCCTTGAGAACAAAGGGCTGTGTCTAAAGAAAGCACAGTGTGCTACACTGCAAGACTGAGCCATCTGCCTTCCATCAGTGATGGTTTTGCATCCATAGGTGTAAAAGCAGCCAGTTGAACTCTGATTTAATCAAATTTCTTCTATAGAAGAAATATCTTTTGAGGTGAGATGTGAGGAAAGGTTTTTAAATTCTGCCTTTGTCTTTCTTAGAGGCCTGCTAATAAATAAATAAACTATTTTTGTTTCACCAAACACATGAATGCAAACAAAATCTGAATGTGTTTAACAGTGTTGCTGTGGAAGATTTGTCTGTAATTTTCTGAGATTTTGAATACTGCTGTGGATCTAAATTTCGTATGTATTGTAGTTTGCCTTTGAATGTTTTTTTTTTCCTTTTCACATTTGATGGAAAGACTTCTTTTCAACTGATCTCATAATTTAAAAAAAAAAATAATCTGACATAGGTTCCATAAGCTAGAGAGAAGACTTTAGCACAGAGAGGAATCACTCACCTTTTTAAAAAACGTTGATGCTTAAAGATTTTGAAACTACAATGAGATAAATAAAACACTGTTACTTTTCTTGTGGCACTGTGCTGTAAGGTTGTTTTGCTTGTGACAAAGATAAAATGCCTTTTATTTTTCTTGTAAATAGTGTTAATGTCCGTATCAGTAGAAGAATGCACATTGTTCAGGTTTCCTGATGCAGATACCTAACCAGCTCAGCTTCTTAGAGTTCCCTTTTTTCATTGTCTGAGCGTTAGAAAATTGAAACTTGGAATCCTTAAGAACTGACTGCCATCTGCTTTTAGAGATTTACCTATTTTTTGGACAGTTCTGTTTTGAATAAAGACTTCAGATAAGTTTGGTAATTTGTTTGAAAGTTGGTATGAACCATGAGTAACAGCAGTTGTAGTATGTTTTGTAATGTGTGTATATCAGTAAAAACTACTGGATATTAACTCAGACCAAGCACAAAATACTGAAGAGTGACGCTGCATTCATTAAATACATGAGCTGTGTTCTTATTTACATTCAACCCCCTGTGTCTTGAACATGAAGCAATCCCTTCATGTAATGATCACATACTTGATAGCATCTGTGTGTTCAAGCTGGCTATCAGCTAGCACATCATGGGGAGAAACCCTAAAATAAGTACAACTTTTTACATTGCTTAAGAGGCTGGCTGCCTTCCAGATGAATGGTTGGTGGTTTCTTCGAGTTTTTTCCTAAATAAAGAAGGTTTTGGCATTGAAATTGGTAGTTTCTGCTAAGCTTTAGAATCAGAATTGCCTACATCCTACTTTAAAAAATTGAATTTTACTTAAGTGAAGTATAAATACTCTTCAAGATACATAATCTGTTTTCTGTTTAAGAAAATAAATATTTTAATATTTTAAATCTTAAATTTTCTGTGAAATACATCTGTGGGAATTTAGAATCCATAGTAATGTTATTTGCAACTGTATTTTAATGTTGCTTTAGTTAATTTCTCTTTTTTTCAGGCTTCAAAATTCATCCCTGACATCTGTGTTATCAGGGCAGTACAAAAAATTGTTTGGGCATCAGGTTGTGGGTCAGTTCAGCTGGTTTTCAGCTCGAATGAGGAAATTAGCAAAATCTATGAAAAGGTAAGAATCCCTGAACAACTATTTTTCTGTATAACTGTTTGTTTCTGTACAGAAGGGGATGTTGGCCTGGTTTAGTGTCATGAGCTTTTAGGTGGATACAATGATCTGTTTCAGAATCTTGTACATGTCATTATCATAACACAGCTTAATTTTCTGTTCCAGATTCCTTTTCTCAGTAATTGTTGAATTGTAACTTGAATCTGGTATCAGTTAAAAAATGCACCAGTTCTGTAACTGCTGGAACATGTTTTCAGCCCAGTTAGATTCTGTATCTAAATAAGGAATAAGCATTTCCTGCAATGCTAATTTGTCTAGTGTTCAAACTTAAAAAGTCTGTTCTACAGAAGTGATTCAAAGCATATGTGCAGTCTAGAATGAGAAAGAAGCACAGAGTGATGTGAGAATAAAAGATAAAATTGCTAATTCTGTATGGCATATGTATTCATGGTTTCACGTGTGGTTTACACAGCTTGGAGTTGGAAGTTCTGTATCAGTGCATTATCACACACCTTGTGTTTAAGTAATGTTGTCTACAGTTATAGGAAATAATAATCTGTATTTTGACAGTTATTTTTTAAAAGTATATTCCTTTTTTTGTCTTACAAAATCATGTTTAGTACTCATCAATACTTGTCTGAGAGGAAATGAAATATGAAGGGAGGTTTAATTCTTGGTGTAGTCGCTGTTGTGTATAAATGTTCAATTGAAAGAAGGATATTTACTTCAGCAAAGTGCAGCACTCTCCATTAGCTTTCATAGGGTTATAGTGGCATCTGCTTCTGTTGCTGTGAGCTTGACTTCTTCATGAAATAAATTGGGGTTTTTTAGGTGATACTTGCTTATAGAACATGATTTAGTTTGTGTGACAGTCCAGGCACATGAAGATAAGCTTTTATATCTATACATGGGATGCTTTAAGAGCAGTAGTGCGCTAGAGAAGGTATACCTACAATTAAACAGACCTAAATGAACTTTTTTTAACATTTTTCATGGTAAAAATTGTAAAGTTAAGTTCTTTGAGGTAATGGAAGTTTTAAAAGAGGTGAAATTTAAGCTTAAGAAATTTGTACATTACTGATCATTTTTCACATGATTTTTTGGGTTTTTCATTTTTAGGTTTTTCTTTTTATTCTTATTGACACTTATATGGACATTTGTAATAGATGGCGGCTGCTTTTGGTTTCTGCTATGCAAAAGGGAAATAAAAATTCAAGGGGAAAAATTGTAAATTCAAAAGAGGAGGGAATTGCAGAAATAACAATAAGGGGAAATAAAGTACACTTTGTTAATATAACACTAAAAGAGAGGAGAGTATCCAAGAAATAGAGGAATATCGTGTGGAAGAAAAGACAGTTTAAGAGAACCGTATCTGGTTATAGATCATAGGAAGCAGTTTTTATGATGGCTTTATAAAGATTGACTATAACAATATACAGACCCCTCAGCTCTGGGTGTCTGAGTGCAGAGAAGTACTTCATTGAGTATAAAATGCACTTTGCCTTTCTCCCGGTCCCTGCAGCTGTGCAGAAATAACTTTCCTTTCCAACCAGGGCTTCAGTGCAGAACGGGTGCAGTTCTGGACTTGCTGAAGGCATTCTGCATTTGCTTTCTGGTCCTGAGTTGTGTCAGAACTGCCACGTCCTCCTGCTGCAGTGCAGTGACTTCCTCTGATTTTTTAGTTGTTTTGCATAGACAAAATAGTGTTTGTTGCCAGAGTGAGGCGTATTTTGGCCTGTTCACAAATTAGTTCTCTGCGTTGTAATCCCTTCTTTCTGCCTAATTAATCTTGCTACCTTTTCTGCATATAAAACAAGTATGATGCCTCTAGTTAATGTGACTAACCTGAGTTCGTGATTTAAAAATGACAAATTGAGACCTGCTCACATTCAGTTTTTTTGGAACTTCTTGAACATAATTACTTCTAGATGGAGGGAGAGGGTTTGCCATTATTCTCAAAGTATTTATTTTGAAAAAGTATACCAAAATCAACTCAACTAATTCAAGTGTTTAGTTTAAGAAGAAATCTATGCACCAGTTAGCAGTAATATTATTTTCTATGTCAAAAATCACCACAGCAGCTATGTTTAAAACTTGAACAGCTCTTTCATGTTTTTGAAAAATAGCCAAGTGATTAATAAATTCTAGCAGTATTAAAAAGCTTTTGGTCAAATAAGTTGTGAGTGTCAAATCCTTGTAAAACTGGACTGATGAATTAATTATACAGCACTATAGCCTTCCTTAGTTTAACAAAGTAGTAAGAGTTTTCCAAGCTTTAAATGCCATGTTTTGAGTGGTAAAGAAAAAAAAAAAACAACAACAAAAAAAAATCCCAAACCAGCAATACTCCCACCAGTACTAACTGGTGTAACTGTTGCCTACAAGCTTCCTATTGAACTTCTGTCTCCATAAGTTCATGCTTGGAATCCTCCTTTAAGAAGCACATTTCTGAAGTCATCCTACACAGTGCTTTGGCTCGGATCTGGGTGCATAAAATACTTGGCACTGATAATGGCTTAGTGTACAAAGCTGTGGTTTGTGTTTGTGTTTAGTGATATACCTTGGAGCCAGCTGGGTTTCTTGGGATTGTTTTCTGTACCCACTTTGTGCACTCATGTTTGTTTCCACAGACAAATGCAGGAAATGAGCCAGACATGGAAGATGAACAAGTTTGCTGTGAAGCACTGGAGGTGATGACCCTGTGCTTTGCTTTGATTCCAACAGCACTGGATGCACTCAGTAAAGAGAAGGCATGGCAGACATTTATTATTGATTTACTATTGCACTGTCACAGCAAGTAAGTTTTGGTCACATCTATTATTTTTCAATTCAAAATGAATGTAAAGCCTAAATTCAGAGCCATGGCTTCAGCCCATTTGAAATTGTGATGTGAAGTATTGGGGTGGGTGCTTTCAGAAGCCATCCAGGCGGAAGGTTATTAAACTTGGTTGCCAGTGTTTTGATCTGTTATTAAAGAGTTAATTTTAATTTTTTAAGATACTGTTGTTTCATGAATATTCTAAATTTTCATTGAGAAATTACAGAGATCCAAAGTTAGTAGTATCTTAAGCCTTTCAGTATGTTTTAAAGGGAGTCAGATTATGATGCTCTCAGATGAATGGGGTCAGAATTTGTGTTTTGGGGTTTTTGACTTTTCTAGATAAACAGGTACAGTCTTATGTTTAGGAATATTTGCCTTAATGAAAGGATCAATAGTATCATCAGACTATTTCTTTATAGTGAGCTCCTGACACACATTGGTGAAACTGTGGAGTGTTACCAGAAATACCACAAGCTTTGTAAGGTTGCAGCCGGTGGTATAAGGTGTTGAATTTTCAGTTTCATTGTATCACTCATATGGAAAAGTATTTCATACTGTCAGTAGAAGAAACTACCATTGAACTCTTTTCTCTTATATGCCTGTAAAACCTGTGATAAACATGATAATCTTACTTAGAATGGTGCAACTGTTCATGGATAGAATAGCATAAACATAAGTGTAAACAGAGGACTGCTTTGTAAATGAAGACGGTGAATCTGAACTAAGCTGCTAAAAAGTTCCTCTTCTGAATTAATGTGGAAACAAATCAGTGTTTGCAGTGCAGAGAAAGTTTAGCAATTACCAGACAGAACTCTGAATATCTTTCCGCAGCTATTGTTCTCAAATCTCCTATGGTCAGTCAGAGAACAATGTGAGCAAAAATATGCATGTGAGAAAATATTTTTGGTGCACCATAAAAAACAAAGAAGATGACCAAGTTCAGATCTCACAAATAGGATCTTTCTAGAAAAGATCAGATGGATTGTTTGTTTTTTAGAGTTTGCCTGGGACTTCTGTTTCCTCTAAATTGAGAAACATAATGCAAAATGTTTAATACTAAATGCTAGAGCAGTTTCTCTCCTGCAAGGTAATTGATTTTATAGTGTTGTCCTCTGAATGCAAGACTGGCTTAGTTACGAGAAGACAGCCAAACAGTCCTAAATAATCCTGGAACCCAGAAGTCTTCTACTGATTTCTGCAAAGTGCTTGGTGGCCACATGTATGTGGCCCTAAATACATTAAAATTGTTTGTGCTGGTGTAAAGCAATGGCACTTATACCCACTGAAGAGACTTTCTATTAACTGAACAGAAACCTGTGTCCTGGAGCCCTCAGTAGGGCAAGATTCAGGTTGCCAGCCTTAAGGGAGATACTTGACCTCCAGGTGTTCCTTCTGCTGAGTGTGAGTTCATCGTGCAGCTCATGTTTTGTGTGCCAGCTCTGTGCTGTCATCATGTGTCTAAAACAGCATGAGATACCTGTGCTCAGGCAGCTGCATCCCTCTCATGATTCCTTGAGAGCTCTTAGATGGTTGCAGCTTCACAGAAATGTAGTACTTGTGTTCAAACACTGCATACTCCTCAGAAACAGAACAGCGTGAGGCCTGTCACATTGGTCACATTTCTCACTGTAGGAAAATATCACCTTTATCTATTTCACTCTGCCTTCACGTGCACAGAACTGAGGAATATATATGTGATGTGTCCCAAGCAGTTGAAGGATTGTATTTCAAAATAACTTTATGTGAGATGTTCTACAAAAACAGCTCAGCATCAGACCCCATAAAATGTCAATTATTGTTAAGAACAAAACAGACCAGCCCCACCCCACAGTCTGCTGCAACTCAGAGCAGAGTAGAACTTGCAAGGATTGGAGAAGGGTGACAAGGGAGATAAAAGCTCTGCAGTGAGTTCCATCTGAGGAACAGCTGAATAGCTGGGGGCACTTCATACTGAAGGAGAGATGAGTGGTGCGAGGAGAATACTACAGAGACCCTTCAGATCAGAAGTAGCAAAGGGAGAACAAACGCAGAGCTGTGTTTCTTTGTATAAGACCTTGTTGAGCATAACATTTAACCAGTGCAACCTTCAGTTTGGAAATGGTTTGAGGGGTTCTTTCATGAACTTGTCCAGTGAGGGCTATGAAATACTGCTCTTGGTAGTCTTCTTGAACCACAGATTGTTAGAAGCTGATAGAATCTTCTGGAGAAGTGTCACTGCATGATTCCTTCTTCTTGTGCACTTTGCTTGTGCATGGTAGCAGAGATGGGTGCTCAGCCAGTTGCATCTTTGCTGTGACCTCAAGGTCATCCTTATGTGGCTTTGAAACCACAGTAAACCACACATGAAAAAGCTCTGAAGGGATCAGGATTCTTTGCTGTTCTTTCCACCCTGACTCCATGGGCACAAAACGAAGACAGCCACACAAAACAGCCACTGCAGAACTCACTGCAAAACTCACTTTTTCATATGTTGAGATACTTTCATAAAATCATTCATTCAGCATTTATTTATAGTCTCCTCCCACACAAAAGGAGTTGTTCCTAACAGTTTTTACAAGGCATAGTGCTCAGACAATTAATTCTACAAGTCAAAAGAAAATAATTTGCCTTAATTATTTTTTTTTACTGACTCTTATCCATTCCTACATTGGTCTAGTGATTAGGTTAGGTTCTGAGGTTGAAATTTCCTTTAATTATAGCCACTTGAATTTTCAGGAGGGTCATCATCTCTCACATCTTACTAATGGTAAATTTTGATTACTTCAAAGATACTCAGCAAACTGCTGCAGTGTCACATAAAAGCAGTTTTACTGGAGTAGTTCTGGTTTGTCTTACCAGGTACAACTGGTGCTTGATTAGGAAAAAAAATTATTTAGGATTACAAATTGCTGTGTTATGCAGTATTTGCTGTCAGTTGCAAAGGCGTAGTGGTTAGTTGTTTCTTAAGTTTCTTTCACCTTTAAATATTTGATTTGTGGAACAGGTTTTGTAATATAATTCATGCATCTGAAATTTCACTGCAAGGAGAAATAGTATGATGGGTAGTGAATAATTAAACTATTCCTGTTTCTTACATTATGTTCAGTTTTAGAAAATGGCATTAAGCAGATAAATACAAGTTTAATTAATGTCCTGTTTGGATAGGGAGATTGAGTTTAATGTTTCTGTTAAATTATTTCCAGAACTGTTCGTCAGATGGCACAGGAGCAATTCTTTTTAATGGCTACCAGGTGTTGCATGGGACAGAGACCTCTCCTTTTCTTCATTACCCTGCTGTTTACTGTTCTAGGGGTAAGTTTTCAGAGATGAAGCATTCAGTATGGGGGTGTCTGTAAAGAAGTAATAGATAAAAATAAATAAAAAATAAAATTTTGCATAATTTTTTTGCTAAAAAAACCTACAAGAAAAGATAGATTGTCATTAATAAGAGTCTCTAAAATACAGATTGCTTCTGACCTACATGCAAGCAGCACAGGTTGAGCTAGATCAGGGGAAAAGGGACTCTTGCATTTTCTGATAAGAACATGAACAGCATACCTTAATGTCTGCATTTGATCTTTGGTAATTGCTAACCTTTAAGTAAAAATCATTAGCAGGTTAGAATGATACCTACAGTGCCTTAGTGCCTTCTCCTATTGGTCTTGGCTCTCTTGAACATTTGATCAAAAGTTTTGATATGTTTTCAGGTATAGAAATTGCTACCAAAATAGTTGAGAAGTCATTCATTAGCAATTAAATACAATTTTAAACTTCCAAACAGTTAAAATTAGCTTACACTTTTTTTCTTTTATGTTTACTATGAGATTTAGGGGAAATATGTTGGTGTTGCACTGTAAGTAGAAGTGTGTATAAATTTTCATTTGCTTTTGGTTTACACAGAGCACTGCAAGAGAGAGAGCTAAGCATTCTGGAGATTACTTCACCCTCTTAAGACATCTTCTTAACTATGCTTACAACAGTAATATTAATGTTCCCAATGCTGAAGTTCTTCTCAATAATGAAATTGACTGGCTTAAGAGAATCAGGGTAAGTTTCAGGATCCGTTTATTCCTGTTAATTAGGTTTTTTTCTGCTTTGTTGTAAACTGCAGTTCTGAGCTTCATGTTTGCTATTTGGAGCATCCTAACTTTCTCTTAAATGGCAGGATGAAGTAAAAAGAACAGGAGAAACAGGTGTTGAAGAAACAATCTTAGAGGGTCACCTTGGAGTAACAAAAGAGTTGTTAGCGTTCCAGACACCTGAGAAGAAATACCATATTGGTTGTGAAAAAGGAGGTGCTAATCTCATTAAAGTAAGTTCAAGTTTTTTGATCTCTGGAGGGTATTTTTTAATTTGTGAGGTTTTAGGGGTCTTTTGGGAAGGGGGGTGGATTTTTGCAGGTTTTCTTGTTTGTTTTACCTAAAAATAAGTGAAAATAAGCTTTACATCTTGTGGGCTGTATCCATAAAAACACTTTCGATTGGAGTTTAATGAATTTTTTAAAAATAATTTTTAAAATTGCATGTTTCATTCACAAAGTGCATTTAACATTTTCATTCTTACTGTATTTCAGTGCTTGACAAACATCACATAAAGATAGTGAAATAGATACAGGGTAGTGCTGTACAGGACTGCTTTCCTTCATTCCCCTTGTAATGTCTTTCCTGCACGTATTCTTAATTAGAGTTATTAATTCTTAGGGTGGGTTGAACAAATGCATCGTGTCTGAGCATCTCTTTAATAACACGTTTTCTTTGTACCTCTGATATTACAGAGCAGGAGTATTGGTTTTTCAGTACTAATTGATAAAGAGCTTTGTAGATAATGCTGGTTTTACCAATCAAGGACAGTACAGATTTATTTTTAACTTTCAGTGGTGAGGTGGGTTTGCAGGGAATCACTTTACAATGGGGTTCTTCTGTTCTAAATTTAAAAGCTCATTACAGTACTGGTCTCAATTTTTACTCTTGTTTGTTTTTTAAGTACCCCTCTGGTTCTCAGACATTCATTTATGTAATAACCCTTACTCTCTTACAAAATAATTTCCATGGTAACAGGTGATTTATTGTCTCTTTTTCAGGAGTTGATAGATGATTTCATCTTTCCAGCATCCAATGTTTATCTACAATACATGAGAAATGGAGAATTGCCTGCTGAGCAGGCCATACCAGTCTGTAGTTCACCAGCTACTATTAATGCTGGCTTTGAGCTCCTCGTTGCACTAGCAGTTGGATGTGTGCGGAATCTCAAGCAGATAGTAGACACGTTGACTGAAATGTATTACATAGGTACAGCAATCACTAGTATGTAATACTTTTAATTATCTATTTTCTACTCTTTAATATATATATATCATGTATAGGTTTTGTTTATATTATCCACTGAACCAAATGCTGAGTTTTTTAGTTTGTGATTTGTTTGTGGCTGCTTCTAATGTTGCAAAATCAGTTTGCCAGCATAGCCTTTATTTTTCTTTATGCAGTAAATGTACTGACTTGCATTCCATGGTCACATCCAAATTCCAACCCCAGTCACTTGCATAGCCTTGACCCTTCCTTTCCCAATCTCTGACTACTCCCCTTTGTCCATACCAGCTCCCAGGAACCTCATTCTTCATGTGTCTTCCACTTCTGTCTCATCTCTCTTGCTAACCAATCCCAGAGCCTCACCAAGTATATTCAGCTTAGTTTTAGAGCTAGTCTCTTGGTTGCTCACCTGATTTGTCATCATTGTCCACACACAGACACAGGGCCTCTGTCCTTCTCCTTTTAGTTTTGAACTCATTCTCTGCTTGTTGTCGTCCTTTTAGAGGCTCCATTTTGGCCTTGTCTCAACACAGCTCTGCACTGAAAGAACTTTCTGCCTCTCACTGGAGAAGGATTCTAGTGATTGCAGTCTGTTCAAAAACTTGCAAATGTTACTGCTTCAAAAGCCAATAGTTTAGTGAAACTTGGGCTAATTTTCACAACGATGGCAAAAGGCTTGTTTTTAGCACAGATTATTGTTGTCATAATAAAGTATTTCATAGCATATTTTCTCCAGCCCTAAAGGAACACTGGAACAATTCTATTATTAACCATTCTAATATTAACAGGAAAAGGGAAAAAAACAAATCAACATTAACCAAACAAAATCCAAACACCATCAAACTAAGAAAATCCAAGCTCATATGGTGAGAAAGGCTGGGAGAGTTAGGGTTGTTCAGCCTGGAGGAGGGAAGACTCCAGGGGTACCTTATTGTGACCTTCATTACTTAAATGTGGCTTATAAGAAAGAAGAAAAGTTTTCTACCAGGGCCTCTAGTTACAGGACAAGAGACAATGATTTTAAACGGAGCGTAGATTCAGATTGAACACAAGGAAGAAATTCTTCACTATGAGAATGCTGAGACACTGGAGCAGGTTGCCCAGTTGTGGGTGCCTCATCCCAGGAAGTGTTCCAGGACAGGTCAGATGGGGCCCTGAGCAGTCTGGTCTAATGGAAGATATCCTGGCCCATGGCAGGCAGTTGGACTAGGTGATTTTTAAGGGTCCTTCCAACCCAAACTGTTGTGTGATTTAACAGAATGTTTAAACTCACAGAGTTTAGCAAAACCATGAGCAACTAAAAATAGTATATAAAAGGGGAAATTGTCCACTACCTCTCAGAGTAGTTTTGCCACCATCATTGCTTGAATCGTGCTATCAGTGAGTCACTTGAGGTTTTGCAGTCTCTTCCTGTTGAGTTCCATCTCAGATGTATAAATTAAAGCTTTATGGTTTTCCCCTCTGGCTCATCCTTCTTTCTTCACACTTTTCTATTGGGAAGTTGTGTATTTCTTATCACCTCACAATTAAGGGGGGTTTCATGGCATTCCATTCCATTCAAGTGTTTGATAAGCTCAACAGAACACCAGATCCCTGTGGTATGTCAGAGAGAAGAAAGAACACATGTATGAACTGTGCGTGCTCTGAGATTCATATACCAAATCTACTTGTGAATAAATATGCATGCTCTCTTATATCAGAATTTTTTTTGTTAAAACTATGGAACAACAGGTTAGCTTAGGTGATCCTGGTCTTGAAGAGATGTAAGGGACCTGAGAGAGGAGAGTCAAGAGGAAAAAATGTGTATCAAGTTTTATAGATAGCATTTACTAAAACTGTTTCCCATCCTGGCAAGAGAAAGTGAGGCTTAAGTGAAATACTATAATTTTTTGAAGGATTGTACATTTCTGAGAGTATTATAATTTTTGATGGGCTTATAAATTGGTTATATATTCTATATTCATTCAGCTGAATTCTTCAGCTAAGAAACTTGCTGGTATTGAGGAAAGACTTCTGTTTCATATATAAATAGACTAAATTTTTGCCTGACCACCTCTTTAGTTATGCAGTAGAAGAAAATGTTGCAGTGTTAAGATTACAGATAGAACTGTCCTTCATAGAAGTTGTGTTAATTTTAGCTATTAAGTTTTCTGATGGAACATTGTTTTGTATTAAATTGCAGTATGATACAGACTAATAATAATTTTATGTAACTGCCCTTTGTACTGCATTGATGTCCTCTTTATTTTATAACAAAACAGTTCCCTGACCCCATTTTGCTGTTTTCTCTTAGCTTGTGAGGCACTCACAGAATGGGAATATCTGCCACCTGTTGGGCCTCGACCGCCAAAGGGATTTGTGGGACTGAAGAATGCTGGTGCCACTTGTTACATGAATTCTGTCATTCAGCAGCTGTACATGATTCCAGCCATCAGGAATGGGATTCTTGCAATTGAAGGCACAGGCAGTGATGTAGATGATGACATGTCTGGGGATGAAAAGCAGGACAACGAGGTAAATTTAATTGTATAAAATTACCTAATCTTTAAATTGTAATTGATTTTTTAATGAAAAGTTTATGATAAATTTCAGTTGCTAATCAATCACTGATTTCCACTGATATCCCTGGGGGAAGTAGGATAATATTTCATACTTGAATGGGTTCACTGCCAGAGGGGTGCTTCAGACGATCCAGATGGCAGTTTGCAGAATTCCTCCTCAGGCATTTCTACTGGAAAGCATTGCACCTTATTTCTGCCACCACAACTCTATTAATGCAAACAAAGACAGTATTTGGGTTTTCAGCTGAGTATGAAACACCTTGGATTGTCAAATTAAACAAGGCGTAAAACTAACTACGAGAGATGGCTACATATGAAAGTGAATTGCACAAATTTTCTGCTTTTCAGAGCAATGTTGACCCACGAGATGATGTGTTTGGTTATCCACATCAGTACGAAGATAAACCAGCACTGAGCAAAACTGAAGATAGGAAAGAGTACAATATTGGAGTTTTGAGGCATCTCCAAGTAATTTTTGGCCATTTAGCAGCTTCCAGGCTACAGTACTATGTACCAAGAGGGTTTTGGAAACAGTTTAGGTAAGTAGAAAATTGAGTATTGATGTTTGTTCGCTGGATCCCTGAAGTGAAAAAAAAAAAACCTAATAGTAGAATGACAATAATGTAAAGTGTAAATTGACAGAAGTTGTGCAGCTTTATCTGCCTTTTCACCATCCTGTAGATGTATTTTAATAAAGTAAATTTTAGTAAAGCAAGGTGGTTCTTTTGAATTTTAGCAGATTTTGATAGCGAGACTTTGAATTTAGTATGAAGTTATATACAAGAGCTTTTTTTTTTTACTTACCAGAAAGTGTAGGGACAGAACAACAGGTCATATAGTGCATCAAAAACCAGTAGTTTGGCTCTTTAATGAGGAGGGGTTAGAAGCTTGAGTAATATTTTTTTTCCAAAAGAAATTGTAGGCGAACAAAACAAAAAATATTTATAAAATGTGCTTTCATTTTCAGACTCTGGGGTGAACCTGTAAATCTACGTGAACAGCACGATGCTTTAGAATTTTTTAATTCTTTGGTGGACAGTTTAGATGAAGCTTTAAAAGCCTTGGGCCATCCAGCAATGTTAAGTAAAGTTTTAGGAGGGTCCTTTGCTGATCAGAAGATTTGTCAAGGATGCCCACATCGGTAAGTGTTGAAGATTTTGATGGTTTTTTTAATAGAAAAACAACCCATGCTTCTGTCTTTATAAAAGTAATTAGAGTCAGGAGTGAGCTTTTTGTGTGGGTTTTTAAGCTAATAGATTTTGCTGCCTTATTTTTTTCTACAGCTGAATGCTCATTTGTCTACAAGGGAAGTACTTAATCATTATGGCTTCTATTTCACAGATTATATGTGAAGCATTGTGTATTGATCAAGACAGGAAAAGATTATGCTTTTTCATGTTAAAGTGAAAACAATTATAGGAACCAAATGTAATGTAGAAAATTTTAATGCCTGGCCAACAACTGCTGCTGTCTTTGGTTTTCCATAATGTGTATTTGGAGCTGAGCCGAGTAGGAATCTTCAGTTCCAATGAGTAAAACTGATCATGCTCACCATGTACGCTGTAATTAAGGACAGTGGGGTAGAAAGATTATCTTTTTCTTAAGGCTCCTGCTGTATTTGTGGTTAACTTTAGATGTGAATAGTGAAATTCAGCTTTGTAGAAGGTATGTAAGAAACCAGCCCATGCCAAATCAGACTGCAAGTCTGTAGCCCACAGTTTTGATGATGGTTATTAATGAAGAACTCAGTATTGTGAAGTTGTAATTCCCCAATTCTTAATCTACCTCTCTTTTTGCAATGAATGTTTAAAATTGTATGCAAAATTCAGGATGGCCTAATGATGAACTTACTCTTTTTAGCATTTGAGACTTTTTTTTAATTATTGTGTTTGTCACTATCAGTTGACCTTCTTACTGTTCAGATCTTGTGGGATTCTTTAACAGTACACATCTTTGTACATTGCCATTGCAAATTCTCTTTATTTTGAAAGCTGACCATTTCCTTTAACCTTCAGTTAACAATTAAAATACTGGAGAAAATGATACAAATGGATTTTATTGTGGTAATCTTTCAACTTCAGTTAACCTAATGTATGAATAAGAAGAATTTGTGAAGTGAACATCTTAGGTTTCATGGGTTACAATGAGTGACTAGAAGTGAGTTGAAATACAACAATTTTACTGATTTTACTTTATATGCAATGGGTGATTAAATGGCAGATCCAGACCAGCAGCAGTGTGATTTACCATTCATTCCTGATATTATGTACTATTGTGAAGTATTTTCTGTGCTTTCGGAACTCTACTGGATTTGCACAATATTACTTATTAATAAAAATGTTCTATCCTGATGGTAGTTTAGGGAGGAGAAAACTGTTAGTAACTGAACTGTGGATTTGTGTATGGAAATTAACAGTGTTTCTGATTTTTTTTTACAAGTTATTTATTGGATTAATTAATATTGCTGATGGTTGAAGTGTTTCTAAATATTTATTTATTCAGCCTTTGAATGCTTAATTGCTTATCAGGTAAACAAGCCTTTCAGTGTTACACTGGAATAGATGCAGCTTTTAAAACTTATTCATCACTTCTTTATCTTTAAAAACAAAAAGTTGCTTCCAGGATGTATCAGCTGATTGTCTCTCAAGCATTGCTGGTTCATTGCTAGAGATTTATTTGTAGATTGTATTTAGAACACAGTGTCAAAGCCAGTCATAAACATTTGAAGAGGTTTTATGAAGGTGGTGATTCAGGGTCTTTTAGATAGAAAATAAAAAGGCTTTTTATTTGTCTTTTTTTTTTCTGAATTGGCATCTGTTTTGAACCATTGTCTTAGGTGTGATACAGTATTTGTGTTTATCAGTCTAATTCCTGATCATAAAAATACTGTGTGCAGATACTGTGATGTAACTGTAGGAAAACTGCAGTAAAAGAGTTTACTGATTACACACTGTAGCACATGTAAAACATAAAAAGTTGAACGCATTCCTATCTTTCTCATACATTTACCTGTTCCTTGCTAGGTACGAGTGTGAGGAATCCTTCACAACTCTGAATGTAGATATAAGGAATCACCAAAACCTTCTTGATTCTTTGGAACAGTACGTCAAAGGAGATTTATTGGAAGGTGCAAATGCATATCATTGTGAAAAATGCAACAAAAAGGTAGTGGTTCCTTATATATTAGATATGTGTACAACTGTGATGTTACAGCTGTACAAGTTCAGTCTTAGTTCATGTTTGGGGAGAAAAGTCATCCTTTCATTACTCAGTTTGGGATTTGATGAGAGGATATGAATGGAAATTTGAGAGCTGGTAACTGTTGATGTTTTTTAGGTGGATACAGTGAAACGCTTGTTGATTAAGAAGTTGCCTCCAGTTCTTGCAATCCAGTTGAAAAGATTTGATTATGACTGGGAAAGGGAATGTGCAATCAAATTCAATGATTACTTTGAATTTCCACGAGAACTGGACATGGAGCCTTATACAGTGGCAGGTGTAGCAAAATTGGAAGGTGATGATGTGAATCCTGAAAATCAGATAATACAAAATGAGCAGTCGGAAAATGAACACTCTGGGAGCACAAAATACAGACTTGTGGGTGTACTTGTGCACAGCGGCCAGGCCAGCGGCGGACATTACTACTCTTACATTATCCAGAGGAATGGTGGAGATGGTGAGAAGAACCGGTGGTACAAATTTGATGATGGAGATGTGACAGAGTGTAAAATGGATGACGATGAAGAGATGAAAAATCAGTGTTTTGGGGGAGAGTACATGGGCGAAGTGTTTGATCACATGATGAAGCGAATGTCCTACAGGCGCCAGAAGAGGTGGTGGAATGCTTACATTCTTTTTTATGAACGCATGGACACGATAGACAAGGACAACGAACTAATAAAATATATTTCAGAAATTGCTATCACCACTAAACCCCACCAGATTAAAATGCCCTCAGCCATCGAGCGAAGCGTGCGGAAGCAGAATGTGCAGTTCATGCACAATCGGATGCAGTACAGCCTGGAATATTTCCAGTTCATAAAGAAGTTGCTTACTTGTAATAGTGTCTACCTAAACCCTCCTCCAGGTTAGTATGGTAGTGTGATAATTATGGATTCATTTCTTGCAAGAAGAGTTTTGTTTTGTGTGGCCAAGGATTTATCTAGCCGGTGAAAATTTGGTGTGTCCTGATTTAAATACTCTTGTCCTTCTGGACTTCTGCAGTTAAACACCTGTTGTTGAGTTGTTCATCTTTGATGACTTGTCAGAATATTTAGCAAAAAATAGTTTGATAAACTATCAGCTATTACTCAGTTGCTGTACTAAATCAAGTACTCAAGTTTGAGGGCTCTTTTGTTGAAAACAGTTCTCAAAGGTGGGATGTTGAATTTGTAAAAGATACATGTTAACCTCCAGGTACCGGCATTAAAGCTTGTGTTTTCAAATGATACAATATAGAAGCTAGACACTTGTTTTGATCAAGTTTCTTCTAAAATTGGAACACCATGCCAGACAATTTCAGTAATCTGAAATCAGTTAAATTATTAAAAAATGCTTTTACTTTGTCTACATGTGAGTATTCTGATTTTTCTTTAGGACAAGATCATCTGTTGCCTGAAGCAGAAGAAATAACTATGATTAGTATTCAGCTTGCTGCTAGATTTCTCTTCACCACAGGATTTCATACAAAGAAAATAGTCCGTGGCCCTGCTAGTGATTGGTATTTTGTCTTTTAACAACAATTACAATTTTGGAAGTTTGATGTCTGTTAAAAGGTCCCATTTAGTTACATGGTGCAGGTGCACATGAAAAGGGGGAAAAATTTGAATAGAAAATACTGGGAAGAATTTAAGCCTTAAAATGTCCTACTGATCTGAACAGCTTCAGATTTCATTTTGAAACAGAGCTTAACTCTGTCTTTTTGTCTGTCTTTTAAGAAGAATAAAAGAATGGAAACTGTCACTAGCACAGAACTAACAGGTTATGTTTTCTGACAAATTCAGAATGGTTTTTGCATTGTTTTTGTAGTTTTAAACAAAGCTCTTTACAAGCCATTGTTGCAGATTATATTGGAATTCTGTTTATGAAACATATATAGTCTCAGACACTGTTGGCAGAGTACTTCATATACATTGCTATGGGGCCTGTAGTTCAAATCCACACTGTGACAAACAGTCCCATCTAACTCAGCTGGGTTATTCTCTGGTGGGGAGAGGAGTATGGGTTGCTACTGGTCAAATTGGAGAGAAAATCTGGTATTCGTGGCCAGTAGTTCACCAGGTACTAGTAAGTAGTCATATAATAATGGCAAATTCATACCCCCTGTAGTAACTTCCAGAGTAGCTTAAGTTACTCCTTTTAATTTAAGAGGTCTAGAAGAATTCAAATATTCCTGGTGTAAGGACAGAATAATGCAAGGCCCTCTCTGAAACAGATATTTTAGTCTTTGGGTATTGGTTTTTCATTTTGTGGGTTTTTTAAAGATCTCTAAATGAGACTATAAATTCATGTTAGATTACATATTTAGTTGTGTGTTGTATTCAGAGCTTATGAAGTCCACCTGTGTTCTCTGCTGCTCACCCTCCACCCCAGTTCCAGTACAGAGAGAATGGTAGCTGCCAAAATAGGACCTGCTTTGAGTAGTTAGGGGGTGTAATGCTGTCTTCATTCTTACAGGTGACAGAAGTAAGATGCTACAGTTAAGTGTTAGGTTTTTAATTGAAGGATATCTTCCATTCCTGATTGCTCATAAGAGTATCACTGTAAGAACTACAAATTACCTCATTAGAATCATTTTGTGAATAAAAATGTTTGGGGATCACCTTTAACACGTTTCCGTCAAACTCTGCAAAAGAACGTGTCTGCCAAAAATTCACTAATGTCTGCATTTGGTCATAACTGTGTCATGTCCCGTTTCAGGTACGATGCCCTGTGCATCCTGCTCCGTCACAGCAAGAATGTACGCTTTTGGTTTGCACACAATGTCCTTTTCAATGTTTCAAACCGCTTCTCTGAGTATCTCCTGGAATGCCCCAGTGCAGAAGTGAGGGGTGCATTTGCAAAACTTATAGTATTTATTGCACATTTTTCATTGCAAGATGGACCATGTCAATCACCTTTCGCCTCTCCTGGACCTTCCAGTCAGGTATTTAATTTTCTGATTAAAAGCTTTCGAAACTTTTTCTTACCTTCTTCATTGTAAGCATTTTATGGAAAGTAAACTCGGGAGCAGATGCATCAGTGTTGGCTGGAAAGCTGTGCAGCCCATTTTGCTCTAGGAGACAGGATGTAACTTAACCAGTTAGAGAGTTCCTGTCAGAGGGTTCAGTTTCCCTTCATTTGTAAATCTTTGTGAAGGCTTAGTGGGAGCTTTGAGCTGGGAGTGTGAAATCCACAAAAAAAAAAGCAGTGGCTGTTTTAGGGAAGTAACGTCTAGGGAATTGAACCCTTGTATTTATTCAGAACTGTATAACAAACAAACCCCACAAACACTAACCTGAAAAACCTGCAGGAGTTCCCTAAGTTTTAATCCCATGTATCTTGCAACAGTGAAATTGTCAAAAATTGTAACTTAGTGTAGGAGTAGACAGTGAATTGCCCGATTTTACACACCTAGAATTGACAAACGGCAAAAAAGTCTACATCTTCTTGAGATACTTGTGATAACAGTGTTTTTATTTGGACTCTATTAAAAAAGATAAACCTTTTTGAGCCTTTGCTTTGTCATGTTTTAGTGTCTCTTTTTGCTTACGTGGTCCCACTTACCTTTTCAGAATGATTTCACTACTATGTCCAGCAAAAGAATTTGTTGAGAATTAAGTTAAAGCTCCATAGGATTAGGAAGTGTTCTGTGCTGCGGGGTATTTGAGATACACCTTCAGAGGCGATTTGGTTGTCATAGTCTACAAAGTTAACAGTGGAATTGCATGTGTGTTTCTTGAGTATTTAGACCTATCTGCTATTGGGAAAAAAAAAAGCCTAGTTAAAAATTTCTTTAGCCGCATAATTTCTTCAACTGACACAGTAGTGAGTGATGGGAGTATTGCTCCCTGTCTGTGTCTTTTTCTCTGTGTGAGACACAGAAGACTGACCAGCTACTGGTACTTTGGAGTTTGTATAAATCCCCTATCTTTTAACCAGTTCTGTTTCTGTCATAGTAAAAAGTAAAAGTTAAATAAAGCTATGATAGATTCAGCCACTAATAGTAGAACTTCTTTCTTTCTGTAGGCTTATGATAACTTAAGTTTAAGTGATCACTTACTGAGGGCAGTACTGAATCTTCTAAGAAGGGAAGTATCCGAACACGGGCGCCACTTGCAGCAGTATTTCAATCTGTTTGTGATGTATGCCAATCTAGGTAAGCAAATTGCTTTTACTGATGAATTGTAATAAACTGGGGCTTTATTGATGATCCAGTTACAGAGATAACAGCAGGAGGATCTAGTTTTCCATCCTTAGATTATTATAGTTATATGTCATACATAAGTGCTCCCTAGCATCTGTGTTCTTTCTCTTTGGAGTTTGGGGCTTCAGTCTTCCTGTCATCTATGGAAGATAAACATAAGAAGCTTGGAGCAGTAAGTGTCCTGCTGAAAGAGGGTGGGGGTGAAGTTTTATAAAATATTTGAGCATTGCTGTTTATCAGCTCATGAAGAAGTAGACAATTTTAAAGGAATTTAATTTCCTATCTCTAAAATTAATCTAGACAATTGTGTTAATTTAATTACCTGTAATGTGTGTTGCTTTCATATACTTTGCCTACCAAAGCATTCTCTGGCAGGTTTGTGCCATGACCCCAGAGTAGAATTAGTGTCATGGCAGAGAAGAGAGATGCAATTCTTCTGCTCCAACTTCTCTTTTCTTCTTCACTAGCTTTTTATAGTCAGTGCAGTTCTGAGTAGGAGAGCACTCAGAGGCCAGATGGAAAAATATAATTTTATTTCTGGGTCTGATTGTTATCACAATCTACCCTGCAGAGATAAACCTGGAAATACTAATACAATAAGCAGTTGTCCTTGTCTTACTACTGTTACCTGAAGGCTTCTGTATGGATGTAGAGGTCATTCAGCAAAAACCACAGTAACATCATTCCTGCATTCTGTGAAAGAGATTATATTTCTGACATTTTGAGAAATCAAATAGTAGATTGTTCACATCAAAGCAAGAGGTCAGTTCTACAGAGGATGCAACTACAAAACTATATAGCATAATCAGAAAAAATGCCATAAAAAAAAGCACTTACACTCCTGCTTATCAGAAGGATGGAAGGTAAGGTGCAGTTGTATTTCAGAATAAGAAAAGACTTGGAAATGTGTTAAAAATCATTACTTTTAAACAAAATATGAAACAGAATGCAAGAAGCAGCATAGTGAATTTCCTGGTGAGTACTTGCATAGTATGTACAAAGTATTGCAGTAAAACCAGGTGTAGGTTTGGATGTTTTGGTTGGTTGTGGTTTTGCAGGTGTTCTTATTTATTTTGTCACTTAATTTACATTTATTACATTGTATGACACAGTTAAAAATGTCTTAAGTTTGTAATTGATGTATCTAGAACGTGATAGAAAAATAAGAAAATACATGGTTGTTTTTCCTATCCTGGGCCTCACAATAAAGGGATTAATTTATCGTCCGTAAGACTTCTCTGAGGCTTTGCTATTAACACAGATTCTACTTGTGCATTGCTTAAATGCCAGCACTGTGAAGAAATTGTAGTAATTTACAACTCTCCTTCTGTGTGACTTTTCATCTGTATAGAATTTTCTTGTGCATCTTTATTGATTTGATTATTTTTTCTCTGGAAGGTATAAATGAGGGTTTAATAGAACCCAAGAATGAAAAAGTTGCAAGTCACATAAACTCGCATTACTTTTCTTTTAAAAAATTCTAAAAATATTTTCAGTGCCAGAAACAAGATTTTTTTGTTTCCTCCCTGCCCCATAAAGGTGTAGCAGAGAAGACACAACTTCTGAAACTCAATGTTCCTGCAACCTTCATGCTGGTGGCTCTGGATGAAGGTCCAGGCCCTCCAATTAAATACCAGTATGCTGAGCTGGGGAAGCTGTACACGGTGGTGTCGCAGCTGATCCGCTGTTGCAACGTCTCATCGCGGATGCAGTCTTCTATCAATGGTACAGTGAATTTAAACGTTGCTTTAGATCCACTGACTAAATCAGTAAATGTCTTTTTGTGCATGTTTAGCTATTATTTGTAAAGTCAGTCAGATGGGAAATATTTTCCTTTTATGTTTAGCAGCTCCTTTCATTTAAAGAAACAAATCCGTTTGTCATAAGCAAAACTAATTTGTTGTACTAAAAAGATCAAAACAGAAATCTGTTCTGTATTTTATGCTGCTTGTCATATTCCTTAAAATTGTAGGGAAATACTTAGTAAAGTAGGAGGCTGTTCATTACAAAATAGTAATGCTTTTAGAACAGTTTAAGCCCATTGTAAAGAGTTGTCCAAAGATGTTTTTATCCTGAGTAGGCGATAAAAAAAACAGACTACAGAAATAATCTGTACAGGAAAAACACCACAACAGGTTTTGAGGTAACTGATAGTGCTTACCACTGAAGAGATGTTGCATTGTTTTGGGTAGCTCTTGAATATGATTTGATGCTCATTCACACTCAAGACAGCAAACAGAAGCCAGTGCTTCAGTTTATAAAAGAGAAAGGACCAGCTAGAAATTGATTAACCACAGTGTAAATTGTTAACATTTCCAGTAGCTGAATAGAGTGCAGTTATTTTTGAGGAATGGTGACAGGGTATTGGGCCATGTGGACTTTATAGCCTGTATCTGTACACATTCTGCTAGGCATATTTTAGAAAACCTAATTAGAAATCTGTAGAGAAGCTATTTAATGGCAAACTCATTACAGCTTGATGTGTCAGGCTATAAAGTCAATAGGCTAGACTGTGCTATAGTAAGATTAATGAACTGAAAATTTTACTGTGTTGTAATAAGCTTCAGAATCATGTTGCAATTTCGGTTGGGGTTTTTTCCATTGCATTACTTGAAGCTGAAAGTGAAAAGATACTTTACCTGTGAAAAAGTTGTATATTCACAATATTCATAATATTGTACCAAAAAGATTATTTATGTGAACTTTACTTTGACTACTAATTATGATTACTATTTGCATAATATTTTTTTGCTTCAGCTTGTGAAGCTAGAAAAGTTCTCCCTAGTCTTCTGGGTATCTTCAAACTATAATTCAAAACACTGCTAAATTCAGGAGTATCAGGAGCAAATCAACATTCTTTCACTACACAAAATGAAGCTGACTAAATAAGATATATTAATTACAAAAGTATATTTATTCTCCCCACTCCAGAGATTCGGATGGGACTGTTCTAACATAGATATTGTTCTGAACACTTTTGCATTCTCTTGTGAAGTAAACAGACACTGTGTCCTTAACATATGACTTGGGCTGTGTTACACAAGCAGTGAAGTAGATAAATGCAGGAGAAAAGAAGATTTCTCTGAGGAATCTCAGTGCTTTCTCCTCATGCATGTGAACATGTCTCCAGCTGTTCTGCTTTGATTGTCACTGCATCATCTTATCAGAGAGGGAGAAGTAGCTCTCTCAGGCAGCAAGTGTCAAGCTTCACATACATAAAAATTAGTTATTTCTTACTATTTTTTTTCCAAAGAAAGTCAGCTGCTAAGGAGGGTTTGTGTTTTTTCTCCATCTGTGTTTTTTGATGAGTTACTCCAGTTTGTATTTTGGAATATCTATTGTGAAGGTACTTCAGCACCTTTTGATCTGTAATAACTGGTTGTTCCAGGTAATCCCCCACTTGCCAATCCTTATGGTGATCCTAATTTATCTCAACCTATAATGGCACTTCAGCAGAACGTAGCAGATATTCTGTTTGTGAGAACTAGTTATGTAAAGAAAATTATTGAAGATTGCAGCAACTCTGAAGAGACCATCAAGTTGCTTCGTTTCTGCTGTTGGGAGAATCCTCAGTTCTCTTCCACAGTCCTCAGTGAACTACTTTGGCAGGTAAAAATAAAAAACTAGAAGAAAGGTGGAAATAAAAATATGAATGATTCTGCACTTATATGTAAGAATGTTGTATTAAATACTAAACAGGTGCTTGATAATAAACTTTCCTCAAGATGGTATCCTCTGTCAGTATTTACAGTCTTAGGTCTGTACATCACATTGGAGTACTGTGGGAAACGCTTTATGAATTTAGGGAAGCAATCAACCTTTAACAAGTCAGGAATGATGTGTTAAGGGTGGAAAGTAGGCTGAGGTGGTCTTTGAGTATTTCAAGAGCATCTACTAAAGCTTTCTGTCATTATCCATAAAAGAGATTTTATATGACGTGGGGAGTTGGGATAATTTCCTAAGATCTCCCTTGTATTTATTTCAAGTATGTTTGTAAGGTTTTTTCACAAGTCTGCAGAACATATTTGGCTTCAGATTCACAAAGAATCTTTGATACTGTCTCGTATTTCCATTTTGTTCTCTGTAAGGTCAGTTACACTTTTCCACTCCAAATAAAATTCTTTACTTCGATTAGCCCATCTTTATACTTGCACTTTTTTTTTCATGTAACATCACATTATTCTATGTCCCTTTGTTTGACACTTGAAAGAATCATAATAAAAATCACTTTACTGATACTTTGCTAGCCATGTATTTTACATTTTAGGGCAACCTGTGAAGACAGCCTTTGTACACGTTGCTTCAAAGTATCAATATCAATGAAAAGTGCCATTTTTAAATTTTGCTTTCCTAAAGGTATTTTTTAAGGTACTTTCTTCAGCATATCATGCTTGGGGCTTCAGATCAACTGTGTCAGAAAAGCATAAAGAAACATTTTGCTCTTTACAGAACCTACTGTATTTAAAAACAAATCAAATGAAATTGTAACCCTCAAAATTCCTGACACAACCAACACTTTCTAGAAAAGAAGTATTGTATCTTGAAATACCCTTTGAATTACAATGAACTTCAAATGAATTGTGTTCTTGTATTTGACTGTGTAAGCTGCATGCCTCAAGGAATGCTTTCTTGTGTTCTCTGCATTTTCACTTTTTAGGTTGCATATTCATATACATACGAGCTTCGACCTTATTTGGATCTGCTTCTGCAAATCCTGTTAATTGAGGACTCTTGGCAAACTCACAGGTCAGTATTTACCTGTCCTTTTATAATTCAATATTGTTCTGTACAGATTGTTTTTCCAGCAGTTCTGTTGCTAATCCTTTCAATAGGTTTATTTTCAATAGGTATTAAATCAAAATTCACAAATAAAGCAATTTTTTGTGTTTTTATCTGAAATTCTGAGATAAGTACAACTTTTCACCTTCCTTGCTATTGAGAAGTTTGCTATAATGCCAGGATTTCTCACATACAAGAGAATGTGCTGTTTAGATTAAACTCAGTTGGTCTTCCCTGTGATGTGCTCAAGTTGATCTGTAGAAACATCCCCTTGAGGTGGGTCAGAGATAGCCTGGGCTTGCTCAGGAGCACATCAAATATAGGAGTGGTACCAAGACAGGCATCAAGTGTGAATGTGGGAGAAAAGAATATTTTACATAGAGGTATTCTCTGTGTGATCACCCTTCAAGAGAGTTGTAGCTTCACCATATTACATATTGATCCAGTATAAAACCTGATTTTTATATGTCTACAGTATAAAGATTCTGAAAGTTATTAAAAATTGTAATTACTGCAAATACTGTTCATGCGAATAGTCCATTTTTCTGAAATTTAATACAAAATTAGTAGGTAAGATAGCACAAATGTCATCAATTACCTGTCAGTGTGGCAAAATATCAGTGTTTCATAATAAGCAGTTCTAGGTAGTATGGGATTTACTGAATAATTTCCTGCTTTGTCTCATAGGACATTTCAAGTACTTTGAGTGAGAGCACACTTTTTGGGTATGGGAGCAGACTCCTCCTGTCCTTAGCTGTGGAAGCAGACTGCTCATTTAGGATGTTTCCAGTTGCCTGGGTTTATTTTAGGAGGGACTCAGAGGAGATGGTTGTCTGGCTTAATTATCCATACTCCAAGATATGATGACTGAGTTGTAGGGATTTTGTGATTTTCTTTATGGGATTTCCTATGCCTATATAATGCAGTTAGTTTATATTATCTTCTTGATAAACAAATAATTCTGTGAGGTAAGTCCATGGAATTCTGGAGGATGGGCATACTTTAATACATATGAAGTAAAACAATGGATTTTTAGGGTTGAACTGCAGGTAAGAAATCATGGAAGTGGTTGTTGAGGATAATGCTGTATTTGGAATAGCAGGGTATGAAGGAGGTGTAATATTGTGATGTGGCTTCCCTGGAGAAGTATATCACTCCATCTTCCATTGCAGTGTCAGGAGCAGCACTGCTCTATGGAATTGTGTTAGACTTCCAAAGAAGGTATTAAATGGCCAGCTCCAGTCATCAGTTACTTCTTGCTGCCACTTCTGACCATAGCTTGAAGTACTTGTCTCTGCCCTGTTCTTGGTTTTGCTGTGATAATCAGAGAATTTTAATGATAGTTGTCTTCTCTTTCAAAAAACAAAACAAAGCAAAAACACCACACCACACACATGCACACACACACCCCCCACCCCAAAACATTGAAATTGTCCATTGTAAATGGTGTTTTGTAAGTCTTAGAGAACAAGTCTGATCTGACCTTGGGCAGTGTGCATCTCTTGGGGCAACTTGTCCTCTGGTACTGCAAGATCACTACTGCTGGCCCTTGGCATCAGACCCACTCTCTTAAATTTCTCTTGATTGACAGGTTCAAGCACCAAGTTTGGAATGGTAAAAGTGCCATTCCGTTAAATTAACTGAAGTAAAGCTAGTCATTGCTTTACAGATGGAGCCTGGGCGTAGCTCTGTGAGACACCAATGTGGGTTCTGTGGCCCCTCTGACTTGTTTTGAAGCCAAAAGTATGCCAGTTCTCAGTTTTTGCAGTTTCAAGGTATCAGTTAATTCGTCTGCCCTGTTCAAGAGCAGAAAATGCAGAAACTGGGCTTAGTTCCAGGGAATGCCCAAGTCACTTTTCCCATGCACAAATATGTACCATTCATTCCCCTTCAGAGGAGCTGCCTGTAAAAGGGTGTCTTTGAGAAACATAACTGAGTGTAAGTAACCATTGGGTTGAGGATTTAACTGTTCTGATTCTGTAAGGACCTACTGGGTAAACAGGGCTGATTTGTAAATGCAGTAGATACTTTAGTAATAAAATTAAACTGTTAAAGTTGATACTGTGACTAGAATTAATCATACTTACATTTCTATGTATCTTGTTTTATATATTTTTTAGCACATTCAGTAATTTTTGACCTAAGTTATATATACCATGTGTCAGGTTAATTTTCTGATTTTAAAATACCTCTTGGCTAACACTAGAAGTCAGAACATCAACCATCCCTTTTATAATTACACTGTATATAGAACCTTAACTCAAATGCTAGAACTCTTTAACACTTAAAGTTTTGTTGTTGTTTTGGTTTGCTTTTTTCTAGGATTCACAATGCACTTAAGGGAATCCCAGATGACAGAGATGGACTCTTTGACACCATTCAGCGCTCGAAGAATCATTATCAGAAAAGAGCTTACCAGTGTATAAAGTGCATGGTAGCTCTCTTCGGCAACTGCCCTGTAGCTTACCAGATCCTTCAGGTGATACCTTTTATTCTGTTTCTTGCTGCTTTTTTCCACACTTCTGTCTTTAAAAATAAATAAATAAATAAATAAATAAAATCCCACCATTATTCAGTTTTTGACACCTTGATTAAATTACATCTTCCAGGGACAACTCATTCAAACCTTCTGTATGAGAAGGTCGTTATAAGGGATTGAAAGCAATCTGGTTAAATCGACACTCATTTGCAGCTGTGATGCAGCTGCACATCTACAGACTTAATTTCAAACTTGAAGTCTTCTTTGGGGAGAAAAGGATATTTGTGACTCCCTTTAAACAGCAGCAGATAGGTTGGTGGTCTCTGACAGCTGATGTATAGGAAAGGAAAAATTTTAGTTTTCAACAACAGCGGAAATAATTGTGAATTGTTCATTTTCCATCTGCAGAGCAATGGAGATTTGAAGAGAAAATGGACCTGGGCAGTGGAATGGCTTGGAGATGAGCTGGAGCGTAGACCATACACTGGCAATCCCCAATACACCTACAATAATTGGTCTCCACCAATACAGAGCAATGAAACATCAAATGGCTACTTCCTAGAGAGGTCACACAGTGCTAGAATGACTCTTGCAAAGGCTTGTGAACTCTGCCCAGAGGAGGTAAAGAATTAATTTGTCTTTCAGTTAAGAAATTGAGTTAAGTGCTTCTGTAAATAATTAACATTAGCAACAGTCTCCACTCATTAAGAGGTAATATATTTCATATGTACTTTATAAGTACGGATTTAATTTTTGTTGTTCAGATTTTATTACTGTTCCTATAGACATCTGTCACTTAGAGAATTAGCAGTATAAAATTTAAATTGACCATTTGAAGTAGATTATGAATGGGTCTGCCAGTATTATGTTGATAGAGGGAATTTTTATTTAGTACAGTACAATATAGGTGATGGGGTTGGAGTGGAATTTTTCTTTAAATGTCTAAAACATTACTCTAGCATGTCTGAAACAATCACTTACTTGCACATAGGATTGGTTCAGGCTAGAAAAACTGTAATATGTTTTTAGAAAGTAAATTAAATTGGCTGTTTCAAACTTCAGGAACCAGATGATCCTGATGCCCCAGATGAACATGAGTCTTCTCCACCTGAAGATGCCCCACTGTACCCCCATTCACCTGGTTCCCAGTATCAACAGGTAAAAGTTCTGAGTTGAACTATTTATTCAGAGTTTCAGGTTTGCTTTTTTTAGCATTTATGGTGACTTAAATTATAAGCATTTACCCAGAAGCATATTATTGTCAAATACCATGTTTGGAGGAATAAAGATAAAGGTACACCTCCATTTCACCAGGAGCAGTTTCACCATCAGAGCTTCAGATGAGAATTTTATCAGATCAGAGGTTAATCATCCACAGACAGAGCAGATTGATGCTATCACAGTCTACTGCATACTGAATTTGATTCTGTAGTATTTATTGACATTGATAATATTTTGTGAGTTGCTGTCTTGTTTTCAAATATAAAATCAAGTCTCAAGGCCTGAATTTGGATAACTGGAAGGCTCTAGGGCAAAAAGCAAATGGCTGTGTTGCCATGTAACTCATGCTGTGAACACTGATCTCTAAATCTTAAGTACATGTAAAATCCAAATCTGTTTTTCTGTTAAATGGCTGCTTTGTTAATACTTTGCAGTGGAAAGCCATATCTGGAAGAAATCATAACCAGGATCTTCTTACTGAATTGACTAAATTATTAGATCCCTCAGTTGCCATTTTTTTGTTCCAATTCATTCTGTATATTCCAAATCTGCTAATTTAATTTCCTTTCCTGCCCAAATCCATTTTCCCCTCCATCTTGCTTTCCTTACTTGATGTTCTCAGCAGAGCAGTTGGTAAGTCATGCAGATTTTCCCACTCCTTCCTGAGCTCCCAAGTTCAGACACATTCCGTAACCTCACCATTGCCCTTGTCATGTGTTCACTTGCAAGAGAGAGCATTTCTCACTAACACACACACACAGTCCTCATACTCTTGGTTTCTCCACAAACTCTGCAAAACAGTAGATAAGATGGTTTTGTTTGCCAGATGTGTGTGTGACTTTTGAAATTGGGGCAGAGCATTTGCAGAAAGCTACTGGTCTTGATTTCATTCAGTTCTGTAACATTGAGATTTCCCCCTTAAAAATTTAAGTATGCTGTATAAACACAGGTTTGCTTTTTCCACTGTTTTAGATAAAGAAGTCAAGCTGGTTGAATCTGTTAATAAAATACGTGCACGGTTTATTGTGGCAGCACATAGGCAACCTCTCTTGGTGTCCTTTTTTTCTTTCTTGCTGCTTTTGCTTTGCATGTGACTTTTTGTGATTCAAAAGCTGAGATTACTGTTTGAACTGATCCTTTTATCTTTACATGTTGAAAATTTGTTTCCCTTCTGTATAATTCGTCAAGGTAAGTATAAGGTGTGAATGAGAGGAATGAAGCAGCTGGGTTGTGTGTTTTTACCGATGTAGGTAGACGAGAAGTTGGTGTGCTTGAGGAGACTTTCCAGTAGTCTGAGTGGAAAGGGGGAAAGCAGGGAGAGACAGCCCAGAGGTTTAAATCCCTTTGAAATGTGTGTGCTTTGTTGCAGAATAACCACGTGCATGGACAGCCATATACGGGCCCGGCAGCACATCATATGAACAACCCTCAACGAACTGGCCAACGAGCACAAGAAAACTACGAAGGCAGTGAAGAAGTTTCCCCGCCTCAGACAAAAGATTAGTGAAATGCACATAATCAATTAACTTGCTCCAACAAGACTGTGCACCCAGGCCTTACAGTCCAACTTTTCTCTGTGTCTGGCTAATATTTAAAACTAGAAAAACTATTCCTAATCAACATGGAGTGGAGAGTCTATTCACTGTCTTATCTGCAGAAAATTGCTGTCAATATATAACCCGCCTGCAGTGGAAAGTGTATAGTGTTTTGTAATAAATGGCCTGATGCTAATGTGTAAATGGCAAAGGTGTATATAGTATATTAATGTTTGACTGTTAATTCTTGAGCAAGAAACATTTTTTTTTTGTCTTGATGAGACTCACAGATCTACAAAAACAAACAAATAATTTCTTGATATATCTGCTGCGCTCTGCAACCAGTGTTGCCTGCCTCATGGCAGTTGGATCAACTCCTTTACAAAAAAGCCTATCCATGTCAACCACAAAAATAGTTTCATGTTAATTCTTTGCCACTGGAGTCGATTTTACTATGAGCAACGTAATGGCTGGTAACCTTTTAATTATTTGGTTGATGTGGAAAATTGGTGATGTAACATTGTTTCTAGATCTTTTTTCATTGCCTTTTTCATTCTGGTATTAGGTTAATCACTTTGAAGCTATAGTTATGCTGTAACATTTAGCATGGCTTCACACCAAGTTAGTGTAGCCAGTGAGGGGAAAAAAAAAAAAAAAACAAACGTGACAGCAGTTGTCCCAGTGTGACAACTGTATTGCTCAGAACTTTTTCTTCTTACACCTAGACTATAAAATGGGGAGGGAAAATGTGACAAACAAGTGGTTTTTCAGTTTCACATATGTTCCTCACATCTGATGTTTGACAGTTCTCTCTCTGGGTGGGATAAAGAACACTTAGTTTTCAGTAATAGGAATTTAAAAGATTTAAAACAAATATGCAAAAATTTGCTATGCCAGGATGCCTGGAGCATAATAGACTGTATTTGGTGTGCTTGTTTTGTTTCTTTGGTAGAGCTTATTAGATAAACTTCTAACACTTTCCTTCTACTGCATCCCAGTGAAGTGGAAGTCAACAAAATCACAGAGTACTTGTGAGTGCCACTGCACCAAGTTAACTTGCTGGTTTTCTGCTCGTTCACAGTTCTACTTGAAAGCGAGAATTGTCTTAGCTCTTTATCCATTATACAGAAAATCTTAACATTAGAAGCAGGGTTTAAATATAAAATAAACTACTGGCTAGTCAAATACAATTCTGAGGTATCTCTATTCCAGAATAAACATTTGTTTAAAGACTTAAAGAAACACATCAGTAAATACTGTATTTAAATGAAAATTGGTAACTTGAATGTGTGTAATTTTTTTGGAACCTGTCTAAAAACCAAATACCCCTGCAAAACAGATACAGCCCACCCTATACTATTTAAATATTTTGCTGTTTTATTTTATAGAAATTATTTTGCTGAATTCACAAATAGAATTTGATTTAAGAAGAATATTTTGTCCTGTGGTGTGTGTTGTTTTTTGGGGTTTTGTTTTTTAATGGACTGCACAGAAAGGTGAATTCTGTGCAGTGGCACTATGCTGAATTCTGGAACAACAGTCACATTGAGATTCTGTGCACAAAAAAAAAAAAAAATAATTTGGCCCTCAAGAATAAAATAATCAGGACAATTACACTGTAAAAGTTTCTTAATGTGATTTATCTTGTACTTTTTGTATGTTTTTATATATACATATATATATTTAAGAGCACAAGCTTGATGGTGTTTTTTACAAATGAGTTGATAGAAACAAAGCTGCTTATCAAATTAAAGGTCTGTAGTTTTGAAACGAACAATGGAAAATTCAGTCCAAGTGCATTCTTAGGCACTTAGTGTAATAAGGGAGGGACACAGAAGATTTTTGAATATGCTGATGATCACTTTTATGCTTCCATGTTTTTCCTAGTGCTCAAGTTATTTCAGATTTTTTTCATAGTTTTTTAGTAATACCATTTTATCTGGATTTAGTAAATTTGGATAACGTGTTCCCATTTATGTTTGAAGATGCTTGTTGGAGGTTTTAACTTAAAAAATTCTACCCTGAGTTCTCAAGTTGAAATATTTATTTGGACCAGTAATTGTTAAACAAGCTATCTCAGAGGCAATTATTACGTATTTTGTACTATATAGGTAAAATATATAATGTGCTAGTTCAGCCTTGCCAAATGTGTTTGCTTTTAATAGTGCAATGATTGTAGAGACATGTCAAACCTGTGACACTTTAAGGCTGTGGCTTTCTCCAGCCATACCCAGCCCTGCCCCAGAATTGGGAATGGCTGCAGTGGCAGTTGTTTTCCAGGCAGCAAAATGAGGATATTGTGCATCTTCGTGACACGAAGAAGGATAAACCCATATTGTTTGCTGCAGCTGCTGCTTTTTAAACAGGCAGCTGCAGTGTAAGGTGCAATGTTTTCTTCACTCTGGGCAAAACCATTTTGAATTGTACTTCTTAACAAATATTGTACAAGCAAAAAGTTTGATATGCACGTTTCTGTCGCAGCATTTTGGCAGGTGACTTTCAGGAGATGCACCTGGTGATACCTCGTTGGTAATGGCACACTCTATAAAGCAGTAGCCCTCAAAGTGCCTAAAGATTTAATTCCCCCATTACTGATTTCAGTCCTGTTTTCTGTTTAGAACAGTTTCTAGGGAATCTCTGGTCTTCCATAAAATGAGCCAATAAATAGTAAAGCAATTCCTTGTGTTCCTGGTGGTGTAACATGGAATACATGGAAACTGAAAATCCATAGGTGGTGTTGAGTTGGGGTTAGTATGTAGTTTGACCTTGGGGGAAATCCATAACCTTACTGAGCAGAATTTCTCTGTTTTGTACATTTGGATTGTGGTTGTTTAGTGACTAAATTAAGATTTTAACACTTGCTACTCTCAGTGTTAAAAATGGTACAGCCATATATAAAAAGAATTCAGTCACTGTTTGTATATCAGTAAATGTTCTACAGAGTTAGTTACCTGCACCTGTGTTACCCCTTTGACAAGAAGGAGATGGCTCAGGGTTCAGTTAAAGCTTGTTTGTCCTGCATGACCAGAACTTGTGGGAATGGACAAGCAGAACAGGACTCTGCTTGACTTGGAATTTTTCACATTATTTTCCCAGCTGACTACCAGCTCTGAAAATTTGAGTTCTGTCTGTTTTTCAAGCTTATGTATCTTGCTGAAGTTGAGCCAGAAAGAAATGAAATTCCCCCATTTACATTTCTTATTTTTTTGTCCCGAGTGAACCTTCAGACAACATGGGAGATTTGTGTTATATTTGCAATTATGCCTTCTCAGCCACTCTGTTGTGCCTAGCTTGTGTGTTTTAGCATATGTATCGTAAAAAAGCACTTACAGTTCCAAAACTTCCTGTATATTTCCTGAGATACAGGAGAGAATGAGATTAGCCATTCTGCCAAAGTTAAAATGGGCAAAAATTGGCTGCTGTAGCAATTTACTTCATTTTTGGTTTCAATAAATTTTGTCTACCTCTTAAGTCTTTTACCAGAAATGAATAGGCTGATGAACTGCATCAGGGCAAAGTGGCTCCATGTTTTTGTTGGCATGAGTTCCAGTTACTGGGCATTGCAGGGAAACTTTCAGTGCAATGGATTTAACTAAAAATGAAAGGTGAAGACTGATTCTGTAAATTAGAGGAAGAAGTGGCATGTTGGGAAGTTTGCGGAGTAGCCAATTAAGCATTTAAATGTCTTAGTAAAACCTTATTAGCCCACACTTTCAGTTCCATATTGAAAGCAAATTCTCTCCCCCATGATGAAAGACACACCTTTATTTTTGGGAGGGTGAGATGCAGATGCCAACCTCACATGTCTTAGGATAGGTGTGGGAGTTTCCCATTTGTGGCTCTGCTCCAGCACAGCATGATCAGGCCAACAGTGATTTTGGCTCTCTGTCTTCATAACTTTTCATGCTCTCCATCATGTTCATGATACCGCTTTGCCACAGCCGTGAGGTCTTGGGAATAAAGTGTGCACCTGCCTTGCCTAGAGCCAGACAGTAGAGGCATTCTGGGAGCAGTAGGAAGTGTCCTGTACAAACCCTGTGCTGCACTGAGGTGCTGCAGTGGCAGGAGGCAAAGTGAGAGGATCCTGGCTACTTCCTCCTGCAGGATTCCTGCTCTCCTTGCAGGTACTCTGGTGAGGAAGATGACACCAAACCTCTCTCTAGACCTCGGTGCATTTTCTCCTGGCTGGCAGCTGGGATCAGAGTGATCTGTGTGTGCTCTCTGTGCCATTCCAGGGTTGTCCCTGTCCCTGCCTTCCATGGGTTGCCATGTCAGCACAGTTGTTTGGCTGAGACTTGCTCTCCTCTCCAGACTGGAGCAAGGGCTGTAACCCAGCCCAAGTACTGTTGCTTTTCACACTGGGACTTCTAAGGTTCTTGCCATAAATTTCCTGTTATTTCTAAGGTATAAAGACCTCCCCTGGGCTGGTTTTAAGTGTCCAGTAACCATTCCTGTTCCATTTTTTCACAAGACCAAGTGTACAGCCCCACCCCTGCTCTGTCTGTTATGGTAGGCTTTGTCTGGAAGTGTGTTAATAGGAGAGTCCAGCCATTAAATTCAGACATCCCCATTCCTGCCTGCACTCTGATTTTTTAAATGCATGTTGTGGTGGATCCATGGATTTCAGCAGCATTTATGTGAGTTCAGTTGATTTCAGCACTGTAAGAGTGGAAGTTGCTGATACATTGGGGTCAAGCCAGCTCAGTCAGCGGGTGGCACAGAAGGCAGAGTTCTTGTTTGCAGACAAATCAAAACAAGCACTGGGGGAACCAGTTTCTGAAGGAGAAAAACACTCCTGAATAAGGGCTAACTTTTCACCAGATTTTTAAATACCCAACTCTGTATTTTTTAGCTTTAGAACTCCTTGAACCCAGATTTTGATAATAAAACTGACCTATAGGCTGTTTCCTTGGAACAATTTAATATAGCCTTAAATCATCTCAGCGCAATTCTGAAGCGACAGGGTCATTGTTCAGTGGTCAAAATAATGTGCAAAAAATGTCTTCTAGTTTTTAGCTATTAGATAACCTTGAGCAATGAAAACAAGAGAAAAAAGGTTCTATGACTTCATCTACAATATGACCATAGCAAAACATCCAGTACAGGAAAATAAGATCATTCCTTTCTGTTTCTGTAGTATTCAAAATGTCTGATAATGTTAATTTTTGTTCTTAATTTGCAACTGCTGTTCCAGTAAGTTGGTGTATTTTGCCCAAAGTGGTGTGACCTGCACAGTCTGCATTTGCAGTGATGTCCCCTTTAGTCCATACCAGAGCAAAATCTTTAAATGTTTGGTTTTCCTCTATAAGCTGTTCCCTGATCCACATTTCTGTTATTGTGATGTGCTGTTGCTGTTTTCATACAATGCCCAGGGCTGGATGAATGCTTTCCAAGTGTGGTTTCACCTGAGCCATTAAGTGAGCAGTTCTGTTCCTTTGCTGTAGTGATACCTCTGTAGATGCAGCTTTTAAAGGTATTGGCCTTTTTTGTAGCTTTATTTATTTAAATGCTGCTCAGTTCTTGTCCCTCACTCTTAAATTCCTGTCCATCATTTCTTGTGATTCTTTCTTACAGAGTTTTTCACTCTGGATTGCAAGGATCATTTTTATATTCAATATTTTTGTATTTTCTTGGAATCAAATCCCTTCACTTGCCATGACGGTTATTTACCTCCTGTTTTTACCTACACCTGCTGTCCTGCTGTTTGCTGCTGCAACAAAAACCCCAAAAAAACCCCACGTTTGCCAGGCAGCCTGGAGCCTTTCACAGTGCAGTAGCAGCAGCCACAGCCTTGACCAGGTGGGGTTTGTCATCTCTTTAATCTTCTCATTTATGTGGGGTAGGAAAGCTTTGTGCAACTGATGGCAGTCTGGAATTCTAAAAGCTTGTAGCGTATTGAGTTTCTTTGGTTGGTCGTTGTTTGGGGTATTTTTTCCCTTCATTTTCTATATTGAACCATTATTCTACAGGTGAATAAAAACAGTAGGTTTTGCTAGAATCTACTGTGGAAAAGAAGGCTGATTGAAAACGTGGACACTTAATATACTTGATTGTATTTAAATATCTGGTAGGTGCTTTAAAGTCCTCAGAAGGTCTTCTGGAAACAAATTCCAAAGCTTAGAAATGTGAAGATTGGCTCTTCAGGACTTACTGATACTCACCAATTCTATCTGCCTGCCCTGTGTGTGACTAAGGACAGGTGAAATAGCAGAAATGAGAATATTTTGCTGAAGGTAGAGGTCATGCTGTGTGAAATCCCTGGGAACTGGAAATGTGCTTTGCCTGGCCCCACACACCCCTCTGGCAGCAGCTCGTGAGCCTTTCCCAGTGGGACCTGTCCTGGACCACAGGGCTCCCCAGGCACAGGAACTGTTCCGAGCAGGAACTTCAGATTAAGTAGCATGTAAAGCATTTTCTATTCTTCTTCTTCTCTGAGGTCTGTACTAAGTCTAATCCTCTGAGCAAATAAAGACAGGGAGTGGGCTGAGCGAGGGCCTTCGCAAGCTGCTTCTGTGAATACTTTCTACCTCTTGTCGTTCATTGAGAGCTGCCCTGGGCCAGGCCGAGGTGCACAAATACCTGCTGGGGCTGTTTGCTGGGCAGGCACGGGCAGTCCCTGCCTCCCTGGGGATAAATGGAATCGTTTGAGGTACCTGTGTTTGCATCCCAGTGAAGCAACTGATGTTTTCAGGTGGCACCGTGAGGACTCATACTTTCTCCTCAGCCTCTCTTGCTGCCTCCCACGTGAAGTAGCATCTAATCCTCTCACAATTAATGTGCAAATAACACAGCAATTGCAGGGAGGGACTTGGTTTTCCAGCTGTGTCAGTGAGGGTTAAGAAAGGGAGAGATGTGGGAATGTGAAAAGCCAGGGTTCTGCAGATCAACCCAGGTGTTTATCCAGAACAAAAAAATTTTACTGATTGCTACTGTGGTTGTGTGTACAACTGAAATGCTGAAAGAGAACTGTAACCCTCCCACTCCGAGTCTGAGAGAGACCTGGCATTGGCTTTCTGAACACTTCTGCAACCTGAACCAAAAACCTGCTGTGGGAATGTAGACTTACATAGAGCTGTGGAAGAAAACTTCAATCGTGTCACTTCTCTCGGTCTTCAGAGCAGTCAACATGGTTTTGATGTAGGTTTTAGATTATGTATATATAAATCTGATTGAAGTACCAACAGCAAACCATAAATAAAATGTGGACTTAATTGAAGAACGGGCTAGTGGAGGCCTCTTGTGTTGAATTTATTAAAATACAATATAACCAAGTTGGCGGAGGAGACTCGCTGTGATGAAGACAGGGAAATAAAGCTGGGGTGTCCTCGAGTTGAGCCAGGTTTGCTGCTGCCTCTGCACCTCCTGTAGCACCCACAGACTGGTTTGATGGTGCTGCTGGAGACAAGCTGGGAACGCTCCTGGCATCACCTTAGTGCCTGTGAGGGCCAGAGGCTCTGGGAGTGGCAGCTGCTCCAGGGACAGATGTCCTGTCGCATTCCAGGCCAAGAGGAGCCGGTGCAGCTGCTGGGAAGCTGCTGTGACCCCTGTGCCTGCCACGTGCCCCTTGCTTTGCTCTGCCAGAGCAGGGGCCATCTCCCAAAGGAATGTGAGGTGGGTGCAACGGAGAGCTACTGGAAACCTCTGGTTCCCCAGGTTTGCTCTTGAATATATGCATATGAAAGTGGGAAACAGTGGCAAATTTCTGGAAATCTGTGGTATTAACATTAAATAAAAAAAAACTATTACAAAAGCCATTATGGAAGCAGATGACACAAGAGGTTTCCAGCTTGGCATGAATAAGAACTTTACACTGAAGGTGGCAGAGCAGTTGAAGAGCTGTGGAATCTCCCTCTCTGGAGACATTCCAAACCCACCTGGATGCATTCCTGTGCCTGCCTAGGCAGGGGGATGGACTGGGTGGCCTCCTGAGGTCCCTCCAACCCTGACAATGCTGTGATTTTGTTAACACTGGAGTTTATCCTTGATCTGTTTGGTTGATGTCGCCCATCTGAATGGAGGTGAGTGTGAATTCTCTGGACATCAACATGGTGGCAAAATTGAGAATTTGGGGTACACTTTGGATTTATCCCAACAGATCATTGGAGGTGGGGGGTTGCCGTAAGCTGGGAGAAGAAAGCTTTTGATGAAGACAGCAAAAATGTAAAACAACTCCTATGAATGTATCTGTTCTCACATTTCTCTCTGAGAATTTGTTAATGCCACAGGACAAAAAAAAAAAGCCATTTTTTAATTTAACTTTTGTGGAGGCTCTAATGATTTATTGATCACCTGACTCCCTGAAACCTTTCAGAATTTGGGCTCCTGAAGTTTTTACATTAGCTGAAAATACAGCCCAAAGCATTTCCCTTGGATTTGATAGATACTTACCTGGTAACTTCAGCATAACAGTCAGGATCATTATCTTGCTGCTAGAGCTTGCTTCCCTCTCTTCTTTTTGCAGAAACTTCCTGCATGGTTTTGCTCTTTTTTTACCTCAGACTGTGCAGTTCTTCCCTGCCTGCACCGGTGTGTACCAGGCTGTGGGTCCTCCAGAACTGCTCCCCCGTTCTGATCTCTCAGGGCTGGGCAGCCAGGATGGGAGATGGGGCTGTGGAAAGCTTGGGGCAGTGACAGTGACCCTCCGGTGAAGTGCTGCTCTACGGAGGTGTTGGAAGGGGATAGTGGTGTTAATGAGGGTTCTGTCACTGGGAAGGAATTTGCAATACCTGTCGATATTTAGGTAGCACTTGGTGCTACTCAACACACCCTTTAAAAAGTATAGAGCAAATGCTGTTTGGTCTTTCAGTAGATGGAAATTTGAAGCTCTTCTAAAAGAAGCCTTTAGTGCTTCACTGGTACATATATTCTTTATTTTTTAATATTTTTTTTTTCTTTTAGCAATCAAAACCTTATACTGGAAATAACCTCTGAGAATTCTACAGGAACACTTAATATCTTTCTTTAAACAGTTTGCTTCGTTTCAGGATTTTTGTAACTGTGCTAATCTTGATGTGATAATAATCATTATTATTAATGAATATTAGTTTATAATAATATAGGGTAATTTAATAATAATAATTATTACTATTATTGTTTTACTAACGAGAATGACTTTGGTTTTTGGCTACATCTATAGTAGCTCATGTGTTCTGTACAGTATTAGGGTTGGGAGTTGAGATGCTCCTTCACGAAGTATCCTGGATATAAACCATATAAGCAAATCGACTGGGCATTCTGTCATGCTGCTAAAACAGGTGGTTTGAGCAGGAGGGTGCTGATTATGATACACAGTTAAAGCATAATTACAACACATTACATAATTACTCCCACAGCATGGGGTTTGGAACTAGATGATCTTCAAGGTCTTTTCAACCCCAAACCAGTCTATGATTCCATACAATGAGTTGTGGGGGTAGAAAAAAGGCAAGACCACAGAAGGAACTGTGTGCTTTCTACTGAGCATGGTTTGCATTTATTTTGCTTCATTTACATTTGAAAGCGTTTTTGTGTTGGAGCTGCTTCAGTCGAGCCAGAACACCTGTCCCACTCACAGCCACGTTTGTGCTTTCCTGTGGTCAGCAGGTCCTCAGCTCCTGCTCCTCTGCAGTGTCCCTGGCCTGTTTAATTTCTGATTTCTGCAGTGCAGATTTGGAGGCAGCCTCTGCCCTGCTCAGCTGAATCTGCTGCCCATGTAGAGGACAGGGACTGCCTTAACTTCAGCCCCATTTTAATTTTCTGTCCAGTGCTTTCACAGATCCTCCCAGCCTGAAGTTAAGCATCTTAGGAACTCACCTGTATGTTTTTACCAGTATTTTTAAATTCTTATTGCACTGTTAATTGTCTTAACTTCCCTTGTAGTGTAAACTGCTGCAGTTCACCTCTATTCTACAGCTTCAATTAGACCTTTGGTTTGGAAGATACACTTCAGTTTACTTAAATTTTTAATTCAAGGTTGCTTTCTTTAGGTTTCGTTTTTTATTTGCCTTACCTTACTCCTTCCCTCATGTTTCTTTTCACAGAATTTTAGCACTTGTAGGTGTTGGGGCTTGAGGAGCATTTTGCCACTTGAGTCTTCTGGTCATTTGTCAGGATTATGGTGGCTTTTTCAGATTCCACGTTCATGGGGATAATAGGAGACTGTACTGGAATAGTAGTTGCAACTGGAGTTCATTGAAGGGAGAAAAAAGTCTTTGAAATGCTCATACGACCATGTGAATTTAGACTTCTGGCACTGCATCCTGTATGTTTACATTAATTGTGTTTGGAACTGCATTAAACCTGTAATATGGTACTTATTTGTAATAATTTGTATTACTTCTTACTCATGGATTTGGTGCACTGATCCTGTGGCTCTGAACACCCATGGACACTGTCAGAGCCTGGAACAGCAGCAGAGGCAGCCAAGGGGCAGTAACCACCTCCTTCCTGAGAAAATACATGGAGTCAACAGATCCAAATCTGGTTAGAAACCATGTTTTTTTCCCTGAGTCCTTTAGGTGCATTTAATGCAAATTGTTGTGGAACATTAAATACTTCAGCTGCTCTTCTGATGGTGTTTGGGAAGACTGCTACTCTTTGAGCCCTGTCAGGAGAGCACAGGCTCCCACGAGCTTCTGACCTCACGACAAGGACAGGTATGAACTTCAGATTTTGATGGAACTGGAGCAATAGAAACAGAAACAAAACTTGCCCTTGCTTTTTCTCCCATTGGATCTGATGCCTTTCTTCAAGGCGTGGTTTGTGTTTTTAAAATCACCTTTTCCTCCCCAGACACACACGGCCAGCCCCAGTACTGGTTTTGTGGGTGGATGTAGAAATGACTTTTCCCACTTGGCATTCCACTGGATTCCTATCAGTGCAAGTCCTGCCCATCCATGGAAGTTTGGCCCTTGGCACAGACCCCTCCAGCACAGCCAGAGCTGCTGCAGATCAACAGGAGCCCAGGCTTTGGGTGTACTCAGACATGAAAGCTGAGCCCCATCTGCTTTCATTGACTTTTCCCTGGTAAGGCCAGTCCAGAAAAGCTGTAAAGCCCTTTTGCACTAAGCCCCATTACTTTTCCCATTCCCTTTTAAAAGCTGGCTTTTCACACGACAGCTGCTCTTTTAAGAACACAACTTCCTAGTGGACATTAGTTCTACTGCCCAGTTAGTGAAGTACCTGGGATCATCCCATCATGACCAACCTGCAAAGGGGAGATGTTTGAAGCTGCCTGCCCTTCCCAAAAACTGACGAGTACAGGGCAAGGGGGCAGTCTGTGTGATACCTCAATTTTTAGGCACCTTTCATTTGGCTTGAAAGGAAGGAAGTTCCAAAGGAAGCCCAAGTCTTGCAGTGAGCAGCTGAAATACTTCCTAAGTGCTGCAACTCTCAAGCTTCCCCCACCCCCCTCAAAAGATAAAATGGAAAACCACTATGCTAGAGGCCATAAACCTAGAAAATTGTGCATCCTTTCAGACAGATTCCCAAATTTAACCACAGGATTACTTGGCTGCTTTGTCAGGCCTCCACTTCCATGGAACCAGGCCAACATGAACATCACACCAGGGCACAAGATCATCCAGAGAGATCCACTCCAGCCTGCAGGACCAGCTTACAGACTGCAATTGCTGGCTGAGAGAATCCCTGCTCTCCAAGGCAAGGGGAAAAAAACGCCCGAATCTCCAGTCACAACTTCTTGTGTTGAACATTATCCCAGTTTTATCCCCACCACAGCAGCAGACAGCACGAACTCCACACGAGCTCTGTCGTACAAATTTATTGTGTGGCCCCCAGGGTGGGAGCTCAGTTCTCCTTCTCCTGCACAGTCTTTGTGCCCCGCAGCCGCCCCGTGCGGCGCGCGGCGATGAGCCCGACCTTGCGTCCCGCGGGAGCGTCCCTGCGGATGGTCGAGGGCTTCCCGATGTGCTGGTGGTTGCCTCCTCCGAAGGGATGCTCCACAGGCTGTGCAGGAGGAAAGCAAGACAACCATGTAACCACAGAAACTGATGGTCAGTTGTAAATAAACAGACTGGAGGGGACAAAGAAATAAGTTCTTCCCTTTTCACATGGTGCAGTCACCATCAAGTGCTGCTAATTCACCCCTGTGGCTGCACATTTATCTGGGAAGCTTCCCTCCCAGATAATACACCAGGCTCATTCCAGTATCCCACAAATCTTTTCTGAACTGTCAGAGGGGACAAGGATGACTCCAAGCAGACTCACGTTCATGGCCACACCACGGACACGTGGCCAGCAGTTCCTCTTGGCCTTGTACTTGTGGTACGCACGGCCGGCCTTCAGGATGGGCTTGTCAATACGGCCTCCACCAGCCACAATTCCTGCAGGGAATGGCAGGAATGGTGACACCCGAACAGAGCACGCACCAGGACAAAGGAAAGCCAACACCAACAGTAACATCAGAGCTGAGCTAACAGCCTTCTTTCATATCCAATACACAGGGAACTGGTAAAGCACTGCCATGATTACTGCTACGATTTCCTGAGCAACGTCAGGTTTTTCAAGTGAAGTATGAATAGGAAGAGCTCAGGGGACTGCGAAGAACTTTGAGGTCAACTACCTGTTTCATGATTTACTGAGTCAATTTTACTGGAGCAATGCACCAGATGACTCACTTTGATGTCTTCCATGCACAGGCAGGCAAGCGTCACCAGCAGCCATCTCAGCCGTCATCAGGTGCACAACAGACCTGGTGCGGCCTCTGCTCCTTGGCAGTGGTTTTGTCATTCCCTGTCAGACCTCCCAGAACACTCCACCCACCTGACACCACCAACAGGCTCCCTCAAAAGCAGATCAAAATGGCATTTTCCAAGGACTGTCCATTTCCATTTCCCCAAGGACTGCAGATTTTACAGGTTGAGCAATTCCACTATAACCTGAGGACAATAAGCATCTGCTTTTCTGTCCTCCCACTAGGTCAAACCTTCTCCAAATTTAGGTTACCACCACAGAAAAGTAATGTAGGTGTAAAATACAAGCCAGGCACTGAGCACACCATCCAGTCTGCACATAACACTATTTTCAAGATGGTTATTAAAACTGGGGCCTTGCTTGGAAGAGTAAGTGACAAGTTCACACCAACTGTTCCTTACCCACAACAGCCCTGTTTGCAGAAGAAATTACTTTCTTGGAGCCTGAGGGCAGCTTCACTCTGGTTTTCTTGGTTTCAGGGTTGTGGGAGATGACGGTGGCGTAGTTCCCGGAGGCTCGTGCCAGCTTCCCGCGGTCCCCGGGCTTCTCCTCCAGGCAGCACACGATGGTGCCCTCGGGCATGGTGCCCACGGGCAGAACGTTCCCGATGTTCAGCTGGGCTGCAAAGAGCAACCAGAGCAGCCACAGCTTCACTCGGGGCCTTGGGCCAGGGTTACAGCCCCGCTCAACACGGGAGGCACCACAAACCCTGCGGCAGCCAGGTCCTGCACTCCAGCATCCCAAACCCCAGGAGCTGGGACAGTCCCAGCCCAGCCCAGCCCAGCCCAGCCCCACCTTTCTTGCCGCAGTACACGAACTGCCCTGTGTGGATGCCCTCGGCAGCGATGAACAGCTCCGTGCGCTTCTTGAAGCGGTACGGGTCACGGAAGGCGATCTTGGCCAGCGGAGCGCCCCGCCCGGGGTCATGGATGATGTCCTGTGGGAAAGCAGAGCTGCTTTAGGGGGACACGGCCTCTGCCACGGGTTCTGCAGGAATCCAAGAGCCTCGACAACTGTGGGATGGTTGCTCTGGGACAATTCTCAGCAAGACACTTCTCAGGGGGATCTGGGCTTCCCCTGCGTGAGCGAGCTGAAAATTCACATTTGACACAACACAAGCTCCTGTACCTACATCCCATCCAGTCACAGACAAGTCCTTCCTGCGAGGGAGGTGGGGCCCTGGCACAGGTTGCCCAGGGAAGATCTGGGGACCCTGTCCCTGCCCATGGCAAGGGGATCTGAACTGGATGAACTTTAAGGTCCCATCCAACCCAAATCATTCACTGATCACAAAATAATGCCTGGTTAAGCGTGCTGCTTGCAGCTAATCCTGTCTGAACAGCTAACATTCTGCAGGTATCCAGCCTTTCCATACTAAGAAATCCACTTTCACTTTGCCCAACCACCTTTGGGCAGAGACAGAGCTGGTCACAGGCAGTGACTTCTCCATGTGCTTCCCTGGGATTGAAGCATTTCTAACATTCTGCAATCAGGTAAAACAAGGTTTTTGAAGCCCCTAAAAAAACGAAGCACAGACTTGTTTCTTTTACATGTGGAAAAATGTCCATTCTGTTCCTGAAGCATACTGGGATTGAAATACCCAATCATGTATTTATTTAGAGACTACAGACAAGTGAAACATCTCTAAGATGTGTCTGTCCTCCAGGACAGCTCATAAACTGTTGGTGTCCATTGTTGACAACCGACCATTACATTTTATCAACCCTGTTGGCCAAATCCCCTATGTATTACCAAGTTCCAAGTCAAACCTTACTACCCAGCTTCTATCGTCTCAGTTAGCTGAGGGTGAAGAAAATCCTCTCTAAATCCTGAACATGATTGTGCTGTAAAACACTGAAGGGCTAATCAGAGTATCTAACCTGTTTGCACTCCAAAAGTCCCCGACACCCAAAAAAGTACCTGCAGCACCCCTGAACCACTATCACACCCCAAATACAGTACTGCCTTGCTCCTGCTGCTCAAGACTAAAATGATGGATATCCCTTGAAATTTCCAAAGATTTGACTTGTTTTTATTTTTAATTTGCAATCAGCTACAGGGGAAACTCCCCAGCCATGATTCCTGAGGCACAGGGAATTCTTAGGCAACATAAAACCACGCTGGTACTGCTACTCTTATGAAAGCTCCAGCAGAAAACCCGATTGCTGGCTAAGGGTTAAAAATAAATAAATAAACCTAAGAGCGTAACTTTTCAAGGAGAATGATCTATTTAAGACCAGAATCCGGAGCGAGACGGGATAAAGGCCAGCCAAAGGGCTGGCCACTGCTGGCACCCCCGGGGACGCGGTGCGGAGCGTCCCCGCCGGGCAGGGGGCTCGGAGCCGCCCGTACCTTGACGATGCCCTTGATGTACCCGTGCCGCTCGGCGAAGTCCACGGCGCGCAGCTTGGCCGGGCCCTTCCTGTGCTTCACGTGGGCGCGGAACACGGAACCCGCTCCTTTTCTCTGTCCGCGGATGACGCGACCCATGGCGCCCTGCGGGGACGCGGGGACAGCTCAGCGACACCCCCGTCCCCGCGCAGTCCCCGCCCTGCCCCTTCCCGCGGCCGCCCGGGGCGCGGATGAGCGCGGATGGCAGCGGATCGGGATGAGGATCGCGACCGCCTCGCTCCTACCTCGCTCCGGCCTCCCCGGAAAAGAAAGAACCTCTGACGTCACGGGCGCGCCGAGGCGCTTCCGGCGCGGTGACGTCACGCAGGAAAAGGCGGAGCGCGCGGGTTCCCGTCCGGTCCCGGGGCCGCGGGGAGTGCTCCGGGGTCGGAGCGGGCTGTGCGAGGGGCTGGGGCGCGACCGCGGCGTGCACGGCGGTGCATCGGCTGCGTAAAGGAAAACAAATGAAAGCTGCGCTCGCCAAGCTCTCCAGGTTCTCGCAGCGTCACTTCACCGCGTTAAAAGCGGCGGCAAACAAACCCAGTATGAAACACTCGGCGTGTGTTTCAGTGCATAATAGGAACAAAACCTGTACATTTATATGCATATGTGTGTGTATATATATATATATGTAGAAAATAGATAGTTAAAAGTGTTACACGGTAGTGACTGTTGTCCCCGAGAAGCCTCGCGGGGAGCGGGGCTGTTTTCTCCTCGCTCCAGACTCGCAGGTCCCGATCCAGGAGGGAACCGGGGCCGTTCCCGTTCCAGGACTGTTCCCATTCCAGGACTGTTCCCATCCCGGGGCCGTTCCCGTTCCAGGACTGTTCCCATCCCGGGGCCGTTCCCGTTCCAGGACTGTTCCCATCTCGGGCCGTTCCCATCCCGGGCAGTTCCCGTTCCGGGGCAGTTCACATCCCGGTGTTCCAGGACCCACTTTTCTGTGTCTTAAAAGCTCCTTGTCACACTCCGAGGGGCCAAGGAGGATGGAGGGGGGCTCAAAGTTCACTTTTCCACGGCTTTTTGCACTCAATCACAGATTGGATTATGCTGGAAAAGACCTCTGAGCTCCAATATTACAATATCTAATCATACCTCCAGTGAAAAAATCCTTCCTACTGTCCTACCTAGACCTTCCCTGGAGCAGGTTTTACGTCCTCTTCCCCGTCTCTGGTTACCTGGGAGACGAGACCAGTCCCCATCTGGCTACACCCTCCCTGTCAGTGACTTGTAGAGAGCAATAAAGTCACCCCTGAGCCTCCTTTTTTCCAGGCTAAACATTCCCAGCTCCCTCAGCCTCTCCTCTCAGGACTTGTGCTCCAGAACCTTCCCCAGCTCAGTTCCCCTTCTCTGGGAATACAGCTGGATCTGTAATAATCCGGCTGTATTGTGCAGTTTAAGAGCTGTAGGTTTTGGGTGAAGAAGTAACTGAAGATAAAAACCCTGCAGGTGCTTTAAGATGCCTTTGCCAGATTTTAATCAATATTAATTAGGGCATAATTGAGAGATACAGCAAAGCAAAGGTAATCATCTTAGTGTTCCTAATCAACCTGAACATTTGTCCTGGAAGGAGAAATGAAAAGTGCCTTAACTTCTTTAACAGCACACCAGGTTTGCTACAACAGAGGCCACTTTTCCAGAACAGGTCACTGCTGGTGACCCAATTCATTATAGATGGACTATTTAAGCTTATTTGACTCATTGGAAATCAGGAAAAGCTAATCAGCCCCACTCATGCCATTACTCCTCTCCTTCAGCTGAAGAACATACACATGCACTACATCTTGATAGGTGAGCTTTCCCACCACAGTATTCCTGGGACTGGTAGAACTCACCGTCCCATAAGATGCAAAACCCCTTGATGCCAAGGGTTCTGAGCCAAGATCCTTGTTGGATTCAGCCTGCACAGGTAAAGGGATTAGCAGGGCCAGGAGTCCCCCCGGCCATCTGTGGAGGTCACTGTCCCTCACACAGACAGTGTGACAGCTGCTCAACCTGGGCCCCACATGATAGCTCAGTGCAGGATGGCAAACTGCCACATGCTTTGGTTTACACTGAGTTTATGTTCATGCTGAGTAGGAACATCTCAAGACTTTGATTTATGGTTCCTGTGGCAGCAGGAGTCTTGTTGGTTTTTGCTACTAAATATGACAAGAGAGAGATCTCTAAGGAACTACCTGAATTTCCCAATATAAACCCAGCAAATTTCATTGGTCACTCCTCTGTCTTGTTCTTAGTAAGGATTTAGTAATTGCTTAAGAAGTAGTTGTGTAATGACTTAGTACATTCATAATTTTAATTATCCTGTATCAACTATACTTTGTTTTAATTTTATTGTTATTTAATTCATGATGCAGTCTTCACACTGCTGTCATCATCTGTGAAGCTGCAGCCTCTTGATTCTATCATGGACTTGGGCAGCTGCCTCCCTGCCCAGGTACTGCTGCAACACAGAGGATAAGGCTGGAACTGGGATCATCCTTAACTCCTCCCTGCCAGCTTTTTGGGTGTCCTGAATACGGGTGAAAATGTCTGTTCCAGAAGAATGAGAAGAGTTCTGAGTTCACCATCATCACATCAGAGGCAGTTTCAGCCCTTCCTCCCAGCAGTGCTGAGTGGTTGTCACCTATTTGTGTCACCACAGGCTGTGTTTATGCACACCTCAGAATCAGAGCATGCTGCTGCCCAGGGCCCCACTGATGGTATCCTCCAAGCTGACTCTGAAGTATTTTTTCCATCAGCTAAAATCAAAAGGAAGCTAGGAATAGTATGCATCTAGGTCTGTATGCACTCAAGATTCCTTAGGATGCACACATGAATATGAAACCCTGAAAGCCTCCAAGTTTTCCAGCCTGGATGGCATTTAGAAATCAGAGAAGAAATGCAAAGAGATGACAGAACAGCATTAATGATGATGTCATTTTATAACTGATTGCTTCTTTTATAAGAGAAAACATTAGTTAACACTTTCATTATCAAGGAATAACAACATTGTATTACCTGGCCCATCCAAGGACGGACTGAGCTCAAAATAAGGTTAATTATTTACTTTAGCTGTGCCTTCAAAATTAATGTATCCAAAGAAATGCAAGCAATTGTTTTACATTGGATGGCAATTAAAAAGTACTGCCCAGTGTGGCTGTGTGTCATGCCCTAAGAATCTCAGTGACAAAGAAATATGAGTGTTGAGCACTACCAGTGATCATAATTCTCTTAAATTTTGAGGGGTGGAGGTGGTGCTGTGGTTTGAAAAGAGGTCCCCAGTCCCTGGGCTGATGTCAGCTCCCCGATCCAATCTGTGGGATATTTCTCAGCATGAGGAGGAAATGGCAGTGCCAGAGCTACAGCAGGACAAGCTCATGCTGGGCAAGACAGTGTGAGCCACGGGACTACTGATGGCAGAACAAAAGCAATACAGGTATTCCCTGGCACTGCCCACCCTCTGCACTGCTGTGCAGCAGCTGCTCTTGTGCAGCTTTGAGCCCTGAGATTTTTGCCTTCAGGACATCATCTCTGGCACTTGTATCCTGCTTTTGGCTGGAGTAGAGCTAATTTTCTTCCCATTAGCTGGTACAGGGCTGTGTTTTTGATTTAGTATGAGAACAACATTGACAGCATTAACTAAAACATCAGTGTGTTACGTAGTGTTTATTCTAAATCCAGGACTTTTCAGTGCCTCATGCTCTGCCAGTGAGGAGCATGTCCAGGACAGCTGATCCAAGCTGCCCAAAGGGATATTCCTCCCCACAAAGTGTCGTGTCCAGTATATGAACTGGGGGGAGTTGGCTGGGAGAAGCTGACCACTGCTCAAGGACAGCAACTGTACTGTGCATCACTTGTCTGTCATGGGGTTTATTCATCTCTCTTTTCCCTGTTATTATTGTTATTATTATTATTTACTTTATTTCAAGTATTGTTCTTATCTCAACCCACGAGTTTTTGCCTGTTTTCAATTCCCCTCCCCATCCCACAGAAGCTGGAGGTGGGTGAATGAGCGAACAGCTGCTGGTACTTAGTTGCCATCTGGGATTAAACAACAACAAGCTGCTTTGCTTTAAGACATTACAGCCTTTAACCGGTCTTGCTGCCTCTCTGCCATGAGTTACAGCTGGTGGGAAGAGGAGCAGAGGCAGGGCCATTGTGCTGGAATTCTCTGGCCAAAGCCTATTTTTCCACCAGTACTCAGGCTGTGCTGGAAGAATTTGCTTTTCTCCCTGAGAATTCTCCAAGCCTGGAGCAAGCACAGGGTTGTCTGGCTAACCCAGACACATAGTGCACATCTCCACAGTTCAGGGGTCTGAGGCTCTCAGGAAGCCTTGGCCTCACATGCCTCCCAGGCACAGAAATCCACATGGAAGTCTGATGGTGCTAGGCAAAATAGGGTATGCTTCCAAAGCATGGCTGCAGCACATCACAGCCTGATATTTTGGCAGCAGCTCCAGCCTTTGGCTGCTTCAACTACAACTCTGAGCTGAGCTGGCTGAGTCACGGCCGCACATCCTGATTCCAGGGCAGTAACACTGGGCAGCAGGGAACCTCCAGTGCTGCTGGGCAAGGCCAGGTCTTCTGTCTCCACAGATACTTCCACGGGACTGTGGCTGCTGAAGCCCATCCCTCAAGCATCTCCCCTAGCTGGCAAATTTGCTGGGATAATAGAGAAAGGATTAAAAACTACTCCCCTGATTCTGGAAGGGCTTTGGCAAAGCTGTGGGTGCCCCCGTGTAAATGCACGGTGGGAAAAAGTCAAGGGTGTGTTGCTTTAATTAGTCCTTTCATTACAGTCACAAGCTAATTTGATGAAGGTTAATTGCACTGTAAGTAGCAAAAGGGTGGTGTTCTTCCTGCAACAGATGGCAGCCACCAAGAAATTGTGATGAGATTGTTTTTTGAAAAAGGGGAAGAAAGAGCGAGGTTTCTCTAGGACCCTGCCTTGAAAGGGAACTGAGAGGGGAAGCCTTTAACTCTGTGCATCTTTTGAAAAGGAAGGAAATAAAGAATGGCTGTAAGTGTTTTCTTTCTGGGAATGGTATGCTACTAGGAATATAATCCTGACCTCCTTTAGGTGGGCACTTACCTCTGTGTATGATCTTACTGACCTCTCAGGGCTTTGTCTGGGTTTAGGAACTGACACGTGGACTCCTGCCAAACTCCAGCATCACAGTTCCAGTCTGCAAAAATAACACACCCGCTAATCCCAGCAAGCACCCTCGGGGAGATCCTATTATTGCTGCTCCAGAGCAGGGCACAGGGGAGTCACCTGCTGCCACTGAGGCAGGGGAAGGGCCACAGACAGGAGCTCCTGTATGGACTGCTAAAGAGGCAAAGCTGGTCTCCTGCTCCGCATCCAGAAAAACTCCTTGGACCCAGAGGAAATATCCTGGGCCTGCAGTGTCCTGTATCTAAAATCAAAGGAGCCCTTTGTGAGGATGCCCTCGCAGCAGCCCCCCTATATCACCTTCAGCATCCTTGTGGGGCACAGGTCACTCATCTGCATTCTACACTCCTGGCTTTCCAGAGAGAAAAATCCCTCCCCAGAGACATCACAGGTCTTTTTTCCACTGACTGCTCCCAAAATAAATACCTCTGCTCTCTCCAGAGGAATTTCTCCTGAAAGGATCAGCTTCTGTTTGCTGTCTTGAAATACACAGTCTCCCTCAAGTGTCCCAAGTTCCCCAGCCTGTCTCATTCCTAAACCCTGGAGGGAGTTCCAGGGAAATTACTTGAGCTTTCCCTTCTGCTCTTGCATGAAGCAGATGAGGTCCCTGACCGCACGACAACCACTCCATCATAATTGCAGCTCTCCTCTAAACCTTCCCTGTAAATGCAGCACAGGGTGACCTGGAAGGAAACCATGCTCTTTACAGGCTTTCCTGTACTTGCAGATCCTCATTTGCACGGTAAGCATTTAGGTGGAAGGATCCTTGCCAAGTCCTCAAGCTGCAGGCTCAGCCCGTGCTCCCTTTTGAGTTATTGTTTTCACACACCCGGCACCCCCTGACTTTGGGAATACCCCTGGAATTCCCTGGGCTGGCAGAGCTGTGGCAAAGACACTGCCCGGGGACACAAGAGACTCCGGCTGTGCCAGAGCTGGATTTATCACAGAAGCACGGGATAAAATCGGAATAGTGTGCAGAGGGAAAAAGCCGGTTAAGTGACTGTGCCTTGTCCCCCGGAAAGAGAGCTGGCCCCTGCACAGCCCTGCAGGGAATTGCAGCAGGGAATGGCTCTGCTCCCTGTTATTCCCCGGTAATGACAGCCTGGATTTGTCGGGAGAGGGGAGACCCAGAGCCGCAGAGCTGGAAAATCCCAGTGCAAACAAAGCGATTTGCACTTCACAGAAGGGCTCAGCGCTGCTCATTAATTAGGTTCTGGTGACCTCTAGAGGCCCTGAGCCCAAAGCACCTGATTTCTGCGACTCTTCCCTGAAACAACGAGAGCGAGAATTCTGCTTTATTTTAGTTACAAACCAAGATTCGTTTTAGCCTTAGCGAGGAAGGCATTGAAGAACAGTAATTGATTGTTATTCCTTTCTTGGTATTCTTTTCCTCCCACTAAACGTAGTAATAACAATTCCCTGGGTGCAGCAGCCTCAAAGCCTGCACCACTAACCGTGGTAAGTATTCACATTTTTTAAAGAAAATTGCTTTGTGCGTCGTCAATAAGAGAGGAACTGCTTCTCTCCCGTATCTCTGACGATATATTAATCTAATCACTGATCCTGGAAAAAGTGCCCACCTCTCTGGTGAGATAATCACGTTGCTTACGAGTATTAAGTTGTGTGGGTTTAAGATCCAGGGTTAGGTGTGATTTGTTTGGAGTCTTTGCAGAACACAGCCTTTTGTGCACGGGTCCTTGCAAGGCAGAGCTCAAACCCCGTGCTGGTCGTCTCAGACTGGAGTATGACATCTTTTCTGATAAATTATTCTCAGCTGCAAACAGGAAAATTGACAATCCACCAGGTCCAGGGCCAAGCAACACTGCTTGTAGGAAAATTACCTTCTGCCTGTATCGTGCAACAACAATAAAATTGCCTGCAGGGGAAAGTAATGCAAGAAAATGGGTAAGAAAATAAGTGTTTTTTTACACATACATCTGGATGAGCCTATTTTTTCTTAATGAGATAAACAACAGGGGCAGCTGATGGAGAGGGGGAGAAATCCACTGAGCAAATTTTCTGTCCTCTTGAGCAGCTGAGATACAGGATTGAAACCATACCAAGGAACTAAGAGAATTGGAAGGAGAGATGGAAGAGAAGTGAGACCCTGGCCAGAGAGACGTTGGGGATTTAACTGAGAGAGGCTTAAAGCCATGGAGAAGCTTAGCAAGAAACAGAAAAGCTGGAGGAGGTGAAACATATCTGCAGCAATGCACAACTCTTTAGCAAACTTGCAGGGATGTGTGGGAGACCTCCTAAAGATTTCTAATTTAAGAGCACTCAGTTGCACTTCCAGTTTTAGCTATTAGTTGGTTCCCCTACTCAACACCCCCCCTCAAAAAAAAAAAAAAAGTTTTTCTTTTCGGTTGTTTCCTAATGGACCTCCTACCAACACTTTTAATGGCAATATTTGTTTGGTGACAACATTCCTGGAGGCTACAGCCCGGGCAGTTTGTGCATCCATCTTAGAAACCAAACACAATAGCAAAGGATTCTCTCTTGCTTGATAGATGTGACCCACAGGACAGGGGGAAAAGCGTATTTTTTGGTAATAATTTGTTGTTGTTGTTGCTTTCTTATGGCATAATGATGGATGAGGGTTCTGAAAAAAGAAAATTTAATTATTTTCTTGGGAGGTGTTTTTCATATTCTCTTGCTTTGTTCTTCTCTTTTGCTGTGTAGGCAACAGAGCTAAAGGGATTTCATGCCTCAAAACAGAAAGGAATTCTGAGCTACTGAGGGGAATTAAAAATGGAGGAAGGGAGAAAAGTTTAAAAGTGGATTTTAAAATAATTTTTATTCAGACTGTGTAAAAACTCTTCTGAGATTGATTGAATCAAAATGCCTGAGAAACACATGGGAGAAAAGCTCAATTTGTTAAAGATCTGCATTCTCCTCTATCTTCTAAGTGCAGCCTACAAAACTAATTTGATTTTGTTGGTCCTCTGAGAAGTCCTTTAGCAAGAGAAGGCTGGGGGGGTGGGGAACCTCTCTTTTTTGATATTTGTGAGATAAAAAGAAACCCAAGCTCTGAGGCCACTTGCATAAGCTTTGTAAAGCTCCCTGAATTAAAAAAGAAAAAGCATTTATTATTTTTGTAGTCGCCAAGAAATGCTGGCTCCATAGTGCACAAGCATGTTTAATTTACACAGGTTTGTTGGCTGGATACTTTTGATCAATAGTATCACAGTGCTAATCAGAAAAATGACAGGTACTTTTCATGTGGACATTTTCTAGGCAAAACTTTTGACCTTTTCTAATCTCTTAACTGAAAATGAGGACAAAACCTTACTCCTACCTTGTCTCCAAATAGTGGTTTTCCTTCCTTTTTTCAGAGCTAAGACAAAGAATAAAAGGAAAGAGGTGAGAAAGAAAACAAACATAAAATGGGAAAATAGAGAAATAAAATTCGTCCTCCCTCCAAGCAACCATTGGGTTTTTTTTTCATTAAATATGCCATTACATTTAGGGTTTCCATTTCCAAATGGGAAAAAAATGTGACTAGCTCCAAATATAAGAACAATGCTTGGGGGCAGGCCTAAAGTGAGCAATAAATCAGTGCAGAAAATGTTTTGCTTGGGGAACGCATCACGATTAGATCATAAATAATCCTCTTTTCTCCTATATGCAACACAAAGTAAACACAGCTGTGAGCACAGGCACACGCTGGTGCACACACACGTTGGTTTGTGCACACAGAGCACTCAGCCCTGTTTCCCCAGGGCAGTTCTGGGACAGCACCAGAGCTGAAGGGCTATGGCAGAGGGGTCAATGAAATGGTGCCAGCTGAAAACCTCATTAAACCAGAGCAGCAGAGCCAGGCATGCAGGGAGCACTGGGAGATGTCACCAGGAGGAAGCAACCTCTTGGCCAGCAGGAAACTCTGTGTATCAATCCCTGCAATAAAATATTGTTTATTTCTTTGTAATCGTGGCAGTCACAAAATATTTGTTTCTCTGTGGCAGGATCACATAATGGAGGAGGCTGTGCTGAGACAGGCTTGCCAGGGTGTCTTCCCAATTCCCAACCCAGTCTCAAGTACAAGGTTTATTTTCTCCATTTTGGACCCTGTTGCTGGCCTTGCAGAGTTTGCCCTCTCAACAGGCATGGTGGTATTAATTATTATAATTATTGTTATTAATACATTATTATTATATTACTATATTATTATACATTATATAATATTAATTTTATATAAGTTATGTGATAATAATATATTGTGTATTGTATTATATAATAATAATGTATATAATATAATATTATTGTATTATTATTCCTTGTCCATCTGAACATTTCCTGTGTCATTTTTAGCAGCAGAAGTGAAAGGGTTTTTTTTTTTTCCTTAAAGACCCCTGAGGAAAGGTAGCTTCAGTGTCTCCAAGGATGCTTCCAAAATTTAGCACAGGTGAACCTGGGGTGACACACACAAGTGGGACCAGTGCTGGGACAACTGCTTTCCTTACCAGGAAAGGAGGAACTTTCCAAGATTAAAACAATTCAATTCAAAGCAAGTCTGAGGCATCTAGAGGGATCCTGTGTGGGCCAAAGCTCTTTTGCAGGCAGAAAACCAAATCCATCCACCTTCCAGCAGAACTTGCTGAGATCTGTGTGGCAATTTCCTTCCTCTTAGATCTTCCAGTGAATTTTTCCATGACAGGGATAATCCAAGCTAATCACTTCCATTTGACCCAGTTTAATCACCACCTTCCCGAAATGGAGTTAATAGGCACTTAATGCTAAAGAAGTGAGGAGGATGGCTCATAAAAGAGCTTGGAAAATCACTCTTCTGTTCCTAACACAGTCTTTTTTTTTTCTTCCCCCCCCCCTTTTAATTTGTTACCCAGACTTAGTAACTTCCGAGGCCCAAACCACAATACATCTTGAGCTCACTAAGCTAAAAATACTGACTCACCAATCACAGCATACTAATAAATCCTCCACAGGAAAACGAATCTGTCATTTCCCTTCCCACAGGAACACGCACAAGTGGTTAAATAGCCAAAGATTTTGTGCAGCCTCTCCTCCTGTGCCATTGTACACTGAGATCTTGGTTCAGGTACTGGAGGCACTTATTTCCTTTCTTTCAAGAATTAGTTTTTGGCATATTATTGGCATATTTTGGCATATTTGTCATTCTGCGGCAGCACTAATTTTAATTTTGCTTTGCAAGTATGACAGCTTCTATAGAGCTTCTGGTTTTGAGATGGTTCTGGTTTTATTCTTTTAGGTACGTGTCAGGAAGCAGTAGGAGCAGGGTGCTCTGCATGGCAGATGGACAGTGCTCTCCTTACCATGCTCCAGAGCCAGGTGTGGTGCTCCCAGGCCAGAAGGTGCTGGGATGGGATGGTCCCAGACTGGGTTCCTAAGGGCTGTTATGCACTCAGGGCCCTGGAAATCCCCCAGCAGGGCAGCAGTGCTGTCCTAATTAAAGCTGAAAACTGCTAATATTCTATGTTCTTATAAAGTCACTTTTGTCACATCCTCTTGAAATCTCCTGTAAGCAGATTTTATTTTTCATTACTGCTTATTTTTCATTTAATTGCTCGTTTGGTTAGAGTTCAAATATGGATCTTTGAAATTGTCTTCACTGCCTGGAAAAATCTCACATCCAATGACTGGGGCCCTAGTGGATTTACACAGCAACAATCTCACTTGGCTGTAGTCTTCTCATGTCTCACTGATGAACCTTTGCCCTCTCTAGATTCAGCACCAAGGCTGTGCTTTCACTGAGGAAAGGACCATGGGATCATGTGTGGCTGGAGTGCATTTGCTCTGTTCAGCCTGGACATGGGTGTCTGCAGTGAGTGGGATCTGCTGTTCACATAGATATCCTACCAGCAGGACTTCCCTCATGCCCCAGTCACAGGCAGGGATCTCAGAAGTGCTGGCAGTCTTCAGTCTTCCTATTGAGTAATTCCTGTCTTCCTGCTGCTGAAAACATGTCATTCATGGCAATGTGGTGGTTTAAGGCAGAGTCTCAAATAGCAGATGTTTATCTTACCACCCCAAGACCTCTTGTGTAATACTCCTGTCTTCCCCCAGGCCAGCGAGAGTGAGGATGAAGGATTCAGGGGCAGTTCCAGCACTTGTGGGGAGCCCATTGCCAAGGAATCGGAACCAGTGAAGTTGCAGGGCTGGGATCTGATTGTTGTCGATCCTGAAGAAATGACAATTTAATAAACAAACAACTAAACAAAGCATGATATTCCCATGAGCATGGTTAGCAGGGAAGTGGGCTGCTTGCAGAGACTCATTGCCATCTAGCATGTGAGGTTGGTCTATATTTAGCCCTTTGAAACCTTCCAGATAAGAATTCCCTTGATGTGAACTGAAACCTTTGACCACCACAAAACACAGAGTAATGCTCCATGTCCCCACTTCCTCCCTGTTGCTGCAGGACAGCCCTCATACTTTGTGATTGAATCATCAGGCTCCCAGCGCTAACACCCAGGCTCCAGCAGTGTTACCACACGGAGGCAAGGAGAACACGTGTGGGTTAAACCCTGACAAAGCAACACTTGGATTTAGGTCAGGCACAGCAAACAGGAGTTACTTGTACGCTGTACCTGGCTCCCGTTCAAACCCGGAGCCTGATGAATTCACACCAGCCCAGACATGCAAAGTGGCATCTGCCTTTCCCCCTTCCAGAGATTTCTGCTCAGACATTACCTTCAGCTCCTCACTGCCGTGCCCCACAAATACTCCACAAAGGCTGCCTGGCTGCTGGGCTCTGGGGAGCGGGCGCACTGGTGATGCTCTGCTTGGAGCATAAGCTGTAGAATTCCCTGCTGGCACAGGGCACTGCTCTGCATCCTTTCACTGGCACAGGGCACAGCTCTGCATCCTTTCACTGGCACAGGGCACAGCTCTGCAGCCCCTCACTGGCACAGGGCACCGCTCTGCAGCCCCTCACTGGCACAGGGCACAGCTCTGCAGCCCCTCACTGGCACAGGGCACAGCTTTGCAGCCTTTCACTGGCACAGGGCACTGCTCTGCAGCCCCTCACTGGCACAGGGCACAGCTCTGCATCCTTTCACTGGCACAGGGCACTGCTCTGCAGCCCCTCACTGGCACAGGGCACCGCTCTGCAGCCCCTCACTGGCACAGGGCACAGCTCTGCAGCCCCTCACTGGCACAGGGCACAGCTCTGCATCCTTTCACTGGCACAGGGCACTGCTCTGCAGCCCCTCACTGGCACAGGGCACTGCTCTGCATCCTTTCACTGGCACAGGGCACAGCTCTGCATCCTTTCACTGGCACAGGGCATAGCTCTGCATCCTTTCACTGGCACAGGGCACTGCTCTGCAGCCCCTCACTGGCACAGGGCACAGCTCTGCATCCTTTCACTGGCACAGGGCACAGCTCTGCATCCTTTCACTGGCACAGGGCATAGCTCTGCAGCCCCTCACTGGCACAGGGCACTGCTCTGCAGCCCCTCACTGGCACAGGGCATAGCTCTGCATCCTTTCACTGGCACAGGGCACTGCTCTGCAGCCCCTCACTGGCACAGGGCACTGCTCTGCATCCTTTCACTGGCACAGGGCACAGCTCTGCATCCTTTCACTGGCACAGGGCATAGCTCTGCAGCCCCTCACTGGCACAGGGCACTGCTCTGCAGCCCCTCACTGGCACAGGGCATAGCTCTGCATCCTTTCACTGGCACAGGGCACTGCTCTGCAGCCCCTCACTGGCACAGGGCACTGCTCTGCAGCCCCTCACTGGCACAGGGCACAGCTTTGCAGCCTTTCACTGGCACAGGGCACAGCTCTGCAGCCCCTTGCGGGCCCATCTGCCCTGGGCTCTGCCACAGCTGTGGCATGAAGCAGGCAGTACACAGAGCTCCAGGTGCACATCCCAAACTGCTCAGACTGTTCTGCTTGGCCTCCTGCATGACTTGACCAATAGTTATGCTGTACCTCACCCCTCCTGATGGACTATCAGGACTCACAGGGCATTCAGCCTTCATTTGAAGATGGTGAATTCACCTTTCACCCTGATGGTCTTTTAGCCTTCCTCTCTAACCTCACTGTTCCTTTATCCCTTCCCATTTTCCCCTGTCTGCTGTCACTTCCTGGTGGTAGAAGCAGCCTTTAATTTCCATTCCAGAATTGGCAGAGGCTTTTGACTCTGGATTTGTAGAGGCTTCTGTTTCTAGTACCTTAACTCCTAGTTCACTGGTTGTTAGACTTGAATTTTGTCCTTTCTTACCTTTTGGCCCATCTCAGGGCCCCTTAGTGCAGCTTACTTTGCATTAATGAAATAATGGACAAATAGTATTAATCTTTCAATTAATATAAGTGATATTATTCCACAATAAATGCATGGGTACACATTTATAGGGATTATCTTTACTTATATTTTATATACAAAATAGAGAATTACAAATATCACACATATAATATGCTTAATTTAGCTATAAAGAATTTCTTGGCTTTGCTGATGGAAAAGAGATTTTCCTGATGGAAAAGAGATTCAATCAGGCTGAGACTGTAGTAACCTCACCTACAAATTTAAGACTGACTTGGTGGTAGGAGATTATTTTTATGGTATCACTTGGGATTAGGTAGCATCTTGAATATATTGTCAGGCTGTACCAGAAACCAAATTAGCATGACTCCATTTGTTCTTCAGCTTCTACTTGAAGTTTAACTTGTACACGCCTCAATCTTGAAATTATTTTAAATGCTTCTATTAAAAAACATACGAGAGCAAGGCACAGCTGACCGCTGAATGACTTCTCTGAGACATGTCCTAAGTGCTGGGATTCCTGAGCGGCTTCCAGGCTGTTCTGAAGGGAAACACACAGCTCCTCTCTACAGCACACATCCCCCTTGGCCTCTGCACCTGTGTGGTCTGGAAGGCCAAGATCATAGAATGCAATGACTCTGGTCTTCCCAATTTTTCTCTGCTCAGTGCTTTAAAGCAGTTAAATAGTGGGGGTTTCTTCACATTTCTAATTCTGTGTTGGTTCTCATATACTTGGTCATCCCCCCCTCAGCAGCCAGAGTAACTTCCCAGCCCTGGCATTTTCAGCGCATGTCTGGAATTCTGGAATGGATCAGTGAATTTGAACCCTAATGGTCCTTGGTGTGCTGCAATTTTTGGTTTGGACATAATTGCTTCTTGCCTTTTCTCCATAACTTGTGTATTTGTATTAAAAATTAAGACTCCTGCTGGATATTTTAGTGCAGGTTCCATGGATTTGGCTTTTTAAAAAAAAGCATTTAGATGGGGGACTCTGAGTTCTTCATTAGGCAGTGCATTGTCTGTATAGTTGTCATACATTAAAGGAGCTGGAATAACAGTGGTGCAATATCCAGTTTCACCCGAATTAGGTTGTTGATCAGGATCCAGGTCTGTATCCACAAAAGGCAAGCACAGTATTTAAACAGAAACAAAGCCTTCGATTTATTTCATTATTTACTAAGTGCTGCCATGGTGCTCAGTGCTACATAAATATTCCCTGCCCCGAGTTATTAATACTACCAGGCACAAGCTGGCTCAAGGCTCAAAACACCTTACATGAGATATTCCCAGGACAAGAGCTTTAAGGACAAGTTAAAAGAACAATGTACCTGTATAAGAATCCTGTTAATGAAATTTCAGGCTTCAAAAACAGCTGTGTGTTCCAATAAGAAGAAATTCACATTTGAGGACCCGGCTCTCCACCCATCCCATGTAACTACCCCTCACTGACTATTGCTGTAACACGGTTCTGCCCTATTCAGTGTGTGAGTGATGCCAACCTGGCCTTTTCTTTGTATGATAAGGAACATCCATCCCTCCAACAAATACGGAGAACTAGTAGGAGATGAGATTTCAGGGCTCATACTGCACAATGATCCCATACTTAAGGGGAATGAGAAGGTTTTGGTCTTCAGACTGCACAGCTCTGGAAATGCTGGGGAGTCAGTGCAGAGTCCCCAGCATGTATCGCCAGTAGGTGGGCAGTAAAATGGAAAATGTTCTGGAGGAAAGAAAGGACTGTTAAAGGGCACGTCTTTAACTCTCACAGAAGGACTAAAGGAGACAAGCTATTTGGAGGCACCCCTCAGAAGATTTTACTTCAAGATAACTGAAACGCATTATGAATTTTTGAGAAAGGCTGGGAAAATTGTTCTTAAACACATCTGGTTGAAATAACCCCAAAGGTATACAATTCCTTGATAATAACATCAATGAGTATTAAGAAAATTGTGTATGCATGGTTAGTTCAGTGAAGATTACACCTTATGTAAGGCCACCTAAAACACAGAGCTCTCACAAGAATTACAAATTATTTGGGGCCCATGAAAATCATCCTGGTTTTAATTACAACATTAAAGACAAATCCACAAAGCTGTAAGTTCTGCTGGCATGGCAAGCAATCATTATAAATCTGGACAAGGGATCACACAGAAATTGTAAGGAATGACTGTGAGAGATTTCAGTACTAGCTATTTTTGTCTTTAGAAATGCTTTTCATTTCAAAAAGTCATTAGCACTTGTGCTCAGCCAAAACTTGCTCATAAGATTAAGCAGGATTTCTTAACATAAACTGTCCTTAAAAGGACACTGTCAGCTGCCAGCTTGCCTGTGTTTAAGAACAATTTAAAAGATGTTTCAGTATATGAATCCCTGGGGTGATGCCTGTACTTTTATCACAGTATTTTACCTGTTTTTTCCCCTCTGGTGCTTTACCTTGCCCTTTTGCAGCATCAAAGATACCACATAAGCTCGGGGAATGAAAAAGTAGAGAGGTGAAACTGAGAGCCTGGAAAGCACTGTAAAAAGCTGACAATAAGCCAGAGGAGCTAAACAAAGAACTGAAAAGGTGTATCTCCTTTTATTAATTTTCAATTCCAGATATTGTTTAGAAAAGAGACAAAAAATGTCAGGTAGTGATGTCCCTGTATTTTAAAGTTTAATTACAGTCAATACTGCAATAAAAAAGAGGAAAGATGGACAAAATTAAAATCCTCTTCTGATATTAAAATGACTTTGAAAAAGATATTTTTAAAAGACAAAAATTCAGCCAAAGCAAGAGTTCAGCATGTTGTAGAACAGACATACATAGAGCTCCTCTAAGATGGCACTTTAAACCAGAAGTTTTTTATGTATATAATGATCCAGTGTCATGATAGAGATGATAGTTCAGTGAGTACTGAGGGGCAAAATGGGAGAGGAGTCCCTCAGATCATCAGACAAGAGTCTGATACATACAACTAATACTAATAATAAATAATAATACTAATACAACTCTTTAATGCATTTTATTATATTACATTTGTGTCAGCATCCCCATCCTGCCAGTGGGATTTGTATGGCTGGGCCCTTCCTCTTGCTGAGACCCTAAATGACAGCAACAAGAATCTTTCAGTAAGGTTGGCACTACAAGGCTGGGGCCTGATCTAGTGCAACAAGGGAGCAGTTGAACAGGATGGAAAGTTCTCTAAGGCTAAAGGTCTAGAGTTTAAACCACACTGCTTCTGCCAGGTTTATCTCAGTACTACTCATATAATTAGTACCACTCAGGAAAAAAGCTCCCTTGTCTTTCTGATTGTAGCTATACTGTCATTTAGCCTGGAGTGTGACAAGGACAAATGTGTGTTATGCAACTTTTGGTGATGACTTCTTGGGAAGTTATTTGCAAAGATGGAAAAACCTTAACTCTTCCTGCTCATTGGAATAGTCTAGATGCCAGAAATTTTGTGACTGACTAGACAGAAACTTGTACAACTGGACCTGTACAGTAAGAAGTATCAACTATTATCATGTGCTGATAAATAGGAATTCACACCATCAAAATACCAGCCAAGAATCTATTCCTATGAGAGTGGAAGGCAGAGGTGGGTGAAGAGGTAGAACTGCTGACAGTGGGGTGGATACATCTGCAGTGTAATCCTTTCCCTTCTCCTAACCCCTTTCTAGCAATTCCCTTGTCAGATTCCAATCACTGTTGCCCCTCTGATATGAACCTGAACCCAACTGAAACCTTTGTTTGGGCTTTTCTTACCTTCTGCATTGGCTTGAAAAGGACTGCAGGGAGAGCCCTGAGAAACAGCCACAGTGAGCCTTGGCCAGTCCAGTGCCAGCTTTATTCCAGATGAAGAGGTCTGGAGCTGGTAATCCAGATCATCCATGCAAAATGAATTGCATGCCTAAATGAGCACGCATATTAGCCTGTCATTATAGGCTCCTACCATGTAACTTCAGCTGCCTAATGTTGAACACCCAGCAGGCAAAAGCCCCGTTGGAGGTGCTGTGTTGACTCAGCAGGATGACAAACTTCCTCACTGGTGCCTACAGCCAGCCTGGCCATGCTCCCCCTCCCACTGTGCCAATCCCTCCCTAGGCAGTTTTCCATATACAGTAGGCAACTCACATGCTACATACACATCACTCCTGGTGCCTGCTGCTATCCTACAGACAATTATAAAATGGTTATTTGGAAATGGCAGAGCTTCTTAAAGAGACAGCCTGCTAAATCTTGGGATACAACCCTTCTTTTCTCCTTTGCTTTCTTCATTCTATTTGTCTTCTCAGCTGCTCTTGTCCAGCAATTGGCACTGCTGTAAAAGTTGTTGTGCCAGAGGGTTTAAAAAAATAAGACAACTTTCTCCTGTGTTTTATACAGGTCCATTCATGAAGACCAGAACTTTCTATCCTGCAACAGCAAAGAGTTAATATCCCTGTGATACTCTACTGTTCTACATCTGTAAAAAAGAAGCCAAAGCAAACCTAAAAGAATTTAGTATGGAAAACATATTCCAGCTTCAATGACACACTGGGCTTTTGTTTAGGTTTCTTTAATACGATGAGTCACAGTATGTAAACTTCACATGCAGTTACTGAAGTCATGTGTCAGCCTTATTTTAGCTTCAAAAACAGCAGCAATGCCAACATTCTTTGCTGCCTTTGAGACTTGAGAAGTCCTGAAAGCCAACAATGTTATGGTCTCCTTGTAAATCACTGTGTGGCTTTTTCACCCTTTGGCTAGAAAATAAAGGGGATGATTCTCCAGGTGAGCCTTCTCCACTTTAGGTGCTCCTTTTAGAACCCTGGCACTGGTAATGCTGACTGGACTCTACTGCTGTCAGAAATTGAGGTAACCCAGTTTGGGATGATCTGACAAAAGGATGTCTCATCCTCTGTCTCTCCTGCCTCAAGCAGAAGTGAGCCACACACAGGTGAAATCAGCAGGGTTGTTAGTGCTGGAAGTTCCACTGCTACATCCGTTACTGGAGTTGTTCCAATCAGAAATCCAGTTAGGTTGAGTGGAGTCCAAAACCAGCTGCCTACCCCATTCCTCACCTTTCAGCTAGGCCCTGCAGAAGGCTTAAACTAAGCAGAGAGATTCCCACTGTTCCCATTCCCCAGGTGAATCTCGTGCAGTGCAGCTCTCCAGTCCCGTTCACAGAGAGCCAGCAGATTCCCCTGGCTCAGTGAGTGCAGTGCCCATTCTTGCAGGTATAAAAGGACAGTATGCAGTCATCTATATAAAGCATGTTCTTCAGATGGGTTACGTATAAACTGCCTAATGGCAAGGGTATCAAATGAAGGTCGAACATCAGAGACCTTTAGGCTATTACGAAATATGACTCATGGATTAGTTAACTGCCTGTCAGATTTTCCATTATGAAATTTAACCACAGCCCATATCTGCACAGCAGCAACACCTGCAGAAGTGCAAACAAACAAGTGGTTATATATGCACTTGCACTGAAATGGGTCAGCAGATGTGCTACGGTATCAAAAGAACCTTTTTCCTTATAAATGAACTATTAGCTAAGGAACAGAAATGAGAGAAGGGGGAAAAAATGCTGTGGGAGTGAAAAAAACATTGTTTCGAAGTCCCTATTTGCCAAAGAATCTGCAAGATAAGTCTTTACAGTTCAACTGTATCAGATGAATCAACATAAAAATTCCCCTCTGCAGAATATCATTATTATAGCCATGATGAATATCTGTGCTTCCTAATCCAAGCATTTGCTTTTCATGAGTGGAAGTCAAAAAGCAACTATTCCTGTTCTAGAAAATGACTATTTAGACACTAAACTAAAAAAAGAAGAAGAAAATAAATTTTATTTATGAAAATCAGTGAAGATGTTTAGCCATTTGGTGGAAGACCCTCATCATTCTCCTAGCTGGTTGTTTGGAGGTGGCTGTAAATTCAGAAAGGCAGATGTGCTCTGAAGGTTCACCATGGGAAGTGGGGCTTTTGACCTGTGTGTCACTGGTTTGACTCCACAGGTGAGAGTGAGACTCAGCTCACCTAATTCTAGATGTCTACAATGCCTATCAATACATCTGAGCCTTTTGTCCTGTAGGCAATTTAAAGGTATGTCTTATCTGATCTATTTTCAATATCTACCTTAGGATGAGATGATGCATGACCTCAGTGTCTTTTTCTTGCTATGGCTATATGAGGGGCTGAGGTGACTGGCTTGGCTGGAGAGCCTTCCATGTGGCCAGAGATGAACCCTGCCTGAATGCTCTGCCCCTGCAAGGCCAGCAGTTTGTGTGAAATGAGTTGGTTAACACAGCTCCTTGCTATTGCAATGGTTTTTCCATATCACAAAGCCACACCACATCTGGCACAAATGAATGCTAGCAGCCTAGAGGCTACTGATTAAAGAGGAAACCTGAACCACTTTGATGGATTTCATCATTACATCCTATTCTTGCCTCTAGAGATTTCCAGATCACAAGGTAGGCATGGAGCTCTCACTCCTCCTACCACTGTGGCATCTAATCTGTAAAGACATAAGTCTCCATTTCCATGCCTGTCAGTCCAGCTCATTTCATGAACACTACATTTAAATGCTAAACTGCTGCTCTACAAGACGTTCAGCAGACATAAACTGTAAGGCACAATGAAAAACAATTCAGTCTCAAGAAGCAAAGTCTGAAGGGGAGCAAAATAGCAGCATACAAATACATAAAAAGCAACTGCAAAGAGGAAGGAAATAAACTATTCTTCCTGTTTACTATGGAGACTTAAATTACTCCACAGTAAGGTGACATACAACAAGCTGTGCAGCCACTTCTCACAGCTAAACAGCAGCATTTTTCCTTCTTTTAGGCAACGGGGAAGCCACCAGGAGCTGCAGTTTCACAGAGAGGCAGCAGCTCGTACCTCACTGCAGGCACTGAGCTGCCTGCCTTGGAAAGGGGTGGGAGGGTTACAGTTCCACTGTGTCTGTGGGTGTCTCAAAGGAGCTGGGAGCCTGTGGCTCATTGAGCAGCTTTTCAGTCTCACCATGAAGCAGTAGTTTCTTCCTCACAGCTGAGGAGCAGTGGCTGTGGTGCTGTGACAGGGTCTTGGAGCCCTGCCCCTAAGGAGAAGCCAGTCAGGGTTGGGAGCCCTCCCCCAGTTTGGGGATGCAGTTGGTATTATGGAGCTCCAGTCTGATGAGCATCCACCCAGAGTGGATGGATATACTTACTTTTAAGGCATTCTGATGGACCAGATGACTCCAAAACCCTTTATCTTTAATTATTTAAGTGGCAAGGTTGCAATATGCATACTGAGGCCTGAGCTAAGCCTCTTACAAGGGAGTGGGCCAGAGCTCCAGCTGTGTGACCTGCACTGCTGACCAAAGCCAATAAGAGAGACAGGGTGGCCTTTAAAGACCCATCTAGAAAAAGAGAGACTTTTCTCCTGATAATAAATTTTTCAATAGAACCTGCCTTTTAGATGGCAGGTTCTTTCTCTGCTGCCATCTGAAAGACTATGCTTCTGGGTGCTCTTCTTTACTACGCCTTGTTCCTCTATAGGAAATACTACTCAAACATGATATAAACAAGGTAGAAAATATTGGGGGGGTGGGGAGAATAAAGTGATTTAATTTAAAATAAAAACTGAAACAAAACAGGTTTCACTCAGCCACATTCATATTCTCACACTCAGAAGAGCAGCCACCAGGCACCAGGCCAGCATTTTCAAGTTATTTTACCAAAAATCCAGGCAACATGAAGTTTGTGCCCAGGTAATGGGTCCAGGATCTGTGTGGTGTGACAGAGAACACAAGGGATACCAGCTCTGAAGTCCTGGGTTATTCTTGGATTGGTGACTATGCACAGGGTTTGGGCATCTTTTTGCAGCTCTTTGGAACTGTCAGTATCTCCACCTGTCTCAGCTCTGGCAATCATCAGGACTAATCACATTTTTTTCCAGATCTGAATCTGAAAAAAGATGTGTCCAAGAGACAGCAGATTGAAACCCTGTGGTCTTGATGACCTGCTAACCTAGTGACATTAACTCAGATGACCAAGCTTTGTAATACAAGTCCCTACACCACTCCCATTCCCTTGCTGGTGATCCTTCCCCTGCCAAGTGACAGAACTAACACTGCAGCAACTGCAAAGACAATAGTAAGAGGGACCTTCTTTCCCCTTTCTCCTGAAGACCAGTGTTGTGTTTGCTTCATGGGCTTCATGTTCTGTCCTTTCAGTTCCTGGCAGGGCTGTGGGGAGCTGGGGGGGTGTCCTCAGGACCCCGACAATCCCACAGGCATTTCTGAGCTGTCAGAGTCACCCTCTCACTTAATAAGGAGCAACACTGGGCATTCCTCAGATGGCTGAGGCCACTCTCTTAACCCAAGCACTCCTGGCAGCTGCACCACATTGCACAACCACCATCTGCAAAGGTCAGACCTGGCCAGGTACTCATAGCTGGCAGCTGAAGTCAAATCCTTGCACACCAGAGGAGAGAGCACTGGCAAGTGATACTTGATCAGTGACTCTCTGAAGGGCTTTCAAAGAAGATTCTAATGTTACATTTATGTTGCATAACATAAAAGTTACACCTGGTATTTAGAAATGATAATTAGAAAAGGCTTACAGAAACTGAAATGAGAAACAATAGTGCCTCTTTCAAAGTATAACTGATGCTGATTAATGTAGGAGCCATCTTGACTAGGTGTCTATTTTGATTTAAGCAATTACAAGCTCACTAGTTCAAACCAGTTCACAATGAGAATGTGAATCCAAGATTTACTGATGTGCCTCTTTCCTTTCTTCTTGCTGCTGTAAGCCTCTCTTCTTTTGTCTTCATCTTCTCTTCTTTGGGCTTGCCTACAAGAGAAAGGCACACTCATACATTTACAATCTACTTGTAAACCAATAGTTAACTCCAGGCATTCATTCAAAGAGGGGCAGTAGATGGATACTCGTGACGCTGCCGTATTGAATCACATCATACTGTAATTTTTTGGCAAAGTTTTTAATACCTACATGAACAGAGTGAAAGGGAATACCTTGCACAGAGGCAGCAGTCCCTACTTCGGCCCTGTGAGTGCTGTGGATTGGGCTGTCCTGGTAGGGAAAAGGCTGCAGTGGGCAAGAGCTGCTCCACAGCCCAAGCCAGGGCAGCAACAGCAGCAGTCACCTGGTGTTGTACCAACTCTGTCCAGCACACTGTGGCTCCTTCAGAGGTCAAGACCATGCCCCCAGCCTTTCTTCCCATTTGGAGGTTACAGTCTGCAAAAGGAGCTGCTGGACTGTATTTGTTCTGAAGTTGGAAAACTTACTGCTTTGCAAGTTCTTCCTGTTCCCAATTGACCTCATCTAACCTGAAACAAGCCATTTGTATTCCTGCAGAGGAATACCAGGGAGTCCACATGGCCTTCTGCCCAGGTTTAACATAATTTCTTTAAAGCAAACTGTAAATTAATAGTAGTGTAACTTTCCTGTGCAGGCAAGCCCTTAATCTAATTAGAACATGGAAAAAAGCATTTGGGAAGACAAAGCAGTGCATAAACTTGAAAAGTGAAAGAGGGAGGCAATATAATTTGGAGTCCAGTGGAGATGATGGAGAAATCTGAATGCAGAGAAATAAAAATCATTAAGGTTTTTAAAATCCAAGCTAGCAAGGAATCTAGGGATATGAAAAAATAGAGCCCAACTCAGAAAGTTTCAATGTTTGGAGAATTGCCATGTTCTCTCCATTAATTCTTCCACTTGGGACAACAACCCTTGTCATTTTAGTCAAAAAACATTCTGAGTCTGAGTCCATATTCATGGTCTCATTTTCCCCTGTGTCGTCTGATCGTCACATAACAAGAAGAAATAAGAACAAAACTATGCTTGTACTTCCTCAGTTCCCACAGAAGCCTGTGACTACTTGATCTTGTCACTAAACCATTACAGAAAATAAAAATAGGACTTCATTAAAGAAAGGAAAAAAAAAGAGAGAGAGAGAAGCCTTGAGTGCTGCCACAGGTAAGGACTAGTGTATGTTAGAAGTGACTAAATCCTTTTGTGTGTATCCCTGCTCTACAGTCATAGCTTATAAAACTTCCTGATTCTGTCTCTCCTTTCAGCTAAGAGTCCCTGCTTTCTGTAAACAGTCTCTTGTGGTTTTTCAGGACAAGATGAGAATTTCTTTGAAGCTTGAAAACAAATTCCAGGCATCTCTTCAGAGAATCATCATGAATCTGCTCTTCACTAAGCACCCTCCAATCAGTTGTGTGCATTTTACCTACCAGTCTGGGACATGGAGAGACAAGGGAAGAGGAGCCAGCAAGGCTTGGGTGGCAGCACAGTGGCCTAAGGACAGAGCAGCTCTTAATCACACTGCCTTTTAATTCTTCATGTGAATTAAAGGCATTATGTGCTAAGATAGAGGTGTACTCAGCAAAGGCAGTGATAGAACAAAATGTTGCAGCATAGGGGAGTATTTTGTAAATATTCTGTCAAATGCTGTCCAGGCACAGTTTAGTAATCACTGGCAAAGCCAGTGAGAGGAACTCTTGGCTTCAGTGCAGTGGCTTTGCCCCACACATGGAGTAAGATTCTGCCTTTTGATGCCTAAAAATATCCACAGAAATTTGGGAACTGATCAGATGGAGCACGTGGAAATTATGCTGCTAGACAGATCTCTGATATTAATGAGAGATATTCACTGTTGACTAAAGACTGTTTCCAAATCCCTTTGCTAATTTGTGCCTGGACATTAAATTCATATTTTGATTGCCCTGCCATCTTACAGTATGAAAGACTCACAAAAATACGGTATGGGATCTTAGCCTCATAAACAAGTCTTCACTACTAAACTTGACAATTATGTCCATGGTAGGATTAATTTTTTATCACACTCTGGATGTCTGAACTGTTTTACCATTAGTAAAGTGCCTCCTTTCCTTAGAAGTGGGTCCATAGTTGTGTGAGAAACCTGCTTGTTGAGATGGTCAGTATCATAGGACCTGTTGATAGTTTCAAAACAGATAAGAAAACTTGTGTACACAAGGTCAGTGTCCGTCAGCGTTGGGTAAAAGCACTCAAAAAATCAGATATAACTTCATAAACACACTGACTTCACAACACACATACATGGCTTGGCGGCAGTGGGTGATATTGGCCTCCTAAGGCAAACTCCTCAAGACTCAGAAAGCTGCATTTCTGGCTGTTTTGGGGCTATCAGAGCAGCCTATCAGAATGCCTGCTAGATGGGGCTCTGCAGGTGAAGGAATACCAGATTTGGGAATTTGCTGGGATTTAAGAACGGAGTGTCCAAGCACCCAGCAGTGTCAGGTTTTAAGGAGTTTTGGTTAAGCCCATTGTGGGCAGAAATTTGCCAAGTTTAAAGTGAGCAGGGCTTATGAGGACTCTGGTGTTGACTCTAGTGTTCATGAGCTTCTCAGCTTCCTCCAGGGAATTGTGTCTGAGTCAGCTGTGGGAGAATTAAAAGTGAAGCTGAGAATAGTCCTGCCTAGTGCAGATGGCAACTTGGAGGGAAAACTGTCTTCTCCAAGAACTGACTTCCCTGACTGCAGGATCAGGGTTTAAATTGCTTTGATACTTCTAAAACTTGCATGGCAAAGGATTAATTAATGTCATTATCTAGTGCATGTGAATTATCACAAACAATGCCCTTGTTTGTAAAACACTGCAATCCTTGCAAGGATGTAAAAGGAACTGCAGAATTGTTTAGAATTTAGAACTGCCTGTAAAGTTGTAAGAAGAAAATGAATTAAAAGTATTATTTGAAACTTGTTTTCAGAAAAGCCAAAATTCGGGCCTATACCCAGTAAATGCTTCTTTAAAAAAAAAAAAAAAAAACAAACAACATTTTTCCCTTTTAACTGTCAGGCAGCCACAATTAAGAAACCTGGGAACTTTTAAATTATATAAATAGGTGCACCTGGGAAAGAAATACAAGCATAAATCTTTAACTCTGGAGCTGTAGTTGGCTGCAGAAGTATCATGGAAGGTGAAAGCAGAGGACGGGTACATGTTTTTGTTTTAAGACCAGAGCATCACAGAATTGAGTGGTTTGTCTATAAGGAGCGTGTGTTGCTCATTCAAGGACTTGTTTGTGGATGTTTAAATCTTTTGGGTCTTATTTCTGCATTAGGAAGACTTTGGTTCTAGAGATCCAATTTTAACAGCAGGAAAAACCTAGGTGTGAGTACTGTGGAAAGGTTCTGCCTTGTTTTTAAATCCCATGGTGAATCATCTCTCTGGAGAACGGATCTTCCTTGTGGTTTTCTTCTTGGAAGAGGCAGGGGCCTGAGGAGGAGGGAAATGGAGGAATAATTGCTCTGTGTGCATCAAGGACAGCCAAACCTCGTGTCCTTCCCCCTGTGGCTTCACAGCTCCGGCCGTGTCCTGAGCACTTTTGTCAGTACTTTTACTGACCCAGCTTCAAGGAAGCAGCTTTAGTATTCTCCGTGTCAGTAGGCTGTGGTAACAGGGAATGGAATTATTTATAAGATTTTTTTTTTTTCTAATGACAGACAGTTCAATGCTTACTACTTGACTGATGCTTACAGGCTAAAAGTCCCGATGAATCCAAGGTGGATGTAGAGATAAACGGCAAAACTGACTCCACAGGGAAAAAACCGGCAGTCCTTCGGTACACCAGTACGGTTGATGGCTAAGGGTCGTGGAGAAAGCTGATGAATACGTGCAATGACTAGTGGAACCCACCAGCAGCGTGCTGGGGTGAACAGCTCATAGCTAGCTGCCGCTGGGCAGCAAGCAAAGGGGACGGTCTGAGTCTGCAGAGCCGCAGGTCGGTGTGTCCGGGCCTGCGCTACCGGTGGAGGGGGAGGGAGAGCGACGCGTTCTGAGCACGGCGGTCCCTCCTCCCCGCCGCGCCGCCATTACGCGCTGCGCCACTGCCCGCCGAGGGGGGAGCGACAAGATGGCTGCGGCGCCCGCCCACGTGACCCAGGGCCCGCCTACTTCTCGAGGCATCTAGGCCGCGCGCGCGGGGCGCTCTCGCGAGGGCGGCGAACAAAAGGACAGCGCAGCGCAGGCTGCGTGTTGGTGGGGGGACCGTGGTCTCGCGAGAATTCACCGCTGCTCTCTTTCCGAGCAGAGCCGAGCGGGAGTGGGGGGAGGGGAAACCTCGCGGTACCGCCGGAGACTCCGCGCGGGCCCGGCGCCCCAAAGTCTCGCGACACCTCCGGGAGCGCTTCCCTCACGGCCACTGAGCTGCGCGAAATTCTCGCGATAGCGCTGGGAAGGGAGGGCGGGGGGGCGGTCGCGTGCGCGCTGAGGTCAGCGCGCGCGGCCGGGCGCGCGGGGGGCGGGGCCTATATAAAGGCTGGGCCCGCGGCGGGGGGGGCTCAGTCAGGGCAGCGATTCGTGGCGGAACCAGTGACACCCACGGCAGCGACCTCCCGGCCCAGCGAATTCCCATTTCTCGAGGCGGAGCGGGACGAGCCCGAGACCGATCTCTCGTTATGAGTCATGTGGCGGTAGAAAATGCCCTCAGTCTAGACCAGCAGGTGAGGGACGAGAAGCGGAAAGGTCGCTCCGTTACCCGGAGGAGGCGCGCGGCGGAGGCTCTTGGGGCAGGGCGGGCGGCCGGGATGATCGGCAGTCTTAGCGTGGGGCTTCGCTTCTCACTTCCCGGCGGCCGTGGCGCAGTTCCCCCGCGGTTACCCCCGTTTCCCCCCCCCCTCCAGCGCGGCCTGTTGTGGCGCACTCGGTCGTTGCGCAGTTAACGCCGTATGGCGGCCCCGCGCCGCGCCGGGCCCCCCCCCTCGGGGGTGCGTTGTCGCCGCGGCCGGGGCGGCGTTGCGGGGATGCGGGGCCGCCGGTGCCGCCCGGCCCGGCCCCGGTGCCGCTCGGGCCCCGTGGCCCCCGCGCCGCGCTAGGACCCGCTTTGTGTGGGAGCGCCGGGAGCTGCAGCGGCCCCCGGCGGCCACAGCCGGACCTGCACCGGGGGAGAAGGAGGTGGAGGAAGGGGCGGTCAATGGCGGCCATTGGGCGGGGGAAGGGGGGGGCACACAACACGGTCCGGCGCTTTGTGTGACGCCCCTTCCCCGGGGAGGCGGCGCTGACGGCCGCCTTTGTTCGAGCTTCGGTGGTACCGGGCCCCGGTGACGCAGTTGGGCCTGGATTCGTGTTGGTCCTCACCATTTTTTAATTAATTTTTCCCTTTCATTCCTGCATCCCCCGCCCCTCTCCCCGCGCTGGGCGGGATCGATGGTTATCTAACCCTCGGGGAAGGCGGCGGGGGCAGGAAGAGCCCCATCTGCTGCAGCGGGAACCGTGGCCGGGCCGCACTCGCCCTCGGCCGCTCCCGCGAAGTAGGTCATGGAGACGGTGCTTCCCTCCCCGCTCCCCCCCCGCCGCACGTGACGGGCGCCGGCAGCCGGATTAGCTGCTCCTGCTGCGCCGGGAATCCAGCCCGCAGTGCCGCACTGAGATGGCGCCGGGGCTGCGCCACCGATGCCCGAGGCAGCGCCTGGCGAGTGTTGCCCCCACCATGGGAATCCATTGCGAGAAGATTCATCCATTGCTTCTAGTTGATTGTGGAGATCCACCGTGACCTAGTAGAGAGCCTTTGTTTTTGTTTGCTGTTAAAAATAAGAAACATAAGCTTCGCGATGATGCTTCGATCGACTAGAAGGATGACATTTTAAGTGGTAGCGTTACAGAGGATGTTACTAGGTCAGCCGTGGGAGAATTCTTAAATAATTGAATGTCTTCAGGCGGTAGCTCACGCAGCTGGGCGCCAGAAAGGACAGTGCACTGGAGTCTTAGCTTTGGATTAATTCATCCCATGTTGGAAAACACTTCTGCACAATACCTTACATAAATTTAATTTGTGTTTAAACGTGCCTTATTTTTCTGATACAAGTTTGTAATCCTGCCATGCAGGCAGACAACTACAGTAAGTTGGTTCTTAGGCTTTATCTGTTTCCCACTGCCTTCTGCTGAAATGAGTCCATATTGTGTTTGACTTAAGACTTCTGAGTGGCACACTGGTACTGTGTGAACTGAACATCTTTTGGAAAAACTTTATTGTGAGACTGAAGGCTATAGACGTTTTGGAAAAACAAAAAATTGTGCTCGCTGAAGATTTCGGCAGACATGGCCTAATGCTTTGCGAGCAGTAGTTACCTCGAACGTGAGGACTGTAATGTCTTAGCTATCTTAAAGCAGTTAAGAATATCACAAGTCTCTTTAAATGAAGTGCGCAGCTGAATTGGCATTACTTGTGGTGAAGTTTCTGTAGCCAAAAACAAATTGTCACTGACTCAAATCTGAATGCATTTGAGTGCACTGAAAATCGGTCTCTTAAAAATGGCTCTTTATCCCGCATGTCGTGTGAAGCAGAAGTCTGGTAGTGATTTGGTGGGTGTGAGATACTCTGCTGGCCTTGCTGCTCGTGTGGGTGTGTGTTTATTGGTGGGTATAGAAACATTAATGATACAACGTGAGTAATAATAGGAGACCTACTTCGGTGTGATACAAAAAAGGTTTTGCAGTAGCTTGTTTCTAATAACTGAAAAGTTGTTTTTTTTTTATCTTAGCATAAATTTATTGTAAAACATGTTAATACTTGTCTAATTTCTTCTAGTTTTCTGGTCTAGACTTGAATTCCTCAGACTCTCAGAGTGAAGGAAGCTCTACCAGCAGTAAGTACATGCAAAATTCTCAAGCTTACCAACACAGTTTTAGAAATTGGGGGTTTGCAGCTGTGCAAAGCAGTTTCTAAAGCCAGAGTTTACAGAGGCTGAGGAAATGGGAGGTTGCCTGTTAAGCTTACTTTGAAAACAGTGTGTGTTTTCGATAGAACCATTTAATTTTGTGGTGGTACAGTATGTGTGTACATTTTCTGAAGCACTTAATTATTTTGGGAGAACTTAGTTCCAGTTCTGTCCCAAATTGCAGTTGCCTCTCATCTGAGGCCACTGATTGTAGTCATGATTCGTCCTCTTAAAATATCCAGGTGGAGTAGGAATGTTATCTCTGCTGATCTCAATTCATTGACTAGAAAGTGGTATTGATATGCAAGCTTAAGTATGTTAAGAGGGGCGAATCTTCCAGGAATTCCCATTCACCTTGTGGCTGGTATGTTCTCATTCATGTTGCTTTATCGACTGATGTTTCTGGATTGTAAACAGGAATGCTATTCAGAGGCAATTGGGTGTGGCTTCTGGTTTAAGCTGAATGGATGGGGATGGGTGTGTTTAAGGGGAAGGAAAAATACCGGTGGTAATACTGTGGGTGCCAGATACTTGAGCAGCTCAAGATTTTGCTTTGACTGTTCAAGTTTCTGGCACCAGCTTAAGCCTTAATGGGTTCTAGGAGCACAGGCTTTTGTCATAGACACTGTAATACCCATAAATGGGTGTGTGACTTTGTCAGAGGAACACAAGACATCTGTGCTTTTAACCAGCTGCCTAAATGAGTATGCAAGAACTTTACACATCAACTAAGAGCTTGCTACCAGGTTCTGTATTAAAGGATTCTTGTTCAGAATGCTGCAAGAGGCCTTAAAGGCAGACGTTTTTACTAAGCAGGAGCTGTTGTTGACAAGATGAGCATTTCAAGATGTGCTGACTCCACGGGCCTGTAACACTGCCTTTCTTTTGTCCTTTAGAAGGCCGATACATTCCTCCTCACTTGCGGAACAGGGAAGCTTCAAAACAGGGTATGTATCAGAAACACGGTGGAACACTGACCTGGTTCTTGCATCTCTTGGAGCAGACTGCAGAGACTGACAGTACTGCTGAAGGCAATTACATAAACTGCTTGACTGTCCTGTGCAAAACGTGGCAACTTTATCTTCTGCTTTTAGTGTGCTCTTCTAGATCCCTTCACCAACTCAGATCCTAAGCTCAAGTTGAGTATCCGACTTTCTGTGTGTAGCAATTAGCTGTGACTGAAGCAAGATAGTCTCCTATCTTAACTTGCTGTGTAATCTTGAGCGTTTGAATGGATTTTGTGGTTACTAGTTTTTCTGCTAGTGACTGTGTTGTGGACTTTAGAGCAATCAGTCGTTCAATATGAACAAACAGCCCAGTTTCAGTTTATAAATCCATATTTTACACAAAGAAACATTCTCCATGTTCAGCTTCCTGCAGTTTTTATGGAAACCCCTGGGAGTACTTACAGAAGGAAATGGAGACTGTTGGTGTAGCAAACATGAAGTACATGACCTGTTTTGGTGACATGTTTGCACAGGGGTTTGTGCTGAGAAATGGCCCTTCCATCTTCTCTATGAATCTTTTAAACAGAACGTAATACAGAAGAAAAGTTTAATGGAGCACTTCAGTGAAGTGAATCACGACCTTTCTGTGTAAGACCCCAAGGGGGCAGGCAGGTGCTGCAGCGCGTGTTTTCGTGTCTGGTGACTTGCATGGCTGTGAGAGAAGCATTTCCTATTGAAATACCAGAATGTAGCAGCTAAAACACTTCTTGCAATGCTACAATGTAAAGAATTGTGGTTTTGTTGCATGGGGGCCTCGGAGCTCATCTGTTTCTAAAACCGTAAACTTTCATATTTTTTCAATACTGCAAGAGAATGGCTTCCATTATGAGTGAGTGGGAGAGCAACTCTTCAGTTACAATATATCTCACAGTGCTTCTGGAGCTATGTCACTTCAAATCTGACTAAATGAAAAATGCTCCATTGTAGTCTTAAGCCGTTTGAAGAAAGATCAATCCGTTTTTGTCTTGCCTTCGTATATGTCCAAGCTAGTGGGTTTTCTGGGTGTTCAGGCTTTTGGGGTGGATTTTTTTTTTTTTTGTTGTTGTTGTTCTGTAAAAGAAGTATGGCCTGAAGCACCAAGTGATGAGCAGCATTCTACCAGAGCTGAATGTTTTAGGAGGAGAGACTGGTTGGTAGCCAGTTCAGTGCTCTTGTTTCAAGTCACACTGACCTCGAATATGAGCAATCCTGCAAGAAACTGACTGGCCAAGTCTGAGGAATGTGCAGGTTTCTGAAAAGCAGGAAACAGCTTTAAGATGGTTGTGAACATCTGCTGTTCCGTAAATTTCTTCTTGTGTGATGTTTAGTACCTAAGTTCTGTAGGTAAAAGATGGAGTAACCTTGAACTCTGTCAGGAGCTTTTATGTGTAGGACTGGCATTGTATTTTCTTGTGTGCAAGACCAGAGTTCAGGCATGGCGATGTGAGGGTGATTACATGAGGCTTTTCTGGGGACTTAAACTTCACCTTGCAAAAAGGTAAATGGGTCATGAGACCATAATCTGACCTGTGACTTGTTCATTTAATAGAAGTTTGGCTCCAACTTTCCTTGGTAAACCTCTAATGTTCAAAAATTGCCTTTAAAACTGAGTGCTGTACCACTGGCCTTTTTCCTGGTTCCTTTTGACAAGGTTAATAATTGCTGAATGGAAAGGTTCCAGTTCAGGACTTTGCTAGAAGCATGAGATTGGGCATGTAAAGTTGAGCTATCTTGTAGGATGATTTGAAGTCTGTTCTACCGTTATAATTCCATTAAAATGATGTTTGCTTCTGTTTACATAACTCGGCGATTTCTTCGGCTGCATTGAAACTGTTCTGAATTTTGGCTGCTTGTTGGAATTTTTAATGACAGGTTTTTTAAAGCTTAGCCTTGGACTAGAAGCAGCCTTATGTGGTAGTGTTTAACCACACAACAAACTTGGTGCAGCCTTACAAGTGTGGTAACGTGATGGGGGAAAAAAATCTTCAATTTACCTGTATATCTGTCCCGCTAATGCTAATTTGTTGGCTTTGTAAATGGGGAGTAGGACAGTACAGAACTGTGGGAAATTACAGCCTGCATAAGAATAAGGTCCTTAGGTTACTTAATGGCAGTTCTATTTCTCAGCTGTAAGAGCTCAGTATGCAGGGCTTCCTGGCCTGAATTGTCTTGCTTCCATAAGCTCAGCTTGGTAATACTGAAGCTTGTTGTCATATAAGTTTCTTTTTAAACTTCCTAGAAGGAGCTTCTGGATAGCTAAACTGTAACCTAATCTATAGTAAATCAACAAGTAAATGCCAAGAACTCCCCTTAAAGGTCTTACCCACCCTAAAGGCATCTATGATTCTCTTTTTCCCATCTTTAAAAGCAATTATTACTGCTGCTGGATGTGGCAGGTTTTCAAATGAGCTGGCTGTGATTTGTGCTAGTGTTAAAAAACGTGAATCAAAATGCTGGTTGAGGGTGATAAGCATTGACAACTGTAATGCTGTTCATAGGTCTAAGGAGTACAGAATTGCTCTGGAAGTTGTTTAACTTAGTGAGTTCTTATCCCTGCAGTGAGGAAGATGTGCTGGATGGTATCTCTACAGGTTTTTACTTAAAAGAAACCCAAACATCTTGATGTTTTAAGGAATTTTGTGGTAGTCTTTGCACAGCATTGTAATCGTTCTCTTCATTTTAGAGAAGTTGATCTCTGGTCTGTTACGGGTTTTCTCAGGGCATTTACTTCGAGTCTTAATTTGCCAGTTGACGTCTGAAATTCCGACTATTATGCCTGTCATTTACTTAGAATTGAATTGTATGGCCTGGATCTGTGTTCTTTGCTGGTCCACAAAAGTCAGAGTAGGAATTGCAGACTGAAAGGTGAATTGGTGAGGCAGGATGTGTACGTCTGTCTTTGCTGTAGAAGTTGCTGCGCTACCATAAAATTATGGCAAAGTTCAGAAATCAGTGCTAGGGGCATGAGATTACTTTGTAGGCTATTTTGAGTTATAAAATTTTAAGTCTTTGGAATTCTCAGGCTTGGTAGAAGACCTTAAATACAGTGTCAGCTCAGTTTTTTTGCTGTTAAGAGGCTCCATCTTTATCCCAGAAGATGGCTCTGTTGGTACCACTACTGTTAGATCCCTTGGCAGGATGACATATCTCAACAGTTGTAGTGTGGCCTGAAAGTTACTCATAATAAAATCTGTATATAGCTATCTTTCAGAGAAGCCAAAATTATTTTTTTGAAGCTAATATCTCTGACTAATGTTGCTTTTTAAAGCACTTTGGAGGTCTTGAAGAGCATTCTATAATCTTGTGTGCTAAAAAACTCCATGGATGGATTATTTTTCTCTCTGTTTAGTTATCCAGACAGACGAGTTACAGTTACCACAGTAGTTTTTAAAGTTCCCTTGTGACCACTACATTTCTGGATTCTGGCTACTAGAATCTATTAATTAAAAAAAACAAAGTTAAGGTGAATGATACTCTTTAGAGACCATCCAAAAAAGGTAGGGTAATGCTGGTAGCAAAGCCTTTTCAGAGAGACTGGGCCTAGAACAGCCCCTTTCTTTGGAATGAATTTATTCTGTGGTTGCTTTCGTTGTCTCATGAATAGGTCTGGACTGGTTTTGTGCTGTGGAGCTGGCAAAGCATGCTCACAAGAGTGACATTATTTGTTAATCTGTTCTGTCGTTTAACTTACTCTCTGTTGGAATCCCATAGCTGAAATCAAAGATGTTACACAAACTTGGGGAGGTTGGACTTCTGAAAGAATTTATATTTTCTTAGTTCAGTACCAGAGTGATGTTCAAAGCTTCACATTATTGCTGCCTCACAGGCCCTGGTAGCAGAATAAAAGGGAGGTTTTTTTACTCTGGTATTGGCAAGCTCTGAGGTACTTTGTATTCTTTTGAGTTAATGTATGTAAGTAGGCGCCGATGGTAGGCAAGGGTAAAAGTGCAGTGCACGAATTCAGTGTGGTTAATTTGTTGTGAAGAGCTCCATATGCCTTCTTTGTATATGCTGTTTTTACTTCTAGTCTGTGCAGATCACATTGCTTTGTGTACTTGCAGTATGATAAAACGTTCTAACCTCTCTTTGGTTTTCTGATACCATTTACTGATCTCTGAGAGACCTTGTAAACTTCCAAAAATTGAACGTGTGGTCAAGGATTTGTGTTAGAAAGATGATGTAGATGAGGCTTGGCAAGACACAGCATCTTATAAGTTTCTTCTGATACCCATCTTTCCAGGGTGGGCTACTGAAATGCTTGTACTAAGGCAAGTGCATATTCTTTAAAAAAACCAAACATGCTTGTGTTGTGCATGCAGGGAGAAAATTAGTTCTGATGGGGGATGGGAGGAGCTCAGTCCCTTGCTGAGCAAGTCTTAAAACATTCATGCATCTTCCATTCATGAAGGAATTCAGTCCTGTAGTAGACCTCTCAGTGAAGATTACCTGGACAGAAGTGTGTTTGGGTTTTTTTGTTTGTTTTCTTTTTTGTTTATTTGTGTAAAGCCTGGATCGTGCAATGTACGGCTGAAATCCCATTCTCTGCTAGGTTTTGACAGTGGTGGCTGGAGCTCCAGACGAGACAAGGATGCCTACAGCAGCTTTGGTGCACGCTCTGACCGCGACGCGAAATCCAGCTTCTTCGACCGCGGCACTGGATCCCGAGGAGGGAGGCAAGTACTTGTTTGTCTGGGTGGTGCACAGTGAAATCTGCCTCAGCTCTAGCACTGCACCTGTAATCCTGATGTTAAAATTAGAGTTCAGGTGGGAACAACTTGAGGCAGGAGGAGCCTGGGAGGGGAGGAGAAAGGGAGAGAACCTTGCCTTTAAAGGTACATGATTTCAAGGATGGGCAACTTGCATGTGTTGAAAAATGCGTCCTGTAAGTGTGCCACCAGCCACTCGCTGCAGCTGTAGTGACTGGCTGACTTCAGCATTCACCAGAGAAGTGCTAGGTGGGTTGCTCCTTTCAGGAGAACCGTGAAGAGCTGTTGGGAGCACGCACAATACATCACTATGGATTTTTTTTTTTCAGTATTTTTCTCTTGTTTAAAAAGTGTAGTTAATAAAACTGGGTGAGACTCTTGCAGGTTCTCTGCCTTACTTGATCAGTCTTACACACATCATGCGTTGTATGCACAAGTGTGGTGAGAGTGACCTTTACCGACTACTTAGTAAAGCTGACCTAGTCCTGTATCCAGACTTTTCTCAAACATGATTTACCAGGCCAAAAACTAAACAGTTGAGGTAAGGACTTCTTCCACCTTCTTTCCAAGTCAGTAATGCAGGTGAGCTCCCTCTTTATGAAATAATTGTATGATATAATGGAGGTATTTGGTCACACGTGGTGGGGGAATAAAAACCCAAATTGCAGCACTGCTGGAGGGTTTTGTCTGGACGTGGGAGACCGTAGAATGAGGCAGAGGAAAGGGTGGGGGTAATACAAAATAATGCTGCTTAGAAGGTTTAAAGAGAGCTCCCTACAAAGAAATGTCAAAGACTGAGCCGCTTGGACTGCAGCTCCACTGGCAGGTGGCTGTTCACATTTGTTACGCGTAATGAAATAAAACTAGTGATACAAAGTTCACTCTGTTGAGCTAAACTGAGCTCTGAAATCATGACAAACTCGCCTGTCTGACACAGAAAAATGTGACCTGGTCTGATGGCCAGGACTAATTTCTGTTCTTGGGTCAAGAGGCAAGTGCAGATAACCTGATGATTTTGAGTTGTTCCACAGTTGTGTATGTAATGCACAGCATACGCTGCTGCATCGTTATGGCTTTGGTATTGTGCATGTCAGTAGCCCCCGGTGCCTGGGGAGGGTGGTCTGATTCTCGTGCTGTATTTAGATATGAAGAGCGTGGCAGAGGAGGGGACTACGACCGGAGCGGCTTCGGCAGATTTGACCGTGGTGGGAACAGCCGCTGGTGTGACAAATCAGATGAGGATGACTGGTCAAAACCTCTCCCCCCAAGTGAACGCCTGGAACAGTAAGTCATGGACTAGTACCCATTCATGGGGAGGGTCATTTGATAATTCCAGCAAGTAAAGATCCTTTCCCCTTCTGTTTTTAGGGAACTCTTTTCAGGAAGCAATACTGGCATTAACTTTGAGAAATATGACGATATTCCTGTTGAAGCAACAGGCAGCAACTGTCCTCCACATATTGAAAGTGTAAGGTTTTTTAAAAGTCTGTTTGGCATATATATTTAATAGTGACTGTTTTGCATGGGTAGTTGGATGTCCTGATGTCTGGAGCTTAGGGATGAAAGGAAATACTGTCTTCCCTTCCTACAGCTAAGCTGTTTTGCAGAAGGGGGTTGCAGATGATGAACTAGGACAGAGAAGAAATTGTGTAAGCTTTTTCAGTTAACACTCACAGCTTACTTTTTAACTGTAACTTGTCCTTAAACAGTGAATGTGTGAAAAAGTGGAAATGCTTTGAAGGTGCTGATTTGGGAGCAACTGCTAAGGCATAGGCAGTGTTAGGCTAAGCACAGTGTGTGGTAGTGCAGTCTGCAGTTCGGGCTTGGCTGGCTTTTTAAGAATTGCTTAGAAAACCGGACTAAGTATTTTTTGTGACTCTGTAATCTTCATAGGCAAGATCTATACAAAGGGCTGAAACAAGAGCTACCTTAAAAATTACTTGTTAAACTTAATGTTGGGTTATATGGTGGTTAAAGGGAAGGATCCTGATCTTACGCCTTTTAAATATCTTACAGTTCAGTGATGTTGACATGGGAGAAATTATAATGGGAAACATTGAACTCACACGCTATACCCGTCCTACTCCAGTCCAGAAACATGCAATACCTATTATTAAAGAAAAGAGAGACTTAATGGCCTGTGCTCAGACAGGTAAGTTAATAACTCTTTGCTACTTTGAGTTTCAGTAGAAGTGGGGTCTTGTATTACTGCAGGTAAGAGGTAGAACCTCCTGTGCAGAGTGTACTGAAATAGTTGTGTGTTGGAAGCTAAATTAGCTTTAGAGGTGAAACGACTAGATTTTTTGTGTTTGTCCTGAGTGAGACATGTTCATGTCTTTTGCCACATTTGCTCCAAGGTTTTGGGGTGCTGAGGGTGTTCCAGTGCAACAGGTGTAGCCATCATATTCCAAATACAGGTGTTACTGGGAATGTGTTACTGATACTGGATTAGTGCTGTAGTTGATAGTAACTCCTGATATTACTGGCTTGTATTCTACTAGGATCTGGAAAAACAGCTGCATTTCTTCTACCGATACTGAGCCAGATATATGCAGATGGCCCTGGTGATGCCTTGAGAGCAATGAAGGCAAGTATTCGAGTACCCAGTCCTGGGGAATTGATGACCAATGTCATAGGTTTGGAGTTTTTCCCCTCTCCAAATGAGCTGATGTGTGCTACTGAATACAACAGCTGGTGTTATCATTTTGGGTATGATAGGCAAGCATCTCAAATTCTAGAAGACTTCAGGTGTTTCCTTTAAAAAATCCAGGGTGTGGATTACTTCTTTTCCTGCTGAAGAGCTGTATGCATAACTGTCCAAATTTTTTTAAATGAATGGTTTTGTTGTTGCATAAGGTTAAAGGATGCTTCCTTTGCTACAGAAAGCTACTTGGTCACACATCTGTGTTATAGTAGTTTCAGAATAGGAAGCAACTGATTCTGTGGCTGTTACTTCTCTGCTGCTGAAGTTTGGGATTGCAGTGCTTGTTGTAGAGGCCAGGATTGTGCAGCTGTTGCCACAGTTACCCACAGCTGAACCTTGGGCACTGTAATGGGGCTGTCTTCAGGGGCAGTGCTCAAATTGGCTCTCAGCCATGCTTTGTCTTTCTTAAACTTGGTCACCTGTTTTAAATACTGCCTGTAGTAGCTTTTTTTCTTTCCCTTTTGTGTTTTGGATGCTCATGCCAAGGTTGTGTTGTTTTTTTCTTTTTTTTCCTTCAGGAGAATGGGAGGTACGGGCGCCGTAAGCAATATCCAATCTCACTGGTGTTGGCTCCCACCAGAGAATTGGCTGTGCAGATCTATGAAGAAGCCAGAAAGGTATACCTAACAGTTCATTCTTATAACATAGCTCAAGTAGAATTTTTCCTGGGGCTAACTTAATTTGGTTTACAGTTTGCATACCGCTCCAGAGTTCGCCCCTGTGTTGTATATGGTGGTGCAGACATTGGCCAGCAGATCCGTGACTTAGAGCGTGGATGTCACTTGCTTGTAGCAACTCCAGGACGACTGGTTGATATGATGGAGAGGGGAAAGATTGGACTGGATTTCTGCAAGTAAGTGAAGTGTTGCTTGTACATGTACAAATGGCTAAAAGTGGGATACTGTTAAGGACCTCAGATTGTAGCTTTTGGGCTAAGCATCTAGTTGACAACTTGTAGCAGTGTGCAGACACCAGAGCACAGCTTACAGAAGACTGTTCTCAAGATGGTTTTTTACTGCTGTTTAGGTACTTGGTCCTTGATGAAGCTGACAGAATGCTTGATATGGGGTTTGAACCTCAAATTCGTCGAATTGTTGAACAAGATACTATGCCGCCAAAGGGGGTTCGTCACACCATGATGTTCAGTGCTACTTTCCCCAAGGAAATCCAGGTAATTAACAAGAGTTTAAATACTGGAAGAGCTCATAAGGCTAAAAGACGTTTTGTCTTCAGAAGGAGGGAAAATGTATGATTTGGTTGTGGTTTTTTTTCTCCCATTTTTTAGATGCTTGCTCGTGACTTCCTTGATGAGTACATCTTTCTAGCTGTTGGTAGAGTAGGTTCTACATCTGAGAATATCACACAGAAAGTAGTATGGGTGGAAGAGCCAGACAAACGATCGTTCCTGCTTGACCTGCTAAATGCCACAGGTAAAGAACAGCTGCAGATAAGCAAATGAGGCAAAATTCAGAAGAGGTAAATCTAATAACTTGTGCAATAAGGATTTCTATTGATTAGTTGAATGAAAAAGTATTTTATTGACATGCAGTGAATGTATTGCACTGGCTAAATGCCAGTATCAAGTTGATGTAAGCATGTCTGTTAATAAAAAATGTGGAAGGAGGTCCCCAGTGATGTCACTTTGGAATAAACAGGCAGAGAATTGAAGCTGCCTGTTAATCAGGTCATGGAGCCTGTATTAGTGCAGCTTTTCTTCTGCTAAGCTGGGCTTTTATTTTTATTAGGTAAAGATTCCTTGACTCTGGTGTTCGTGGAAACTAAAAAGGGGGCAGATGCTCTTGAGGACTTCCTGTACCACGAAGGCTATGCCTGTACAAGTATCCACGGAGATCGCTCCCAGAGGGACAGGGAGGAAGCGCTGCACCAGTTCCGCTCTGGCAAGAGCCCCATTCTTGTTGCCACAGCAGTAAGTGGAATCTGTAAAACTTGAGCATGTGAGCTGATCTCTTGGCCTGTGGAGTTTTTACTAAGTTTTGATGGAATCCTTTAACCACTAGGTAGCAGCAAGAGGACTGGATATCTCAAATGTAAAGCACGTCATAAACTTCGACTTGCCAAGTGACATTGAGGAGTATGTACATCGTATTGGTCGTACAGGCCGTGTAGGAAACCTTGGTAAGTAGAACCTAGGGTTTTCGCAGACAGCACTTCATACCTAAGTTTGCAGATGCAGCTGTGTTGGCTGAGTAATAAATAAGTACTTGAGAGAAGCCTGTGAGCTGCCCTCTGTGATCAAAAGTTGGTCACTGCTCTCTGGCCACTGGAAAGTTCACCAGTTCCTTTGGGTAATGTTCTTAGTGCCATCAAAAGGCTCTCTTACTGCATGTAAGCCTGGTGTCTCCTGTGTCTGTTAGTAAACAGGAGTTTGTGACTACCTGTGGTGGAGTAATGGCCTCACACTGCTTTCTCTTGAATAATTCTAGTGTTGTTAGGCTTGGCTGTAAGGAGCTGGAATGTGGAATGGGCTTAAGTGCTGTGGTGTACTTGGATTGTGTGTAGCCAAAACTGAATATCTCATTCAGGTCTTGCCACTTCATTCTTCAATGAGAGGAACATTAACATTACAAAAGACTTGCTTGATCTCCTTGTGGAAGCTAAGCAAGAAGTACCATCTTGGTTGGAGAACATGGCCTACGAACAGCATCACAAAGGAGGAGGCAGCCGTGGGCGATCTAAGAGGTAAGAGGCACAGCTTTGGCTAGAAATGTCTGTTGAGTTCTGTGACTTGTTCTCAGTCTGAAAATACAGTTAGAGGATAAGTGCAGTATAAGCTGAGCTTGGTGTGTGTGAAGGTGACAGTATCTGTCTGATTTTCTTCTATGTGTTCATAAGGCAGTTAACATGTAAGACCTCTTTCCTCTCAAGGAAGCAGCTAGATAGTACTGAGAGAGAATGATACTATCAAAAGCCATTTTAGAACTGTAAAAGCAGCTATAAAACACAGAAATGCAGACCTCCTTGTACCAGAGATGTTCCTTAAGCAGCTGTTTTGATGTTCAGGAGGAGATAATGCAATGCCTCCTGACAAAACAAGAAGAGAATGCAGGTGTGAGGCTGCTTGTAAAATAGTTCTGCTTTGGAAAACTCCCAACACTGTAATACAAAACTTTGTTTGCTGGCTTTCAGGGTTAGGATAAGAGAACACTTAATGTAATTAACATGATCCAACCACATGGGGTTTGCTGTGAGTTCTTTGTTTTCCTAGCAGTATGCTTGTAGAGTAGTTATCTTCTGTATCACGAGAGATCATCATAAATGCATTGCTTAAACACTAAGATAGGGTTGAAAATCTTGTGGAGGTACAGAATTCACAGAGTCAAATCTTTCCAGGTAGCTTTGGGGTGCTTATAGAGTGCTCACCTGAGCAGTGGCTGTTGGCCATCTGTCATTGGTACCCGGAGTCAGAGTACGTGGATCTCAGTGTGTGCAGTGCTGAAAATGCCCCCGTGTGACTCCGGTGTTTGCCTCTTGCCCTCTGCAGCAGTCGGTTCAGCGGAGGCTTCGGAGCCAGGGACTACCGGACGAGCAGCGGCTTCGGCAGCAGCAGCTCCAGCAGCAGCCGGTCAACCAGCAGCCGCAGCGGCGGGAGTGGCAGCAGAGGCTTTGGAGGTGAGAGGGGCTGGGCAGGTTCACCTGAAATGCTTGCCGGGGTAAAACTGGATGTAATGCTTGAACAGCTTGATCTGCTGCTTGTCATGCATTCTGAGCATCCAGCTTGGATCTAGGCCAGTGCAGGTTATGTGAGTGATGGCTTGAAGCTTCCCCGCCTTTCCAGTATTAGTTTAATTTGGCAGTACTGCTGGGTGGGGTTCTTTAATAGAAAACACATACCTGGGTTGTTTTCTTGTTGTAAAGGTGCAAATCTTTAGAGTTAATTAAGCATCACTTTCTCTTGCCTTTCATAGGTGGTGGTTATGGAGGCTTCTACAACAGTGATGGATATGGAGGAAACTATAACTCCCAGGGGGTGGACTGGTGGGGCAACTGATCTGCTTGCAGCAGATAGCCCACCAAACAAGCTAATATGGAAACCACATGTAACTTAGCCAGACTATACCTTGTGTAGCTTCAAGAACTCGCAGTACATTACCAGCTGTGATTCTCCACTGAAATTTTTTTTAAGGGAGCTCAAGGTCACAAGATGGAAATAAAGGAACAAGTAGCCCTATCTCGAAGGTGGTTTTGAAGACTCTTATTGCTGTAGTCAGGATTAACTCCCCTCCCACCCATCCCCAACCAGAAACTGCATTTATAATTTTGTGACTGAGGATCATTTGTTTGTTAATGTACTGTGCCTTTAACTTTAGACAACTTTTATTTTGATGTCCTGTTGGCTCAGTAATGCTCAAGATATCAATTGTTTTGACAAAATAAAAATTACTGAACTTGGGCTAAAATCAAACCTTGGCACACAGGTGTGATACAACTTAAACAGGAATCACTGATTCATCCATAATATTACAAAGAAAAACTTATGCGGTAGCCTGCATTAGGGCTTTTGGTATCTGCAGATTTGAAAAATAAAAACATCTTGAAGCATATCAATGCAATTAGTTTCTAATGTGGCAAAACTGTACTAAGTTAAAGTTCTGATTTGCTCACTCTATCCTGGATAGGTACTTAGAACCTGATAGCCTTTAATAAGCCATTCCAGTCATGATGAGATGATGTATGGATACATGCATACATTAAAAGCACTGTTTTTGAAGTTAATGCAAGTAAATACAGCAATTCCTTTTTCAATATTTAGGCAGATCATTAATGTGAGCTAGCCAAATGTGGGCAGAACATTACAGGGAACGTTTAAAGGTCTGATAACTTGAAATAGTTTTTAGGAGAATTCATCTATTTAGACTTTTTAAAAATGCCTGCCATATGAAATTGAAATGGTAGAATGGCTGACCATGGCAGTGATTGGTCCTCCCTAAGGGCCTGACTGAATTTTTGGTCTAATAACGCATGCTAGTGTTGATGTTTTTTGGTCAAGAGGGTATGAACAGGAAGAATTATGCAGCAGGCTTTATTTTAATGCAGATTCACATTACTCTGTTCAAGCTGCGTGGAGATGTTAAACTGGCTTACTGTAGACTTTGTAAAATGGCTCCAGAAGAGTAACAAACAAACCTGAGATCACAGAGGTTGGAAATGTACATAAACTGCACAAGGTTTCAATTCTGCTATTAAAGTGCAGTTTTAGTCAGTTTTAGTTGCATAGGTTTCCATTGTATTTATAGTCTGTTATGCTAAATCTGGCCAAAGATAAGTATTGTCCACCAGAAAAATGCCTCTGCCACTTGGAATTTCTGTGCTAACTTTGCGGCCAGAGCATTTAACAACTAATCTACAGTGGCATAGGAAAATGGCAAAAATCTCCTAAAGTGCAATAGATTTTTTCAAGTGTATTGTGCCTTGTTCTAAAACTTTTATTAAGTAGGTGCACTTGACAGTATTGAGGTCATTTGTTATGGTGCTATTTCAAGTCTAGGTTTAGGCCCTTGTACATTTTGCCCATAACTTTTTACAAAATACTTCTTTTATTGCACATTCAGAGAATTTTATATATGTCTTGTGTGCGTGTCCTTAACTTCCAATCTTATTTTGTCTCTTGGAGATTGAACGCAGCTTGTATAAGGAGAAGGAAATAGATTCTAAAACTTATTTGGGACCATGGGAATGATAGCTGGGAAGAAAACTATTTGCACACGACAGATTTCTAGATACTTTTTGCTGCTAGTTTTGTGTAATATTTATTGAACATTTTTGACAAATATTTATTTTTGTAAGCCTAAAAGTGATTCTTTGAAAGTTTAAAGAAACTTGACCAAAAGACAGTACAAAAACACTGGCACTTGAATGTTGAATGTCACCGTATGCGTGAAATTATATATTTCGGGGTAGTGTGAGCTTTTAATGTTTAAGTCATATTAAACTCTTAAGTCAAATTAAGCAGACCCGGCATTGGCAGTATAGCCATAACTTTCTAATAGTAAAACAAAAATTGGCAACTTAAAATTAAACATGCCAAGGTTTTGATACACTTGTCTTAAGATATTTATGAAACACTTCTAAACACTGATGTGAAGTGTCCAGATTCTCAGATGTTTGTTGCGTGAGTTTTGTTTAGTTGTGTGGTTTTTTTTTTTTTTCAGTGAATGTCTGGCACATTGCAATCCTCAAACATGTGGTTATCTTTGTTGTATTGGCATAATCAGTGACTTGTGCATTTTAGCAAGTTTTATCAGCCAGCAATATTTTCAGTTCAGATACAAGGATTCAAACCAATATGCAAGAATGGATTTAAACTTGCTGAATGTGAAAATTGAACTTCAAGTCACTGTAGGTTTAGAATTGCTTATTGTATTAGTTTAGATGCTAGCACTGCATGTGCTGTGCATATTCTTGATTTTATTAAAATAAAAAAGTTGAACTGCACAGTCTTCTCATTTGTGAAGCGTCACTCCTGGTTTATGAGCTCTGTGGCCCCAGCAGTCTCATTCCCATGCAGCTCTGGAAGCAGGTGACTCTAGTGTGGCACATGTCAGTGTGGTGACAGATGGCAGCCAGGCTCAGGGCTGTACTTGAAAGAACCTAAAATGGCCTGTGCCCCACAGTGCAGGGTTACTGTCAATATCAGAGGCGCCAGCAGAGCAGAGGTGGGACAGACGAGAAAACACCACCTCAGTTTGTTCATAAGGAACCAAGCTGGACTGTAACAACCTAATGAAACCTTGTGAAGTTAGGCTTGGTTCCTCAGCCCCTGACTGATCAGGATTTCACCTCACAGTTGTCCCTCTGAATTTCACAGGAGTGCTTTGTAGAGAGCTTTGACACTGTAACTGTTCATTGTTCCTAGGTATTGAAAAGCCAAAATGAGGTGAAATACTGTAATATCCAAGGGAATCAAGTGGAGGGAATAGATTCAGGGGTTTCCAGTTTCTTTGAAGTGAGGTAAATTTGCTTCATTTGAGAGAAAGTGATTTAGAAAGAGCCTGGGTTTCAAGTTTGGTGCTGAAATGACTAGAAGCTTGTGATTTCCTGGTGAGAAAGGAAGAGGTGGAGGGGGAAGTAATGCCTGGGACCTCTGATACATAAAGGTGTGATGCAGGTGCATGGCATGGGATAAGGACTGGTTTAATGTGCCCCTGCAATCTTGGATCCATATGGGAAATAAAATCTACACTATGAACCCAGTGCTGTGTATGGGCCTTGGAGAATAATGGAAAGGATGGAGATGCCTCATTCCCAGGATAGCTTGCTTGCTGGAGCATCTGCCTTGAGCACACTGACTGTGGACCACACTAAATTTACCTGCTTTAGACTTGCATTACTTACCAACGTCATCATGCAGGGCTTTGTGTTGTCATGCGATGTCCCTGGATGTGCAACATGCACTTCAGTATTTTCCAAAGGCAGTTTTCCTTTTCCCTCCCTTTGCATGTGTAGAAGTTCTAGAACCACAGTTAGGAGATGGGTATGCCAAGGGAAGCATGCACTGTTCAGGTGGCCGGTGGGATCTGGAACTCTGGCTTTGAATGTAAAGGTTTGCACTTAGTGCTCTAGCTTAGGTTGGTCCCTGGCAGAGAGCAGGAGTGGCAGAGGAGTCATTTGGCAGCCAAACCTACAGAGCACAGGGCTCTGAGGCTTGCAAAGGTGGTGGAAGGGTTAATTAAGGCAGCAGTGGGCACAAAGCGAGTGAAAACCGAAGGAGGAAGTCTGGTCCTCAGGAAGATTGTTCCTACAGGTTGGAGGAAGCCATTTAGCTCTGGAGATGGAAGTTAGAGTGGGGAGAGGGCAGAGATGAGAAGCACCAAGAGAAACACCTCAGCGTGTTCCTGCTGAGGTGGAAGTTTGTGTTTCAGTAGTTCCTGGCATACTGAGCAGCAACATTTCCCACAGTAAATGAGAAAATACTTGGGAAGAGGTGGGCAAAACATCCTAAACTATAAAGAAAAGAGGTGTGAAATGGCTAAAATTATTATTGATTTGTCTTTGTGAAGCTTTGTTGTGTGATACCTTCAAAACACGCAGTAAAGTCAGTCTTTGGGCAATAAATAGGCATATGCCAACAGTGGCAGAGGTTATGGCAGGAAGGTTGTAGTCAATTCTGGTCTTGCCAGTGGTTGCCAGTTGGTTTGCCAGTGAGGTCACTGTGACCTGTGTAGATAAGGAGAGGTCTTGAAAGTATTTGACAGGAGCGGGAGGGGCTTTAATAGATGTCCTAGTGTGGAGTTGATAGAAGTGGAGAGAGCAGTGGGATTACCAGAGAGATTTGGTTCCTGTTAGTTTGGTGTGAGGATTGAGTGCAGGAAAGGCAGCTTGTACAAGCAGGATGCTACTGAGGCTGTGGCAGCCAAAAGTTGCCCTATGAGCCTTGCTAAAGCTGTGTGTCTGTAGCCTCCCAAGTTTGTGAATCCTCATCCAGTGCAGTGTTTGCTGTTGTTCATACTGATCAATGTGTTCATGAAAATAGCCTGCAGTCAATTATGATAGACCACATTGAATTACAAATCCCAGGTCTTAGTGCTCATTCTTAGGTGGAGGGGGGCAAAGGACAGTTCTGGAGTTTCACTCCTGCTGTGCTGTGAGCTCTGCCAGTTCAGTGAACCTGGCTGGAGCTGTTGCACCAGCACTCAAACCAACCTCACAGCTTGTAAGTGGATCGTTTTTGAGGGGCAGATTGCCAAGGCTGTTGAGGTGACAGTTTCATGCTGCATTTTCTGTCTTGTTTACCACTTTGTGTAAGAAAACAGCAATAGAGATCCTGTCTAGCTCTGCCAGCCCCTTGGCTGGTTGGTTCATGGAATCAGTGGCCTTGTGCATAACATTGCTCATGGGTATCCATCCTGTAAGTAGTCCCAGGGAGTGGGAAGTGGCTTGTGTGATTATCCTGTGCTCACAGAAAGATGACACTTAACAAGGTGAAGTCACCTGCTGGTGGTTAATGAGGGAGGCCTGGGGCAGAGCCAAGACTGGGAAAAGTGTAAGTGGTGGGAGGGCCTTTGCTGATGTACCATGAAGAGTTCCTCTACTGCTGTCCTTAGCTCTTTCCTGGCATTATTTAAGGAAGGTCTGTAAAGGCTGTCAATGCTATGGATCTACAAGTCTGGCCTGTCCAGACAAGCAAATTCTGCTGTATATTTAATCATTAAGGGCACTGCATCTCCTCAGAGAGCTTTTGTAAACAATCCTGCTCTAAACTGCATCCTAGCAGGGGTAGGATTTGTTCTTTGTCCTGCCACTTCAGGGGACGTTCACCATCATCTGATTTGTTAGTAAAAATATACTGCTGCTGAAGGAGTTGCATGGTTCAAATAAACATTCAGTGCATTCAGAGCACAGATTACACTGTGCTGAGCCTGATTAATGATCTGTGCAGGTTTCAATACAGTGACAGCATCAAATTATGTATTTGGAGTGATGAAAGCTTTGCTCCCACTGGACTTTCATGCAAACTAGAGTTTGTCATCGAGGGTCATAGAGACTACAGGCTTTGCAGGGAAGGCTGAAGTACAGTCTGGAACAAGTGTGGGCATTACGTGCTAACATACTCAGTGCAGAAAATTAAACTGTTGCTTCAAGGAGGGGCCTGATTACCAGGGTTTTTTTCAGTAGCTAAAGAGTTTGTCTAATCTCCTTCAGTTGATGACTCACTGGGAAAGAAGGAGCAGTGATAAATTTGAAAAGGAAATAGAATAAAAGGTTTGGCAAAGACACAAAGCATCTGCTCCCAGCTGTGCTGTTGCTCTGGGTTACCTGGGGTCAATCACATTGTCATGCTGCAACTGTTCTCTTTGTCTCTTCTTCATCCTGTCAGTGTAAAGACATCAGCTTTTTCAGTCAGCAATTGCAGCACGAATATCCAGTCTCAGCTGTCATCTCACCTGGGACTTGCAAGTTCTACTTGAAACCAGTAATTTTCAGGTAGATTCAACTTAAAAAATGACAGCCCAATAAGAGCATGGGACACCCTGGGATGTTCCTTGATTGTTCTACTCCAACAAGAGAGAAATGAGATTTCTGAAAGCATTTCTCAAATATTTACCCTTGTTCTTTCTAACCCAACTTCTGTTGTTTAGTTTTCCTTTCTTTTCTCTTCTTTTTTTTTTTTGTACATACTTGTTTCTTCTTGCAGTCAAAACAAACGTTGCTTCTGATGGCACTTGAGATCTCAGAGGCTCATGTGACTGAAAGCATTTCTTGTGCAGTTCAGCAAGGGAAACAATCGCTCAGGGTTATTTACAAAGAAGGAACAGCCAGAAATTAAGTGGACTGGGAATCTTAATGGAAGCTGTTTGTTAAATACCAGTTGTGTGCTGAGCTTAGTCAGAGATTAGATGCAGGTTAAGGGAAGTGTTCTCTGAAGAAATATAAAAACATTTGAGAGCTGACAACTGGCTTATGGAAACAGAGTACCACATTGCTGCTATTTTCCAGCTCTCTCCATTCATGCATGAAGAAAATGTGTCCAGGACTCTGGGTGAAAAGACTGTACTTAATGATGTTATTTGAGTTGTGTGAGTCTACAAACATAGCAGGATCATGTACTTGAAATCTTGCCTGAGTTTTCTAATTTCATCAGCTGGTCCAAGGAAGGATATGTCCTCTTCTCATGGCTCCTTAAAAGCTGAGGAATCTGGTAATTAGGCTACTGTTAAATCAGTGTGCTTTATGAGAATTCCTACAGGGACTCAAGTATGTGCTTATTTTATGTGGATAAATTAAAATGACGGGCTCATTGCAACCACTGGTGCTTCTGCAGAGCTTCTCAGGAGTAAATCTCAGCCAAGTTTTAAGAAGGAGGTCAGCCTAGCCAGGAAATGGGGATGCAGAGCAGCCAAGCAAGAGGCCAGTGGCCGAGTTAAGAGTGGAAGCCCAGGTCTCCTCTGAGTGAGTGACCCCGTGTTGCTCTGGCAGCACAAACATCAGCTTCCTCTCATGATGACCTGGGGATCTGGGAGCAGCCCAGGCTCCTGGTCAGAGCATGGGAACTTCCACTCAGCCTACAGCCACTGCCTGTGCCTTGGGACTTGTTACCCTTCAGTAATAACTCCCTTGGAATCAGAGTTCTCCATGCAGGATGAGCCTTGGGTTTTAGGAGGTTTAAGAAGGTTTTCTTGCTGCTGCTCTTTGGTCTAGCACTGGAGTGATTTACTTTTGCTTCACTTCCCATAAAACTGAGGTCTTAACTCTGACATTTTTAAAGGGGTTAATTGTGGCTTTGAAATGCTCTTGACAGGAGCCCTGCGCAGACTGGTGGCAGCTTTCAGTGCTGCAAGACAGCATCCCCAAAACTCCTAGCAAATAGAGTTGAACCTTGTAATGCTCTGCTGAATTTTCTGTGCTGTAGGATTCTGAATGACTTAACAAGCTGGAAGCATCAGGACATCTTTGTTGATGTAAGTTCAAAGAATGTCTGTCTGATAACATTGTTAACTTAGTGGAGACTGGGAAGCACCAGAGGTCAAATCATGCTTTTCCATTTGGATAGTGAAGTCTCCCTCCCATGTCAGGAAAGGATCATACTACTCAGACTAGTACTTTTAATATTATGGGCACAGCTTTTGGTTTAGAAGTCTGATCATCTTTCTTAACGAGCCCACGTGGACAGGCTGTAGACACCACATAGAGGTTCACTCCTACCTCAGTTTCAGTTCTTGTGCTGAAGGCATGGGATTGGAGATGGAACTTGCAGCCATGGAAACATCTGAAGGCAGTTTAGGTTAAGACTTAGCAAGAATTAATTATAAAATAGGTTTTAGGGACAAGGAATGTGTTTCCACATGGATGATTCAGTTGGAAACCCAGATTCTTTTTTGTGGTGCAGTCAACCTTGGCTGTTGGGTGGTTTTCTATGTGCAGTCACTGGATTCTCTATGATTAGAGCTTACTGCTGTGCTTGGTTTTATATCCATCAGTGTGTAGGTGGGGTGTTAAATTGCCAGCCATGGAGCTGGGGACCACCAGTCATTTACTGCTGTGTGTTTGTGCTGTTTGTCCCACTGGCTTTGAAGCCATTTTGTTTTCCTTCTGTCTTCCCTGACTCTTTCTACTAAGCCAGGAACTTACACTTCCCTCTGAGTCCCAAAGACCTGCCCTCATCCTTCTGAACCAGGTAACCCTTCATTTTTTCCCAAACTCTGTCCACCATCTGAAACCTCTGCTTGGTCTGAGTAATTTCAGAGATCCACCTGCCTTCTCAAAAGTCAGGAATTTTCCATACTGTTGTTTTCCCTCGATGTTCCTGCTCCCACAGGCCTTCTTCTAGAGGAACACTTAGCAGGGCTGCTCAGGCAGCATCCGACAAGTTATAGCTGCAGGAATAGGGCTGTGCAAGGTTTTTCTTGTCAGAATTGTTACTATAGGTTATTTAAACATAACTCTGATGGGTCATTGAAGTCTTTCAGCCCAGAGTAGTAGCTCACAGAACTATAAATTGATATAGCTGTCAAATTTGCATGTAGTCCTCAAAAACGGCTTTATGAACTACTTGGTATTTGAATTCTCATCAGTTCAGGAGAAGATACAGCTGCTTAGGTTTTTTTACTATTATTTTACCAATAGCATAAAAATAACAAGAATGCTGTGACTGATAAACCTCCAAAATGAGGAAGAGGCTGTTTTTTATTTACATTTTATATTTGATTCTGTTTACTAGACCATGCTGTTTTATTAAAATTAGACCTGGATGAACTGTTTTCCTTTTCCATGGAATCTTTCAACTTTAAAATTAAAATTTTTTCTCCTTGCCAATACAGATCAAAATAGCATGTCTTTGATGTAACAAAGTCTGGGTTGTTTGATAGCTTTGGGCTTTGTTCTACCGCTTCCTTTATTAAAAATTGCAGTAAAATGGTTTTAGTTTCTAACTCCAATTCTCAAAATATACCCTTTTAAAGAATTGACATTTTGACACTTCTGAACCAGCTTTCACAATGGCCATACCTTATAAATATTTTTTGAAGTATCAGCATTTCCTAACAGCCACAGAACAGTTTTGTTGAACAGCTGCTGTCCAGCTCTGTGGTCAGTTCTTATCAGTGTGTGGCAACATTTTCTTTGTCACAGTTTGACTTGACATCTGTAGTGCCTGTCACCAGTTCAGCCTTGGGTGCTGTAGGTTCAGGGCTTCTGTGTGGGTGACATCTGACATGAAAAACCTTATTTTAGCTCCAATGAGCAGCAGGGACCCTGGTTTACCTTGCTGTTCACTGTATACTGTTTCATATTTTTATTTTACAAAGCACCAACTTACAAAAGTACAGCCTCAGCAGCCTATGTGTTCAGCATGTGGATTGTAGAATATATCTGATTAATAGCCCCATCCTGGTGTCAGAAATCTAGAGAAACTACTGGATTTTCAAGAACAGAAGTAGTACTTTAAGCTCTGGGTTAATTTGTCTCCTGTGCACTGTGCAGAGCTGGTTCTGCTGAGGCCAACACTAGTGTTACATCCTCTCAATTAGTGCTCTTGCAAAGCAGTTTTCCAAGCTCAGAAGAGGCAGTTGAGGCAGTATTTCCAAAGCATCCTGGCTCTTGCTATGCCTTTGCCACTGTTTTCTTGAAAGGAGTTTCCTGCAGGTGCTGAGTGGGAAGAAATCTCAGCAGCACAACTCTGCTGACACCCTGCCCCACAACCCAGCAAAGGCAGAATGGGATGAGAAAAGAGGGACTTTCCTTAGGGAGACCAGGCCAGGAGAGGTGTTCAGCAGCCTGCCAAATGCATCAGTGTCAAACTCAGAGGTGCTGTTGGTTTTCATACAACAAAAGATTTCTCCTTTCCTCGGTGTTACTGAGTGATGCTGTTTGCACTCTAAGCAACAGTTGCTAAGATTTATGTGAACAGCCCCACATGTCATTTCATGCAATAAAGAACCCTGCTAATGTCATCTGTTGGCACTGGGCTTTGGCTACCAATGGACCAGGCTTTCTCCACCAAAAAAGAGAGACCACAGAATCTTCGTGTCCAGGAGGCTGATGCCTACTCACCTGGCTTGTGGTAGAATTACAAAGCCCAGTGAATAAAATTGCCATGCTCCTCAATACTGAGTGATCATTGGATGAAGGCACCCCTTAATGTGACCCTTGGGGGTCTGGGATCAGCCTTCACATCCCTGTGGGAACAGCTACAGAGATCACAAGACCTTTTTGCCTCCCCACATCCTACTGAAGAGTGAACACAAGGTGCTCTTTTCTTCCTGGTGCCTCATCATGTCCTCTGCTGAGACAAAGAGGAAAAACAACATTCTGTGTTTCGTGGTGCCTGCAGCCCCCAACATCCATTCAGAACCAAGTAACTTCTGAAAACCATACTGGATGGTTGTTGTTATCAGAAGGAGGTTTGTGATCAAGAGAGGAAATCGTATTTAAATAGTGAATAAAAAGATCAAATTCTTTATTTCTGTTCCATTCCTTTTCAGTAGGTTCAACTTCGGTTTTCAGAGTGCTGCCTTCTCAGCTCAGCGCTCTTTGTGTCCTCCTTTCTCTTCTGCCTTTCTTTGCCTGCTCTGTTTCTTTTCTGGTGTCCATCTGTACCCGTGGCAGCTCCAGCCAAAGAGCCTCACCACATCATTTTCCCAGTCCATGTGCTAAAACAGCCCTTGATTAGGTTACAAAGGCTGGTCTTGAAATGTCAATGTAAGATCTTGCTGTGCTTGGGTTTCAGCCCTTTCAGAGCTCTGCCTTAGAGGGAAGGGACATCTTTTCCTTGCTGGAACTGGAATTCCAGACCATTGCAGTGTGTGCCATGAATCACAGAGGGGAATTGCCGAGGCTCCTGAGGTGCTGGTTCTGCCGTGCCTCTCAAGGGAGCTGGGCAGGTGACAAGGTGACAAGCAGGACTGTGAGAACCTCATTCAACAAGGCCAAGTGCCAGGTTCTGCACTTGGGTCGGGGCAATCCCAGAATCCCAGATACATCCTTGCTTTTGCTGTATCTTCACCATTTTGTTGGAAGTTTCCCGCTGAGGTGGAAAGAAATTTCAGCAGCTCTCCTCACTCCTGATGAGGAACTCCTGGTGGGCAGCTGAGATGATCTTTCCTCTGCTGTGTCAAGTGGCTTGTCTGAAGGAGGGGACTTTCTCAAGCCTTGAAAGCAGCAGGTGCTCAGTCATGAGGTTGGTTCTGGCTGCTCAGAGTGAGGTTTGTAGTGGGTCTGACACCTGCTGTGGAAATTGCATCATAGGCTTTGCCCTCTGATGTCAAAAGCAGAGTGGGAATGAGATCAAAGCTTTGGATGTTCCTGCTTAGAGTCACGGGACAGATCCCAGTCTGTGTCCTGATCCCTGTATCGTGGGGGCTGGCTGGAAGCAGCTCGTGGGGGAGGGAGGAGGGATGGCAGCTGTGTGTGCTGGCACTGGTGCAAGCTGGCTGCTGACGCTTGCAGGCTGGCAGGAGGATGTGCTTGATCAGCTTTGTGGGTAGAGAAAATGTCCTGGATCAGTTCGTGCTGGCAAGAGACGGAGCGAGACAAACACTGAGACTGAAGTGGTGGAAGTGAGTTTCCCTGGCTTTCCATGCACAACATTCCACAGTCCTCCCTCTCACAAGGTACATACCAGATTTTTCTTTTGAACATCACTGAATTGATCCTCTAGATACATGTTTCCTTCTCATAGTGGGAGTTATTTAGCTATTTAACTTGTGAGTGGTTGGTGTTACACTTTATTCCCATTTTCCATCCCCCTTGTAGTTCAAATTTGTGTTTCCTTGGGCTGGGAGGTGAGGAAAACATTGTGGCTCAGGGGTGACACCTCCCACCCAGCCTGATTTAACCTGTGGTGCTACCCTCAGAATTAGTCTGGGGTGGGTTGTACTTCTTTTCTCCCAGCAGAAAGTTCCCACTAATGTTTCTGCTGGAATCACTAAGGGGTCTTCAGAGTTCTGGCCTGGAATAGTGCTGGGCATGGGAGAGTGAGCAAATCAGCAGCTAGAATGAATGTGTTGATGGGTTTGATTTCTGTTGTTCTTGTACATTGTGTCAACAGTGACTTTCACAGCACATTTTCAAGTATGATGGGAAGCTTACCTGTAGGATAACATGACAGTGTTAATAAAGGAGCAGGCAGGAAAGAACCATGTTCAGGTTCTTATGGATCAAATTGGAAAAGAAGCAGCTAGAGAGTGAGGGAACAGTGATTTCTGTACAGTAGAGAAGGCTGACAAGCTTGGCTGGGTGATCGCTGATGGGCAGGAATGAAGTGCATTAGTGTCAGAACATTCCTTCCCATGTCGCCTCAAGTTTCCACGGCCCAGCTGGTGCAGGATGCATATTTGCATCGTGAAGTGTCAGTAAACCACTCTAGAGAGGAGCCAGGCTTCTCCTAGCTGACTTAAATAATGTAAAACTACTGTCCTTTAGTGGGAGACACTAAAAATCCCAGAGACAGTGCTCAAGACCCTTTCATGTGATGAGAAATTAATTATATTTCAAATTCAAGACCTTATAACCAATAGTGATCTTAATTTATGTTTCAATTTCTAACATTAATCTTTAATTCAGCCCAGTGCCTCTTCATCTAGCTGAGAGCTCAGCATGTCCTGACTCTGCTGTTTTGATTAAAGGTGCTGTTCTTCAAGGGCCGTAGGATTCACACTCTACAGTCACACACAGCAGATGGTTACCCAGGGGAGCAGAGGCAGACTTGTCTGCTCAGATTGCTCAGTTTGTTCAAAACTGACAAGTTGTGGATTGGAAACTGGATGTTCCATTAGTTTTGGAGCTGGGCTCTTAAACAGTGCAAGAGGATACTTCAGTTTGAACTGGACAAGGATTTTGCACGTTTCACTCTTCCCTCCCAGCTTTCCTGTGCTGGTGGACAGTCATGTGTCCTGTGTGTTACAGCTGCTCATGTGCTCCCCTGTGTTCTGATGGACTGAAGTGATTTCAGGGGAAATCTGAGGCCTCAAAGCACAGGGGTGTAAGACAGAGAACTGCCCAGGTCCCAGGCTCCAAACTTCCATCTGTTTGATTGTCTCTTGCCTACCTTGTTCCCAGGTCCTTTGGTTTTAACACCACAGAATTGCTGCATAAACTCTTTCTTGGACCATCTTTTTATACCTCATCCCACTTCGTCAGCTGTGGAATATGTCTCCTTTGCATTATTTACCTTCTTTGCCCAGATGGGGTCATAGAAAGGTTAGGGTTGGGTGGGACCCTGAAGATCACTCAGTTCCACCCTCCCTGCTATGGGCTGGGAACTTTCCTCCCCTAGACCAAGTTGCTCAGAGCCCCATCCAGCCTGGCCTTGAACACTTTCAGGGATAGGAAGTGCACCTCTCTGGGCAAACCTCTCAGGATCATCCCTCTGGAGGGTGACAGTGTGCATGGCAGCCACTCCTTGCAATGGACTCATGGAGTAGCAGGAAACCTAGGGGAACTCATAGGAAAGCAAGGACACAGTCCCAGGACACCTGTGATATCCTGCAGCCTTTTTGCTCCATGTTTGTACAGCATCTAGGAAAGTAGCATCTTATCTGAATTGCTGTGCAAATCCATAGGATTAGTCATGGAAGCAGGGAGGTTTAACTCTGTAATTCAGAGAGTGATGCTAATGAGAGATTCTTTGAGAGGTCATTTCCTAGTGGTCTCTTAGGTCTTCTCTTCTGGTCTCACCTGTGAGCTGTGAGAGTGTGGCTGGCAAATTGTAACCAGATGTTACAGAGCTGAGCTGGTGAAATTCCTGTCTGGGGGAACAAACAAGCAGTGTTTGTGCTTTGCTGTAGGAAATTCAGGGATTAGCTAAGGCTGTGTTTTAAACCTCCTCCATAAACAGACTCCAGCTGTGGCAGTCCTGGGATCTGAGCCCTCTTCCTCCAAGCTGCAGTGCCAAATCAGGAACAGGCTTTTTCCGGGGCAGGCTTTGTCCTGAGGCGATCCCTCACTTTGTGAATATGTTCTGACTTGGCAAAACCCCAGTTTAAAATATTCATCGAGCCAGCTGTGAACCTGCAGACGCCCATGGTGCGATGAGTGACCTGAGGAGCCACGGGTGAGCCCTGCAGAGTCACAGCCAGTGCTCGTGTCAGGGCTCACAGCTCCAGCCTGGACCATTTATCAGCACATCACCCCTCATCTGTCACAGCTGAGAGATGGAGGTGCAGCTTCTTCCGGGAGATAAAAGACAAAAGGAAATAAAATCCATCAGCAGCCTGGAAATGCCTTGCAGTGCTTTGCATTGCAGTCTTCTATGTGCAAGGCTAAAATAGGACATGTCTATGTCTAGTTTAATAGGGGCAGAGTCCTGCAGTGACCTTCTTGGACTGTAAACCTCAGATTGGATCATGGTGTCTATTCACAGGTATAGAATCAAATGTTTGGGCCAAAAGGCTTGCTGCCAATTTGCTGTGCAGGCCGTTTGATTAAATCTCAGTATATGACTTTCCCTTTGATGGAAAAGAAGGGCCAGCCCTTACAACAAACCCCTGTATCATGTATTTATGATAGCACAAGTTAGGCAGATGAATAACAGCATTTGGATGGAATTTCTGTAAGCTGCTTAGTGGTTACAATAGCCAGTGCTGAATTACATGTGTCATTTGTCCAAGTGGAGTCATTGCTGTGTCCCCTTTTACCTCATACACAGCACCACAGATACTGTGCCAGGATGGCTGGGTATTAATGATGCCCCTTCTCTTATTTAGGGATGATTATCTGCAACTTTCAGTTGTCCTTGCAAGTCAGTCCTAGGTGAAAGCACTGGGTTTTCCAGGCTTATCAGTGGATTAATGCTAGCAAGAAAGCAAAAATTCCCAATAATTTCTTCTTAGCCAGCCTATGATAGATAAAGGAATTCGTAAGTATTTTTATTTCTCCCCAAGTAGGGAATGTCAGCTAGATTGTTTCCTGCCTTTCCTCTCAGAAGAATATGGTGTGGGAGGTCTCAGAAGTATTAAATTGTTTTTACTTAATCAGAAAGACAAGAGCCTTAATAGAGACGTATTTTCCTCTCAGCGTTTCTCAAACATTTGAGCTACACTGGATTGAACGATACAGGAGTTTTAAAGGGGCTGCATAAATCACTACTTTTGCTTTTCCTCAAGTGACATGCTGGTGATAAAACTTCTGTTAGAGACCTGGTAGACCTTTCAGGAAAAAAAAAAACAGCATTAAAACCAGGCTGAATTTACTGTGTTTAAAACACAGCAGTGGAAAAGCATGCCTCAATTACAAAAATGTTACTGTTCAGCACAAAAATGTCAAATGTGCATGAAGCTCTTGGAGACCTTGGTTATATTCAGTAAATATATTCAGTTACTAGTGGTAACTTGGAATAGACTTAGGAGCAGGGAAGAGAAGGAGGGATCACAACAAGGGGTGCAGCTGTGCAAGCATGGCTTGATTGGCTGTAGCTGCAGCTCTGGTAGGTCACAGCACAGTTTGTTCTTTCTGATTTATGAGTCCCACTCCTTGAGCATGTCCTGGCTTTGCTGTGTTAATGGCTTCGAGTGCTCAGGAGTGTGTGCATATCTTATCAGGGATCAGTGTATCACAAGTGTCAGTCATGGGGCAGCAGCTCTGCACGCACTGCTGCATTCCCACCTGCTTGGAAAGGCTTTTGCTTTGCAAAATGCAGAGCCAGGGCTGTGTCACTGCCTTCCAAACAGGACCCTAAAGAGAGCAGTCAGCAGCTGGAAAGGACACAAGGGGTTCTCATTGCTGTGTGCAGTTAGATCAAGCTTGTGGTGCATTGCCATGTGAACACTGCACCCTGTATTTCCACCACAGCTCAGCAAAAGTGCTGTTAACCAGGGAGAAAGAAAATAAATATAGCAATATGCTTGCATGTACTGAAAATACATCACATCCTGTTTATTGCATACAACTTCTGCCACCCTATTAATAAAACGTCCCTAAGGTTTCAAAGTGGAAAACTCAGCAGCTGCTGATGCAAAACGATAAGAGCAGAGTGATGGTGCTTTATACCACACACAGATCAAGTCTGAAAGCTTTATTTACATGCTGCAAAGCTGTTTGCACAAGGCCTTACCCACTTTGCTACATGAGAAATCTGGCAGTGAAACAATTGAGTTGTGTTACAAAATTAAAAAGCCTTCTAAAGACTTAAGGCATTAAGTGATCTTTGCATTCTGCTGTATTGAATTCATAAAATACCCAAGCCTGGCTCTAATGGGCTGTAAATGAACTCTTGGTGAAAAATATATCAAAATAAAACTACAGGCAGCCTGGGAGAATGCCTTCCAGGTTCCTCATAAAGACTTCATACCAATTAGCAAAGTCAGTCCCAGAGAGCACATAACAGGCTTTTTACACTAGGCCTTGCAGATACTGGGATGTTACTTTATTTTTTACAATACCAGTATTTACACCAACTGTGGGCTTTAGTGAAAAGAAATGCAAAATTTTCTGTGAGAGCAAGGAAACGGTATCGTTTACAAGGGAAGATAAACAGAATTGCTACTACCAGGAAAATGGGAAGTCAGAGCTGTGTGGGCTGAATTCTGTCCTTATTTGGCTTTGGGGAATTATATGATTTTATTCTATGACTCAGAGTTGTTTTTACAGCATTTGCGTCACCCAGAAAAGTTGAATCTGCATAAGACCCAGCATGTTCCAGGAGAGAATATTTTGTTCTGTAATGTGAACTGGCTAGCAGGCACTGACAGGTCTCATATTGTGCTTTATTACTATTATTATTGTTGTCATTCAGGCAGAAACTGCAAGATGTCTCAGAGCTATCAGTTTGTGTTACTGCAGCAAGTATGTGCAGTATCAGAGAAAATCCTAATACTTGGAGAATCATTTTACAAATCAGCAGCAGTGAATTCCATTTGCTTTCATTTTGCCTCCTTTGACCTCAGTTCACATGTGGAAAAACACAGCCTGTGTATGATGTGGATATGTGACTTCCCTGCTCAGTTCCACCCGGATCTCACCATATTATTTCACTTGCAGAGCTTCACCCATTATAGATGCCATAAATTAGTCACTGCCCTGAAGTGTAAATGGTTGTGTTTTTCCATCCAGGAGGGTGGTTAGAGAATTTGGCACATAATGCTGCAAGGAGTTGGCAGAACTGAAAGTAGGTGAGCTCAGACAGTGGTCTGAAGAATGCAGCAAATCCAAATTTAGGGCTCTGGAGGCTGGATCACAAGAGCTGCAGCCCTGTGATACAAAGTGCTGATCTGATACTGGCTCATTCTGCTTGTTCAGATGTGTTCGAGTGTTTCTGAGAAGTTATTTTTGTGCTGGCAGGCTTTCTGAGAGATCAGGTGGTGTCTGCCCATGCGGCTCTGCCTTGCTGCAGGGCTGGAGATCATTTCTCTTCCTGCAGCTGGCAAGGAGCTGTCATTGAAGGTATGACACTGACATAAACACTGCTCTGGCTAATTAGACAGCGGTGAGGTTGTGTGCCTGCACCCAGCCTGGGGCATCTTGGCTGCTGTGGAGGAGCCTCACCCCCCATGCATTGCTCAGGACAGAGGAACAGCTTGGGCAAGGCTGAAATCCAAAGCAAAATGAGTTTGTTTTCTTGTTCCCAAAGGCAGGACACTCACCTTTCACCCCCCTCTTTGCTGGAGGGTGCTGACACTGGACTTTGACTCCAGTTCACTGTGTTGCTGCTTTGGCTCCAAGTTCAGGCCCAAGGGTGCATCGTGGTTCTGAGGGCCATTCCTGTAAGGCAAACTTCCTTCTCTCTTACCTACTAATTTGTCTTCTAATTTTTATTTTCTTTTATTTTTAACAGTGTTTTGCTAGTGGTCTGTTTTTGGCTTTTGCTTTCTGGTTGCTCAGGTTTTGTCAGGACAAAAGGGTGAGGCTCAGCAAGGTGTAAGCTTCTCTGCAGCCTGGGAGAGGGAGCACTGCAGTAATTTCCTGTTCTCTGTCTCTCCCCTTGTGTCCAGAGGAGAAGAAAATGAAGCCTGACATGATTATCAGATAGCTCATTAACTGAATCCCATCAGAAGTGGTCACTCTGCAAATTCTTGGTGATTTAATTCCCCCATTTAATTAATTCCTCCCCTAGAAATTATTAGCTCACATTACAGACAAATTACTTGTTAATTTTCCATTTGATAATTAGTGCTCTTCTAGGCCCTAGTTAAGCTTTCTTGCCATATGTCAGATTTGATCAAAAGGAGACACCCGAGCCTTTTGATTTGTGTTTCTGTTAATGTTAACATTTCCCCTTTTGTGTCTGGAGCATGGGCTAAGACAGGGGTCTGACAATTCCCATGGGGCCTCCTGGAGGGATGATTCCTCCCCATTCCTGCTGGGGACTTTGCATGGACCTGGAAGAGATGAAAGACAAAAAACCCAACCCAAAAATAATTACAGTGCAAGACTGTGACCTTTGCAGCTTCTGCTCTGCTGGTGCCCAAAGTCTCCGAGCGCTGATTTTTTATTTGCCTGACTCTTGGGCAGGGGGCCAGGGGCAGTGCAGAAGGGCTGCAGTGTGAGGGCTGCATGTGAGGGCTTTCATGGTGGATGGAGGAACTTTCCTGGGCTCTGTTCTCTGCCCCTGAGGCTGCTGCTGTATTTTATCTACAGATTTGTTCAGTGCAAAATGCAGAAGCTGCCCAGGAAACAGAAGGCAATGCTTCCCCCTGCCATCCCCCCCGGAATTGTTTGCAAATCCCATCCCCTCTTTCACTGCATGTTTCTGCCAAGGGCTGCTGGCATTATTTATTCATTTTGCTGCACAGTGTCATGGTTTCAACAGGAGAGGGGGATAGTCCCCTTTTGATCTGGCCCATGGCTTCTGCTGGTGAGGCAGGTGGTGGGGTGGGTTTGGCTCTCCTGAAGCTTGGAGCTGTTGCTTTTGAGGCTGTTGAAAAAGCACTGAAAAGGCTGCTGGCTGTCCAGCCAGTGGCTGATGTCATTGATGTTAAGGCTTTGCTGTGCTGCCCAGTTTGTCCTTGCACACTCCCAGGACAAGGGTGGAAAGGCTCAATTCAGGCTGGCGTGGGAGAGAGCTCAAAGCACTTGCTGGGGAGGCTGCAGGGCTGGGCTCCCTGCAGGAAATCAGGGCTGTGAGCAGTGTCCCAGTGACACTTGACAGAGCCTGTTTGGGCTGGGCTGCTTGCTCATGCACAGGCATGATGGATGAAAGGCAAACACGCTGCACACCTTGTCATGGAAAAGTGATAGGCATGTCCCAGACTTGAACAAATAAAATGTTTAGATCTCCTTCAGGTGCTGCCTAGGTCTCACAAAACGCTTCTGATCAAGCATTCAGGCCCAGAACCTCGAGGATGTTTCAGCATCCGTGCTGCTGACATTCCCTGGTATACACTTAATCCTTTTTATGTCTCTCAGGAGTGGATAGAGCCACCTAAACACAGATGCTGCTGCCTGACACAGCCCCAGAGCTGCAGACATGGGTCTCAGGCAAGGTGAGTCCAGATCTGGACTTTGCTAGCACAAGCCAACCTCTGTACTGTGTCAGTGCCCTGGCTGCTCACCTTGTTCCCCAGGGGATGCTGCTGCCCATTGAGCTGTGAGGGCCCTGTGTGTGCTCTTTTCCACACCCTGAGCTGGGACCTGGTGCTGTAGCCCTTCAGCTGGAGACCCTCAAGCAACACACAGCTGGCTTGAGGTGCTGGCAGGATCCTCCAGACTCAATGGGATGCTCTGTCAAGGTACCCACTGAGCATCTACCCCAAATAATCTGAGAGCATTCCAGCTTGGTGCTTTCATTCATTGCTTCCACAGCCTGCTCTTAATTTTGCAAATTTTAAGCTGCATCAATTGCAGCCCCAAGCAGTGAGGTTTCCTTATCCAAGGGAAGCATTTCTGTGACACTGGTGAGTCCATTGCTCTGCTGAGAAGACACTGTAGAAGCTGTCACCAAATGTGCTTGAGTGGCTGCTGTGAATGCTCAGAGGGCCAAGGAGGGAGAGGATGTTTTGGATGCTCCAGAGGTGCTGCCTTATGTAGCCCAGCAGCTCCTTCCCCCTCCCATACCTCATGTATCAAACGTGTCTCCCCTGTACAGCCCAGTAAAGCTCAGAGACGTGTGAAAGTGCTGCTGCAATCAAAGAGAAATGATAATCATAGTGAGAAATTCTGGGTGGAACACAGGTTTTTTGGGGGCTGTTGTATCTTGCAGAGCCCTGGTGTGATTTATTTTTACTGCTGAATGTCTGGCCCTACACCGCATTTCCCACACGTGTCATTTGCCCCTCCATTTATTTGTTTCCCACCATACAACAAGGAGGGCAGAAACTCTCTACTCTCTCAATAACTCAAATTGGGCACAGTAGCTCCAACAGCTTGTTGCAAACACTCGTGGCTAAAGCCCAGCTTTTCTGAGGAGAGCACAGAGTGTTTCCCCCACCTGCCTGCAGGCTCCTGTGAACCCAACACAACCTGCATCCCTGGATGCAGCCCAGGAATGGTTTAGGGATGAGCAGGCTGTAGTGCTGCTGCTGTCAAGCTCACAGGAGTGGAGCTTTCTCCTCCCATTGCCAGTTGCTTGGTTTGGGACTCAGTGCTGATCCAATCCAGAAGTGTAGTACTCACCCTGCTGCAGAGGAGCTGCCACCATCACCTTGATGTCTCAGAAAAAGGTGCTGAACTCCTTGTCCCTCAGGTAATGAGGCCTTCTGCAGCTGGCAGGAAACAGAGTTTTTTGCTTGAATAGAAGTGCTGTATTTCTGTGATCCATAAATACACCTTATTTATGAGGGGATCTGCTGTCTTTGCTGTGTCATGGCTGTGGGGGCTTTTTTTGGCAACATCCAGTATTGGTATGGAGGAAGAGGTGTCAGAAGCCCATAAAGGCACAGGCAGGGAAGGAGTGGGAAGCAGGAGATGTGGGTGTAAATGTGAGCTTATCTGCTGCAATGAAGAGGAGGCTGTTCTCCTTCCACCCTCAAGCTCTGCTAGCTTTAATCATCTTAGACCCTTGCAAAAACTCTGCATATGTCAGGTGCAGGATGTTTGAGTAGCTGCATTACTAAGCTGGACGATCTAAACCCCTTGCACATGGACTTTGTGGAGGTGGCTCCTGATGGCCACAGCTCATGACTCCAGTGACTGCTCCATGCCCCTCTGGTCTGCCCAGGAGCAGTGATGTGTTTCACATCTGGGTTTGATACATTCAGAGAATGCACAGCCACTACATATTCAGTAAGGCATGATGAGTTCACTTAACAAATCTTCCAGATCATCTGTGAGTGTATAGTGCTCTAACCTCCAGTTTAATGTGCTGTTTATTGTAGTATTGAAATTTATTCCTGATCTGATGCTTTCCTCCTTTCCTGCCTGCCAGCATCATTGACAGACAACAGAATTCCATTTTAGATCTATACCAGGTAATTATGTTTGCTCGGCATGTTGCAGTGCTCCTTGTTACTTTGCATTCAGAAGTGTTAGTCAGGCAGGGGAAAGTGCCATGACAGGTGGAGTAAAAATCACATTGCAGCCCAGTTATAGCCCCCCAGGTCCCTTCCTCCAAGAGTCCCAGGGCTTCTGATTCATTCTCCCAAGTATTTGACCTGGCTACAAAGCAGGATCCTAACATAAATGCCTGAGTTAAGCAGATACAGGTAAGTGATGAACTTGCCCCAAATATTGACTCTACACAGTGGGGAGATGGTGGCACCGATCCTGTCCTGGAGGTGGGTGAGATTAATTACCAGGAGTGTCTACATTGCAAAGTGTCTGGTGAGTCCTGGGAGGCCTGTTGGCTTGGATAACATATGGCCTGTTGTGCCTTTAGTGCAGAAAGGCTGTTTCAAAAGGTGTTTGCAGAGCTGTGTGCAAGTTCATTGTACATTGCCCGTATGTGGCTGTGGAGCTGTATCAGGATGAATGGGCCCATGAGCACTAAGGGGGAATTAAGCAGAACTTGATGCCGTGTCCTTGCCTTTCTGTGCGCACCGTACAGGCTTCCCATTAGATCACAAGGAACTGCAGGAGTCACTGCCTTGGGCAGCAGCCTGTGGAAAGCATGGCACAAGGACTTCAGCAGGACACCAGCAGCTCTCTGTTACTGTCTTGGGTGGGAGTGGGAGCTTCAGACAAAATTTACTAAAGAAACCCTGCTGCAGAGTCACAAGGTGCAGAGAGGACTCCCTTGTTTTCTTAACTCCTCAAAGAGGGTGGCTGGATCCAATCTTAGACTCAGACTGTCAACAATCCAAATAACTTTGACCTGCAGAGTTTAAAGATGGCAAATCAGATACGTTTACATAAAACAAATTATTTTTTATGACAAATGATTATACAAAAAGTCTTAATCAGAACTATTTGCTGCACGGTATAAAAGCTAAAACTAATAGTAGTGTATTGTATAATATAGTGCACTAAATTAAAGCAATTATATAAAAGCTAGCAATAAGAAGCAGTTACTAAGTAGACATGGATATAACTCATCATACCAGCACTCAGAATGGGCACATCTCTTTCTCTTAACCTGGAGGAGCAACCTTGAAGAGCATCCCCACTCAAGGGAGAATCTCCACCCACATTCCAAGAAGAGGTATATCAGAAGAACCTACTGTATGGAAAGTGAACTGGGTTTCTAGAGTGTAAAGGGGTTGACTGTCAGTCCTATGCCTCCAGGCCAGTTTAGCAGCTTATCTGTCAAAGCTTTGCCTTGATCAGGATGTTGATTCAGGGTTGGTGTCCCAGACTGATTTTAGCATAATGCAACACCAAAACCAGCACATGGCTCCCTTCTCAATCCACCCTGATAGATTTGCAAATATGACATTGTCCACTGAGTTGCTTGACCATATTCCAGGTCAAAGCATGAGGGGGTGTTGGGGGAAGCATCCTGCCACAATTACACAGGATAGAAAAGCCTCCACAGATGGATCAGAGCAGGGCAGCACCCGAGCTGCTGGAAAATGTGGCATGTGCCCACATTCTCCCAGGGCTCCCTGGCTGTGCATGCCCACATCACTGAGGGTGCCACCTTCAGCAGGGAGGGCAGGCTGGAAGGTCCAGGTGCTGCCAGCCTTGGATATCCCCATCTGCTCTGTGACATGGGAGCAGCAGCTGCTCCTTAGATGCACTCTGGACTCTGGTGATGCCCTGCTGCACATGAGGGCTGCTTGAAGGCAGGAGGGAGGGCAGGGCTCCCCTCACCCTGCACAGGAAGATGATGCAGCCCTGTTCAGGCTTCAACAGCAGGGGTTTTTCCCTGCTCAGAGAACCCTGAGCATGGCTGGCCAGTTTTAGTCAAGGCCAAGAGTCACAGAGTGAATGTGGGGAACATGGATTCATGTCCCTCTTCAGTTTTAATTAATACAGGTCTGAGCCCAGCTTCCCTCCCCTTCCCAAGACTGCTCTGGGTATTGTGGAGAGTTACCCAGCAGCCCAAATGATGTTTTTCAGCACTGCATCCATACACATGTACTGCAGTGGGAAGCAAGAACTTGCTTCCATGGCAAATGCCCAGCCCCTCACTGCAGAGCAGCCCTTGCTGCTTCTTTCTTACTGCAAATGTTGCTGTTTGACTGGCATGACAGAGACATGAAACCACATCTGCAGGATGGGCTGGGAGAGACCTTGTGAGCTGATGTAAAATCCAGTGGCCTGGACAGACTTGGAGAGGATCTCTGTCCCTCCCTTGCCAAGCAGTGGGCGGATTTGACCTTGATGGAGCTACATGCCACCTCAGGGCTCCTTGTCCTCTTTGTGTGGGGTCTGTGTGATGTCTTAGGGGCTGCTGGCAGAGGTTTGGGCTGACAGATGAGCACACTCGCCCTTGCTTTGCTGTACACTGCATCTGCTTCAGGCTGCCTACCCTAGAGTGTGCTGTTCCCTTTCAGAAAATGCTCCTGCTGCAGCTGCAGCTCCTGGGCTCGCTGCTGCAGCACGGCTTGGCCGTCAGGCAGTGCTGGGCTGGGGCTGAGATCTGGTGCCCAGCTTGACCTTCTCCTCTTGCTGCTGTTCTATTGGCTTTAGTTCACCACTTTCCACGTGGGTATGGGGCTTTTTGGTGGCTATTTCTTGCCAAGTGCTTCTGCTGGCTGCCTTGTCTCATCCACAGACCAGGTGGTGAAGAATCCTCCTGCAGGATTACTCCTGCTGTGAGGCAGCTGCCAGCTGCTGTGCCCTTGGGCTGCATTTGGGCATGGTGACATGTTCTGAGCCCACAGTCAGGTGTTCATCAGGAACCTGTCCCCACTCACACCACCCTGTGATGGAATCCCATGTGTGTGTGTGGTGGGGACATGGCTCAGGTGGGAGGGTGAATGGGGCTGGTGTGAGCTTGAGGCCCTCCCTGCTGAGGGAGGACCTTGTGGGGAGAGCCACAGCAGCTCTTCTGTCCAAGAGGTGTCTTGAAGTTGTGTTGGGCTCCTGCAGAGGTGGGACCAGGAGGAGGCAGAGTGACAAGGACATAGCACAGCAGCCTGAGGGGGCTGAGCCTGCTTGTGAGCAAGTGCTGGAACATCATGCCTGAGCAAAGTTTGGTAGCCTCAGTCTACACAAAAATGAAACCTCTGCCTGCCGATGGAAATCTGTCTTCTCTTCTGAGCAAGACAAAGCTCTTCAACTTCCTTGCTCTCCAAGTCCTGGCTGGCTCCTCAGCTGCTTCTGCATCTCCTGTGGGCAGCTGCACCACGCGTGTACCAAGTGCTGTTTCTGGTGGCAGCGCAGGCTGTGCTGCAGCTGAAACCCCAGCATAACCACTCCGGTGCATCCTGTCTGCTCACAGCTCTGCAGTCCTACCACAGGACACCTCCACCCTGCCTCAAACTCGCCTCACTAGGGCTGTGTGTGACCATCCTGTGTGCAACCTGGTCCCACAGGTAGTGCTGACAACAGGAGCTCTGCCAAGAAACGCTGAGGCAGCTCTGTCAAAGGTCACCCCGGTGATTATGAGCACAGAAAAGGTTCAGATGTGTGAGACAGCTGTGGCTGCAAGAAGAGGGAAGTATGCACCAAGCTGTGACTGCTGTTACAGGAGCTCAGGAAACCAAAGCCTGGGGGAGGCGAAGGGGCTGGGGTGCTCTGTGGCATGAGGACAACACCTGCAGCTCTGGCCCCATGAATGCAAGCAGCTGATGCAGAAGAAACAAGGGAGTGAAGATATTCAGCCACCAGAGTCAGGCCAGCAGCTCTGCTCATTCATTGCCCTGAGGAAGGCAGCACTTGGCTGGAAGTGTCTGGATGTACTTGGGTCCCAGCTAATCCAGCACTGGTGTCCTCAAAGCTGCAAGTCTTTGGTTGTCTTGCCATCCCCTGTCAGAGAAAATGAGCCCTGCTGAGGGCCATGGTGGTACCCACAGGTAAGTGGCTAAAGTGGGTGAGATGAGATCTCTCACCTCCAGTTAGGTAAAATGAGTCCCACCAGCTGTTCTTGGACAAATTTGGAAAATAACGGGAATATTTTAATCTGCAAGAAGCAGTCCCCAATGATAATTTAAAATCACATCAATGTATATTAGAGATAGGAGCTACCTGCTGATCTTCCACCATCACATGAAATGCCCCTGGCCATGAAGAAATGGGCTTTTAGAAGCAATCTTTGCACTGAATCTGCTAAGGATTACCCTGCAAGGCAGACTGGTCCTGACTGCCAGCTGGTGAAGTTGTGCCAAGCTTTATGTCCCCACAGCACACATGTCTGGAGCAGAGTGGGCTCCTTCAATCAGGACTCAGTTCTCCAAATTCTTTTGGTGGAAGATCAAATATAAACCTCTATTGATTTTTTTTTTCAGTGGCAGCACATCTCTGCAGCTTTCTGGTCTGGTCTCCATTGCTCTGTTGACTGCTGGCTTCTCCGAGTTCCCAGAGGTTAAAAAGAACAAGATAGATCATGAAGAGGAACTCTTGGTGGCAAAAATATTTAACTGCACACAGCTGCAGTAGCACAGTCTGTAGCTTCAGAGTCTACTTCCAGCCTGGAAGCCACAGCAACTTCCCAGCACTGAGCATCTCTGGTGTGCTCAACCCTCAGTGTTAACCAGCCATGAGTCATACTCTAAATAATGCTGAGATGTAGTTTAGAGCCCAAGCTTGTTTCTTTAGAGAATACATGCTGATCACCTTTATTTACACTCTGGTATTTAAGTTTTCCTACCTAAGATGAATAGAAACTTCTCATTTTTAGGCTTCCTTTATCACATTTTCATGCCCTTTCGGGGCCAAGGGTTATCAGGAAATGAGTCAGGAGTCACCAAAAGTTCACTAGATGCTCTGCTTGGTGCACCTGCAGTGCTCTACTGAAGCCACTCACACGGCGATGCTCCCTGACTTCCCTAAAATTTGGGATCTCAGTTGCCTCCCAGTCCCAACTCCCCCCAGCATATGCTGGGATGTTAATGCCTTCTCTGTGCCACAGGCTGGAGGTGTGCAAGGCTCCTGCCCATGGATGGTGCAGAGAAATTCAGTGCTGTGAGCTGTGGAGCTGCTGCTGCTGGGCAGGCAGGAGCTCTGGGTGTACCAGCACAGTGTGGCTGGTGAGGCTGGGGCTGGGAGGGCTCATGATGGGCAGGACACGGGCTCTTCCAGCTCTTCTACCTCCAGCCACAGGACGAAATCCCGAGTGGGGCTGGGCTGGCTGCAGTCACTGAGCTGTGTGTGTGGGATGGATGCTGAGGGCAGGGCTCCTGCCAGAAGCTCCTGCAGCAGCACATGCTGTCTGCGCTGGTCTCTGGCGAGGCTGCCTGCTGCAGCAGCTCTCCAAGAGGTGTTCCTTCCCTGCCAGCCTTCTCCCAGCTGCTGCTGCAGCCAGCATTGCCTCATCAGCACCGTGGCTGCTGATTCCACAGCAGGCACCTACTGCCACTGCCCCCGTGCCCAGAACGGGCTGCTGAGGTGCTCCCAGCTCCCAGTTTATCAAACCCACCAGTCCCCAGCCCATCAGCCCCCACCCCATGTGCACAGCAGAGGCTCCCGGTGCCCTTCTTTGGGAATCTCGGTCCTGCGAGCTGCTCCTCCGAGCGAGGTGGTTCTGCCGATCACAAAAACACTTCCCGAGGCTCAGTGCTCCTTCATGTGCCATCCCCGCAGCCCTTAGAAGTGCACGTGGGAGAAGAGCAGCGAGGCACAGGGAGCCCCGCGATCTCACAGCAATGGGTGCCCCGCTGGTGCCCAGCCCCTCCCCGTTCCCCTCGAGCAGGTTTAGTGCAGCCGTGTGAACCCGGCTGCAGGTCTAATCCCTGGGCAGCTGCCAGCTGCTCAAACACCAGCTTGTCCCCAGATCCCACACGCCCTCCTCGCCCGCTGCCTCCTCCCTTGCCGACAGCACGTTTACACCTGGGGAGAGACATGATTCCTGGTACCCCTGATAAGGCTCTTGCAGATACTGGAGAAGAAAGAAGTGGGAACAGCCCTACTTCCTCCTCCTCCCCTCTCAGTTTCCTCATGGCTGAAAGCTCAGTATTCTGCTTTCTGTGGACAGGTAGGTTGTGGCTTCCTGGTGTTCCCATAGGAACCAGGCTTTCCAGGACAAACATCAACTGGGCCAGCCCTGGTGAGGACTCAGCTGGTGCTGGTTCTGTTGCCACAAGGTCTCCAGCAGCTTCAGCTCTGTGGTGGAGGCTGCAGCATGCCCATCTGTGGCTTTGCATATCTCTTTCCTCCTCTGCAAAACAGCGTGGTGCAAAGCACTGAAGTGCAGAGCTGGAGGGTTTATTACAGCAGGTGGTGGGGAAAGGCTTAAAATCTAAAATTCAGCTAAAATCTGTGCTCTATGGGTCACCCCCTACTCTCCAGCCTCAGCAGCACAGGCTTCCAGCACAGGCTCCTTACACACTGTTGGGACAGACAAATTTCCTGTGGTGCCAGTCAAACACCTTAAGACTGAGGGAAAGCCAAGCCAAAAGAAACCTGATGTAGCTGGGTGCTTTAATTTGCAGGAAGAGCTGTGCAGCAGCAGGCTGGTTCCCAGCTGAATCTTTCTTGCTGTATCAAGCATAAATTCATCAGGTATTCAATTTCCTGGGAAAAAAAAATAAAGCAGAATAATTCACTTGGAAATAAAGAGTGGAGCTCTTTTTCCCCCTGACATGGTGAATGCAATTACCTAAGGCATGGGAGGCTGAGATAACTCACTTATTCAGCCCCCACTCTCCAAAGAAACCATCATCATTCTGTCAGAAAAGGCTTTAAACTCCAATTCACATCCTGAATGCTAAAACATCACCACATACAGAAGCTGTCCTTATGATTTCCATGCACCAGCTGCTGCATCACAAGGAAAATACACACATACACAGGCCAGAATTTATTATTGTCAAGGCCATATACATAGTGCAAGCTCCTTGTGTTTGCTGACCCTTTTCTTGGTGCTGTCGGTGTCTCCTTGTCCTTCAGGAGCAGTTCCCAGTGAAGCAAAGCACACTGGCACCCTGTTAGTCCTGTGTGAGCTACGCTGGGACTGGGAAAATGTGCATGGGGGTTGAGAGTCTCAGGCTGTGTCTGTTTGGAGAGCTCAGTGCAGGCAAGCCATAAGCCTGTGATTGCCCCCAAATTTAATTCCATTTATGCAGCACTCTCCCACTTCTGCCATTACATAATGGTGAGCGGAGTAATGACTTTCAGCAATGCTTTTTGAGTGGCAGCAGTCCAATCCTGGACTGTATTTTTTTTTTTAATGGTGGGGGGAGAGCAGGTTGGCAGAGGGGAGAAAGCATCCGTTTGGTTCGTCTGCAATCCCTGTTTCGCTCTGGGAGCTTTAGAGGACAGACACATTCTTCCATCTCTGCTAATCCTCCCCTGATACAGAGGATTTTCCTGCCATTAAATGATAGCTTGCGAGAAAAAAATGCCAACTTTTCAGAGACTGATTCGTATGGCTAAGGGCAGCCTCATGAGCAGGAGGGAGGACACAGCCACTGCCTGGCCAGGTAAACAACGCATCCGGATGATTTCTGTTGGGAATTCTGGTTTCCAGTATTTGATACTGAGCTGGTTAAACTCCTCTGTACCAGAACCTATTTCCTGGGGATAGAGTCAGTCTCTTACTGTTGGTGATCCTTTCCCACCTCAGATGACAGGAATCTGCCTTTGGCACAGCTTGTGGGAAGGATGCGGATGAGCTCCTGAGAAGCAGTGGCACAAAGCTGCAGGATTCCCTGAGAAGGTCAGTGGTGGAAGAAATACTCACCAGGAAGGTGCTGGAAACTTCTTCAGTTTGAAAGTGTGTGAGAGAAGAGCGTTTTCCTTCATCTTCCTTTCTAAAGGTAGATCTTTTCGTGGAAAAATGATGCAGGGAAATGTCAGAGGATAAAACCCATCTCTGTTCTTGCTGTGCTTTTAGATCCCTCAAGTTTGCTTGCCAGACCTGAAATGCCACTAGAGAATAATCAAGGTAATGTTTGCCATCATTCTAAATGGTGAGTATAATCTTATTCTCCATTATCCAGTAGTGGATTAGACAGATCATTTGGAAATGTGGTGGTTAAATATTCAATTATTGCAATCATTGTCTCATTACCCTTCTGAAGACTCTGCAACCTTTGTTTTTTGTTTCTTTTCCTTTGGTCTCTCCCTCTTTCTTCCAAATACTGAGTTACTATAATATTTAAAAGACCAAAAGATACAATCCATGGGAGTAATTTTTTTTAATCTTTAATATCACAAATACTTTTGACCCCACTGCTCTATTTTTTGCTGAAACACGCATCTCATTTGATGTTCCACTGAGTCGCTGGAAGCTTCCAGCTGCTGCCCTGTCTGTGAATGCTCTTTTTTAGGGAAGGGGAAGGAGTAAGGTGGGAAAGATGGGAATGTTTCAGACTACTTTGATCAGAAGAGATCTCTCCAACAGGGAAGATCTGATCTCTTTTGCCCTGAGCAACAGCTCTCCCAAGGGTAGGGTTCAGGTGGAGGATTTTTTCCAACTTCCTTTCCAGGAGAAAGAGGGAAAATTGCCCACAAAGGCTGCATTGCTGATGGGTTTCTCTGAGCTCCTATTGCTGGAGGCATATTTGCTCATTGGATAGTCCTCATGGTCTTGCCTTCCATGTTCTGCACAAAGATGCACTTGTAAATAGAGGTCTTAAAGAAGAGGTCTTAGAAGTCTGTTAGGAAATGCCACTAGCAGAAGACCCAGGTTTGGTACTTGTGTGTAAGGAAAACAGGCTGGATATGGCTTGGGGGCAGACATTTCCTTTACTGAGTGTTTAGAGAAGGAACAGGGGGGAAGGAAGGGGATCTGGTTATCAGCAGGCTGATTCCTACACTGCCCACCATGTGCACAGTGGTGAGTGGAGGTCTGCTCTGAAGGCTGGGATGTGACTGAACCTGGGGCAGCTGGAGATAAACACGAAACTTTCTCAGGAGTGCTTCACCTATAGGACAACCCATGCACAAATATCCCTCTGGATGTCACCCTGAACCCACACAAGGCTCCCTACCAGCCGCCACGCTTGCATCCGTCATTTTCCAGAAAACCACCTCCAATCAGACATTTGGGAACAGGCAAATCCTTAATCTGTCTGGCCCTCAGTTTATGTAACTGCCTAACAAGAACAACATATGCCCCTGTTGGCACGCAGAGGGTGGACTGGTGCAGAGAGGAGCAAATGAGGCAGCCCCTGGGCAGGCTGCACAAAGAAAGAGCAATCTGAGACCAGCATATTGTTCCTCTTCTTGTCCTTAGACTCCAGCTGTTGTCACGGGGACTGAAGGGGATTTTCCTTTTCCCGTGGTTGTTAGATAAGGGCATGGGAAAAAAGGATGAGCAAACAAAATGACAACCAGTATAAAATCCTTTCTACCTCCCAGAGTCCTTCACTATCATTTATCCTGGAAGTGATGTTGTTTTGCTAATTCTCCAGTCACAATAATGTGCCCAGGCATGATGAGACCTGAATTTTGATGAAGAGGCCACAGCTCATCCTTTTGTGAGGCTCTGTCTGTGTCTCTAAATACCCTTCCTACATGCAATAACCAGAATGGTTTGAACACAGCCAGGCTCCAGGACAGCTCTGGGGTTGATGCCCTTCAGGGGGACTTTGCCAGCAACTGGTTTTGCAAGTCTCTTTTACACAGGCAGTGTAAACCCCTAAATACTGTCCCATGCATGTTGTCTTTAGAAAGGATGGAGGAAAGGCAGAGAAATTGTAGCCCAAACTGTCATTTGTCCGGTACATTAAAGCCTTAAGAACTGCAAAAATAAAACTTGATGCTTGCTGAAGCTGATGCTTCTGGACATATCACCTCACAAGGCTGTCTTATTAAAAATGACCATGGGAATACAGCTGTACTGAGCAATCACTGTGCTGCAAACCACAGGGAGAGGGAGCTACCCCCTCTGGACACTCAGCAGGAGTATGGAGGAAACCTCCTGATCCCAGAAGTGCAGTAATAGAGGTGGCTGTTGGTAAAGCTGTTGGTATCTCATGTTTTGCTGAAAAAAAAAAGAAGAAAACGATTATGTTTGTACAGGAGCTAATAAACTGCAACAGAAAACCAGTCAGCAGCAATAGCACCATTTCGTGCTTGTGACTACATGGAGATCACTGGTGCTGCTGCTCATTTTGTTGAGGAGAGGGTAACATGTGTCTGGGAGAGCAGTTATAAAAACTGCCTTCAGTTCTTCCTCTCTTGTGAGTTTATTTTCATGGAATCAGAGAAAGGGTTTTGCTGGAAGGGACCTAAAATATCATCTCATTCCAAGTCCCCTGCCATGAGCAGGGACACCTTCCACCAGACCAGGCTTGTCAGAGCTTCATCCAGCCTGGCCTTGAACACTGACAGCATTGGGGTATCCACAGCTCCTCTGGGTACCCTGTGCCAGTGCCTCATTACCCCCACAACATAGAAATTATTCCATATATCTAATCTAAATTCCCTCTTTTTCAGAGGAGAAAAGCATTTGGCATTAAAAAAAACAAACAACTTTTCAGATTTTTTTTGACTGGTTGTTTTTTCCCCACAAAAAAAAAAAAAGAAGCCTGTCTATGGAGGCTGATGTCTTCCAGTCCTTTTGTTCCTTTTTGTTCTTCTCTCATTTCTCCCAAGAGCCTTCTTCTCTTGCTTGTAGTTCACTCACCCATGTGGGACTAACCTGGGAGGAAACAACAGCCTTGCACCTCCCATGTCAGGCTGATAAAAGATGAAGTGGCTGCCCCCATCAAACATAAGGCACAATGGTGACTGTCTCAAGAATTGGCAAGACAGCAAAATCTGTGCTGGGGATGCAGAGTTTCTCATCTATGATGAAGCCAGCAGTTGAACAATATCTCTTAGTTTGTTTTTACTCATGCTGTCGTACCAGTACACAGTGGAAATGTGTTTTCAAACACTGCATTGCATCTTCTTGAGAGCTGAGAGTGCCCCGTCCAGTGCTGCACAAGCTCATGGCTCTGGTGGAGAAACGTTAGGCTGAAAGAATAAAAGAAAGAAGAAGTAAAAAGTATGAATTTGACACACTTTGGGCAATTAACTGATCTCCTCTTCCCACTGCCAGAGTCAGCATTCACTTGTCCTCCTCTTCTCCACACCCAGGAATGCTGTAACCCACCCACAGCTGCTGGCCTTCAATGCATTTCTGCCTGCTCCCCAGCCAAACCGTGTTCCCATCGGGCAGCAGAGAGAGCCCAAAAGAGACACTTGAGAAATATTGAATTCTAGATGGGATGAGCCCCATCTGGAGGGGAGCAATTAATCAGAGATTATATTCTAGTGACATATATTCTCAGCAGGTTTAGAAACCCTAGAAGATTTTTAGGAATTTTACACAAGAGCTCCTCACTCAGCACTGGTGTACAGGTGGCAATTAGCTTGGCTAGAGGAGAGGAAAAGACAGTGAAATTTCTTTTGACTGCTGCGACTAATTAATTTGCTAATGATGCATTATTTTCTCTCCTGCCCCGCCTCTGTGGGGATGGCAGTGATCCTTTGGGTCCCACAGGTGCAGGGGGTGTGGGCCTGCGTACGCTCCTGCCCTCCCAGCTGCGTGTGCACCCCGGAGAGGAGCTGCTCTGTGCTCTGTGACCGGGCCGGGCTGGGGCAGATCCCCAGCCAGTTCCCCTGCGAGGCCTCTTCCATCAACCTGGATAAAAACAGCATCAAGTTCCTGTCTGAGAGGGCCTTCGGGACGCTGCCTTCCCTCAGGTCCCTGTCGCTCAACCACAACAACATCTCCTTCATCACGCCGGGGGCGTTCAAGGGGCTGCCCAGCCTGACGGAGCTGAAGATGGCCCACAACGAGTACATTCGCTATCTCCACACGCGCACCTTCACCGCGCTCCGGCGCCTCGTCAGGCTGGACCTGGCCGACTGCAACCTCTTCAACATCCCAGACAGGATCTTCATCGAGCTGCCTGCTCTGCAGGAGCTGTTCTGCTTCCAGAACAACTTCCGAAGGATCCCAGGCGCCATCAGGGGCATGGAGAACTTGACCCATGTGTACCTGGAGAGAAACAGGATCGAAGCGGTGGCTTATAACTCCCTGCAGGGCCTGACCAAGCTGAAATACCTGAATCTGCAGGACAACAAGATAAATGTCATCCACGAGCGAGCTTTTCAGGGCTGTCAGAGGATGGAGTACCTGTACCTCAATGACAACTTGATCAGCGAGCTTCCAGAAAACTCCTTTGATGGCCTGAGGCGCCTGAAGATGCTCAACCTGGGGGGGAATTTTCTCAGGAACATTTCCAACACCTGGTTCCGGGACTTGGGGGAGCTGGAGTTCCTCTACCTGGACCGCAACCGGATCAGCTACATCGAGGAAGGAGCTTTTGAGAACCTCACCAGCCTGGTGGCTCTGCACTTGAACAGCAACAACCTGACGACGCTGCCCTTCTCCGTGTTCGAGCCCGTGTACTTCCTGGGGCGCCTGTACCTCTTCCGCAACCCCTGGGAGTGCGACTGCCGCCTCGAGTGGCTCAAGGAGTGGATGGAGAACTACAGACTCGTCAGGGATATTCCGTGTGCCTCCCCCTCCTCCGTGGCTGGGATCGACCTGACGGACGTGCTCTTTGAGAGATCTCCCGAAGGTTACTGTCTCGACCCGGTGGAGCTGAATGTCACGTCCGAGGGGCCGACCCAGAGCCAGGAGCCTTGGTCTACCACAGAGAGCAAGTTCAACAGCCTTATCTCCAAACTCTTGCTCCAGATGGGCCTTCCTGAGGAGGTGGCAAACGCCACTGAAGTGTACAGTAACAGCACGCGGCCGGACGGACAGACCGAAGGGGTTTCTTCCGGCATGGGGGAAGGCAGAACCGAGGCTGACTCCTCTTCCTTGTACTTCCCAGCACTTTTTACAGTGGCTGTTCTGCTGTGCAAATAGTCCAAGGGCTGGATGGAGCAGGGGTTCTGCTTAAGCATTTAGATCCTGCACCTACTTAGTCATCAGGGAAAAGTTTTATTGTGGGCCTCTGATACATAACGGGCTCCAAACTCTTCCAGGTTGGGCTTGTTGGATCTGGCTCCAGATTCCCTTGGGAACTGGTGAGACCTGGGTCCCGCTTTGGATGGCAAACCGTCCCTGTGGGTGTCCCAGAGTCTCCTGGATACTCACAGGGAGATGAGTAGCACTGATTGAATTTTGCCTAGAGGTGTGTGCTGTTCCCTGCTGGGAATGGAGGGAAGAGGGGTCTGTCTGTGGGGTGTTTGTTCCATCAGGCCAACTTGTAAAAGCAAGGTGTTCCATGGTGATTCAGCTTCATGAGGGCAAGATGAGGCTGAAAAACCAGACCCCTCTTCATGTCCTGACAGACACCCACACCCATGGCAGGCACTGCTGAACAACAGGAAACTCTTCCTGATTTCCCCCAGCGAATGCAGGAGGGAGCAGGGCAGTCCTGGGCAGCATCCAGGGATGCTGGAATGTGGGAATGCTGGATGCAGCACTAGACCTCATGAAAAGGAAGAAAGCACCTGGGGACAGCACCTGCCCCAGGCAGGTCTGGGATGGGCACAGTATTTTGGTGGTGACCACAGGCAGGATTTTGATCCTTTGCCCCCTCTGTTATCTGGTGCTGGTGCGGGAGAACCAGATGGACCCACTTTTGTCCAAACATTCTTCTCTGAGACAAAGCTACTTAAACTCAGCCTACTTATTCCCATAATTTCAATGTGTTTAATTTTTCAGTGAATATATTAATTCAAGGAATACTTTTTTATTATTATTTGTAGATTGTTTCATGGCATGGCAGCAGGGCCAGAGTACGGTGGTGACAAATGCAACCAGGTCCTATGTAGTGTGTCATATTATGCCATACTGATAATTTTCTTTTATATGGCATCTTAAGTGTTTTATCTTTGAAATCTTCAATGAAAGCTGCTAATAGGACCAGAATGATGTTTTATGTATCAAAGCATATTAATAAAGTAATTTGATATTTTAATCACAAAAATAAACTGGTTAAACCTAAGGTTTTTTTTTTAGATCCTTGAACAACTCTGGTGACTTTTTTTTCGTAAGCTACTCAAATGGGTGCACATGAGTGTCCTTTCATGGCCTAAAGCAAATGGCAAGCTATTTATTGCAACATAAGTACTTTCACTTAAAACCTGACTGTACTTATGTTTGTGTTAAGCAGCAACACTTGAAAATAAAAGTGACTATACAGAAATACACTTCTGTCAAAGAAGATCTCCTGCTTTCTAATTAATGCCAGAGATTTCCAGAGGAAAGCTGAGTAAAGGGAAAACCAAGCCTTCCCTGCTGCAATGGTTTCTCAGTTATCTGTAGCTTGACCACAGTTTCCTCAGGGAATCAAAATGCCAGATGGTTTGATAAATGCCTATTTGACCTGTTGCATGAACTAAATTCAATGAGTTTGGATTTCCAGGCTATTTATGAATCCATTAATCTTCTTAAGTACTAAATTCATCTGTGTGTTATAAGAAGCTGTTTTTCAAACCTAGTCCAGCCTAGTGCTGTAGAGGCATATTAGGTTAAGGATGCCTTTACAGGAGTACTATTTCATCCTGTCAGGGGAGGTTTATCAATAGGCTTGGCACAGATGGTAGGACACAAATGGTTGTATTTCACTTCCTATAAGTACGGGTGCCTCATGAGTGAATTGTTTTTATAACCCACATATTCATTTTCTGTGCCGGGACACATTAAAGCTGAAGATTGCCTTCCTGTGCAATTGTTGAGTGGCTTTCAAGTCAATTAGTGCTTCAAAGATGCTCCTGCCTTATCTGTAAGATGCAGATCTGAATGTGAAGAGTCTCAAAACGGTTTTAGCAGAGATTGTGCTGTCAGGTGATGGACAAGAGGGCTGTACTTTGGGCTGTACTTTGTACTCAGCTGTGTGACAAGAGGGACACTGACCTTGGGCGTTGATGGTTTAAGTGTCTCTTGTGGTTAAATTCCTGCCTGGCTCAGAAAGCTTTCCCTGTGCTGCTCCAACACAGCTGTGGCTGCCTGGAAAGCATGTGGCTGACATCGTTCTGTTTGTAACAGCCCTTCAGCTTCCCGACAGGGACAGGGACAGGGACACGGACAGGAACAGACTCCCCTGCCCTGAAATCCTGCTCTTCCCTCTGAGCTGAGAGATCAGCAGAGTGTGTCCCCAGTGGCACAGAGCAGCTGGCACATGGGCACTCTGAGTGGGCTGGGGAAGGTCTGTGAGCCTGTGACGGCTGTCGCTTTGCTCCTCTACTCTCTGTTGCTTGTTCCTTGAGAAGACACCAGAACTGCCTGCTTTATTCCTTCAGGATTCTTGTTTCTAAACTCTTAACAAATGGCTCGTTTCTCTGATTACATGGGCAGGTGAAAACTCATAATTACGGGGTTTTTTAATAAATAGTTTGCTTTTATTCTTCATTTTCTTAGACCAGACTCTTGCTGCAAAACTGTGCTTCAGCTGGTAAGCCTGAAGCAGTTGTTGTTTATAAGTCCATGGCTTAGAGTCCCTTCACAAATCAGTGCTGTTTTCAAAATCTGTCTCTGGACTGGGACACCTCCAAAGATGCCAAATCTTTGTCTGTTTGGAATAAATGCAAATATTGTTCAGCAAAGTGGTGCTCCCAGCCCTGCCCTCAGCATGAGGTGCTGAGATTTTGTTTGAAGCAGTGGGAAGGGATGGTCGTGAGCTGCCTAGAGTTAGGATAAACCTTCTGACTGAAGTTTATTTGGAGAGCTGGAGTTCCCAGACCAAAGCACCTGAGATCCTGGGAGAGGGCAATTTGTTTTAATGTGTGGTACCTGGTGATACTGCACTGCTCTTCACTGGTGCAACTGGTTTTCATGCTTTACAAGAATTAATGTTGGAGCAGAGGGGAGAAGTTGTCAGTGTAGTGGAAAGAAACTATTTAATTTTGGATATAACCTCTGAGTCTCAGAATTCTGTTGCTATGTTGCACCCCCAGGATCATACTCAGTGTTTAACATGAACACCTTTATGTCCCCTCTATTTTCTTTAAATTTGCAGCTATTGCCAGTAAACCTCTGCAAAATGAAGCTACTGGCTGTTTTGCTTCTCTTGTGGATTATCATATTTTTCTTCTTTGGAAAGAAATATGAAGTGCAGGACATGAGGAACCACTGTTCTTTGCTAGAGAGGCAGCAGCTGCTGTCTGAGACTGACAGCTGCTGGCCAGCCAAGACTCAGGAACTTCATGGCCAGTTTTCAAGGATATTGTATTTTATCTAATTCTTGTCTTCACAACATCTGGCTGATAGCTTTTAAAAGAAATCAAGTTTTAATTTGTTGGGTTTTCCTTTGATATTTTTTTTGTGGTCACAAACTCAAGGGGAATCAAATCAACTGGGTTAAATTCCAGAAAACTGGTGTGCCTGCCCTGGAGGGTATTAAGCCTTGCAAGACGATAGCCTGTCATGGTCACTCCTACTCCAATGTGAGCTTCAGAAGACAGGGCTAGTTTGGGTGAGAAATCAGTGCTTGTAAATGCCTGCTTTTGCAGAGCCAAGGCATGGGATTGTTGCAGAAACACTGAAAGTACTGGTCCTTCCTCTTCTCCCACCCAAATCTGATAGAGATAGGTGGAGTCTGAAGGATCTGCTGCAATAATCTTCAAAGCAGTTTTAAAAGGACTTTAAAGAAAATGCTAAGCATGGAATAAAGACCAGAAATTATAATTAAAAATAGAGGTATCACAAGTATTACTTCAAAGTTAATACTTAAAACATCAACCTAAATATGTGCAAGATCAGCACCAAAGTTCCATTTCTCATGGGGAAAGGCTGGTATTTTAAACTTCAATATAAAAGTAAATACATAAAATAGGTATTTCTGGACAGAGAATTTTCTATGCCTCTCACCCAAAGCCTGATTTTGTTGACCCTGTGGTTAGTTGAACCAGACTGATCTTGTACTCTGTGGTTAGTTTTAGCCTTGAATGGGAGAAGTTAATTTCTTTTGCAGTTCTTCTCAATTTTGACCTTCACCACATCCTTTGATTTTTGTTGTACTTCCTTCTTCATCTGTCTTTTAAAGGACTGTTTGAGAGTTAATTCTTAACTTGCACATCATAAATCGTATATTCTCAATGAAAAATACCAAGGCACTTCAAAAATACCTAAAACCACCATTAATTTTTCTGTACACGCCTGATGGTTTATTCTTCATGCATATCCAGTGTATTTGCTCCTTGAATTAACAGCTAATTTCCCTTTGTGCTTGCTCAGAGGGTTTTGACCTGTGTCAGGAGCTTTTTGACGTGGCTGGAGGCTTGCAATGAGGCTTAAGGCATCCTTGTTCTGCTTCCCCTTGTATTCCACACCCTCCTTTCCACTCTTCTTCTCACCTGCTTGCTTCTGCTCCAAGCCAGAACTTGCCTGTGCCCTCCCTTTGCTGCTCCAGCAGGGCCAGCTGTGATCAAAACTGGATCGCTGCAATGGCCCAGTTAAAGCTAACACTCAAACTTTCCCTCTTAAAATTTTTGATGTTTAGGTTCCCTATTATTTCCCCTAATACTTTGTTAGTCACGTTGGGCCATAAGTAGGTTAAACTGAGGATAATTGGAATAAAATGGTATTATTATAACTGAAAGCTAAATGGGAAAGATGGTGTTCAATTGCTGCTCAATTTGCTTAAGCTGAGGGCTTGGAGGCACAAGGATATTGGGAAGAGGTCTAGAGAGTTCTTGGGCTTTGTGGGTGCAGATCAGGGGACAAGCAAGGAAGCACCAAGTCCCCAAGGAGATGAGGATGTGCAGGACTCACAACAAACTGTGCCACGCAGGCAGGTGTAAAAATATATCTAAAAATACACGTGTTTCTTCTTGTGGGCTTTTGATGATGAGAACAAGGCTGAATGCACAGTGCCAGGGTGGGCAAATGTGATAAATCAGTAACAAAGGACAACCAGCTGTGCACACGGAAATTGGGATGGAAATGGCAGAACCAATTCCTCACAGTGCTGAGTGATTATGTCTCAATGTGCTGTGACAATAAGAAATACATCAGGCTCTAAGTGGACAGGCACTTTCTGATGCATGTGTCTGGTACAGAGTCAGAGGGCAAAGCACAGAAATAAATGATAAACATGCAATCAGAAAAAGCTGGTTGCAAATATCTGTGCTGAAACTGATGATTGATTATTTCAGTAGTCAAAAAGTAGCAGTGAATTTGCAGATGCAGAATGTTTTTTAGGCCAGCAAAGCTTAAAGGAGGTGTTGATGAATTCCAAATTACTTGCAAGTCAGGTAATTTGGAGTAACAGGGTTGATTAAATCAATGCTAGCATATGTAGGGTAATACATATAGGAAGACACAACCTGAACTGTTCACAGGCACATCTGAGTCTTTTAGGGAAAGGAAGACCTTGGAATTGCTGTGTAGAGCCAGTAGATCAAGTGGCATAAACAGAAAAAATATACTGTAAGTAACAGGGGCTGGAATAGGAAAACCAGCATATAATGTCATTGGGTATTATGCCTTTACCAGTACATCCTGACCTGGAAAATGTGCAGATTATGTCTTGCCATACCAGAAACCATATCAGTGATGAAGCTGGTGCCAGAAATAAATGAGTCATGGAACTAAGATTTCTCATTAACCAGGAATGAAAAGATGGTTTTGTTTAGGGGGATCTGGATGGTGTTAAGCCCTGTGGGAGCTACGAAGACCCCTTTGTCTCCATTGACAGCATCTGTGAGCAAGCCAGATACTCAGCCCTGCACAGATCATGGGCAATGTGGGACACAAGTTACCATAAATTCTAGGGATGGGTGAGACATCTCTGCTCTGTGCCACAGGGCACAATGACCTTCACCTGAGGATCCCCTGAGGATGTGAAGTTGATTTTGATTCACAGAGCTTTTCTATTTTCTTAAGAGTAGGGCTGGGTGTCTGTGTTCTTCCTCAGACCTTGTCTGTTTGTGGTGGCTCCTCCAGTGGTGCTGCCAACCTTCATAACCAAGTCTCAGCTGTGGACCTGTGACATGGAGGGCCAGCTCAGGACACCCCTTGGCCTAAGGTTAACAGAGCACAGGAGGCATTTATGCCAATACCAACCAGTAAAAACCACCATGTTTCCTTCAAGGATATGGAATCTACCTTTTTGAGAGGAAAATGTTTTCATTAAATTGCTAGAACAGGACAAATCACTGAATCATAGAATGATTTGGATTGGAAGGGATCTTAGACATCACCTAGTTCCTGCCATGGGCAGGGACACCTTCCACCAGGTCAGGTTCCTCAAAGTCCCAACCAATCTGGCCCTGAACACTTCCAGGGATGGGGCATTCACAACTTCCTTGGGCAACCTGTGCCAGTGCCTCACCACCCTCACAGTAAAGAATTCCTTCCTTAAACCTAATGGAAACCTTCCCTTTTTTTTTTGCTTAAAGCCATTCCCCCTTGTCCTAACACCAGGTACTCTAGTAAAAAGTCCCTCTCCATCTTTCTTGTAGGTCCCCTTTATGTACTGGAAGGCTACAGTGAGGTCTCCCCTTAAAAAAATTTAAAAAAATAGAAAAAATGTTTGTCAGAAAGAATTTGGAAAAGAAATGACAAACCAGACAGGAGGCAGATACAGGTCAGAAGAAAAGGGAGAGTTGCAACTGGTGGCACCCTGGAGAACATGGTTTAGCAAAACAATGCCCCAAACCTGTGAACTGGAAATAAACCACAAATTGCAAAGATCAACAGCTACAAAGGGACCTACATCCTCCCCACAGACTGCAAGGTCCTGGATTTTAAGGTCTGTGGGCAGCTTCCTTGGCTCAGTGAAGCATTCCGGGTGAGCATTTACACTCCCATCTTCCAGCCCTGGGAATTTCTCATCTCTCAGTCTTTGGCCACTGGAGTCACAGGATCACAGAATATTTGGAGTTGGAAGGGACCACAGTGGAAGATCTTACACGGGATGCTGCCTGTGCAGCTCAGTATTAAAGGTCTTAGCAAGTGCTCCTGCAAACCTGCTTGTCTTTGGGGCAGTGGATGCCACACCTGCATCTGCACCTCTCACTGAAATCCCGATTTGAATACCAAAGTTATTGTGATGGAGTAAAACCTCTGATAAAATCCCAAATTACGTCACATGGACAGAGGGTGGGGTCTGTTCAGCCTCACCATGGGAATTGTTGACACCTGCATGCTCTGGGAGCACCTTGCAGCCTAACCTTGGCTTGGCTCCCTAAAACCCCTGGAGTCAGGTCCTGATTACATCCTGAGCAGATCACAGGTGACAATGCAGGAGGGGAAGTGCAGGAGGAGGTGAAGGGTCTTACCTAGTCCTGCACAGCTCTCAGGCTACAGATCTGATCATCACAGATCTGATGCTCTGTGTCTGAGCTTTTGCCTGTTTGTGTTCTGAATAGACAACTTACCTTTCTACCTGTTCATTCGATCCTACTGTTTAATTTCTATTGACAGGTACCTCAAAAATCCAAATTGGGTGGGGTATGAACTCTTGAAGTGAGCATGTGGATTACTCAAGTGAAGTTCAGGAATTTTCAAGTGACAAGAGATAAAAAGCCTGACAGCAGCAGTATCAGTACCTTCCCTCATGCCTTAGTACTACACACAGCCAGGACTGAGTTTGTGAGATCCCTGCAGGGAGGATTTCATCACTTTGTGGATCCCAAAAGGTTCTTTTTAGTGTGAGACTCAGCATGTGAACCCCAGACAGCCCCAGAGGCTACAGAACAACCCAGCTGCAGCACAGCTGGGACAACAGGCAGGAATGGGGAAGTAGATAGTGACACCCCACTGATGTCTCACTCTTTAGCTGTTTCAATGATCAAACCAGATAAATATGTTAAAAACATATTAGTAAAAGTACATGTTAAGACTGAAAGTCAAAGATTCTCAAATGATTATGAGTGCCCTCAGAGGGTTAATATCACAGATGACAGCCAAAGGGATAACATTGAGCCCACAAGACAGTTTAAGCATTTTATTTTCTACCTGAAATCTTGCTAATTTAAAATCACAAATTGTAACAAGATGATATTGGCAGAGTGGAACCCTCAACAGCAGGCACTGAAATCCCTTGGAGACTGCTCTGGGCAGGGGGTAGCTGCTCAAACCAACAAGGTATTCTCCTGGAAGCAGGATCTCTCTCCTCTTCCTTTCCTAACCCTTGGGAAATGCCCTAAAACCTTTACTGAAATGCCTATCTTGGTAAGTGGAGAACCAGAATACTTTACTTTAGAAGAGTCGTCATGATCAGTAAGCTGTACATTTCAGAGACAATTCTTTTTTATCCATTACAAAGTTTACTTGTCTGCATTTTTTTCCTAACAATAAATGAAAGAAAAAAAAAAGTTTTGAAAGTTCTCATAATAAACAGAAAACAATGAGATTTTTCTTCTTTCACCTACAGGGTAACTTCATAAATCTTTACTGATTTATTATCTAATAATCCTTACTGGGTTGTGGTTTTGACACAGATTTGTTACTTTTGTTACATCCATCCTAGTAAACAAAAATGGCTGTAAGGCAGAGTAAGGAGATGTTTAGACATTGAAATTGTTGCATGTAGTGAAAAATGACTGAGTTTTAAAAAGTTAATTTCTGCATAAGCCTGGGGTGGATTCTCCAGCATTCAGTAGCATGTGCCCCAACATTGTTGTAACCTGTAATATTTACTGCTTATTAATAAAATACTCAATACAACAATTCATCCGTCTCTCACTCCACAGTTATGCTAGTTAAGACATGAGTGCTCCTGTAATTTCACCTCCTTGCTCTGAACTAATTTCAGGAAACTCTTGGTTGTACAGATGCAAAGCAGAAAACTGTTGAAGTGATCTGAAAAATCATTTAGTGGATTAGCCCCCTTCCACAAATGACTTTTTTCATCCTTGACAAAAAGCAGCAGTTTTTACTTACTTTTAAATGAACTTTAATTCCAATTAAAATATTTCCAATTGATAATTCTGGTTTTGATTACAGAGTCATTTAGGTTGGAAATTAGCTCTTAGTGTCATCTAGTGCAACCCCCTTGGTTCAAGCCATGGTAGCTGCAGCAGGCTTTTCAGGACTGCATGCACGTGTCTTCAGGACTTTTCTCTCAACAGTGTTTTTTTTAAGGAATTTAGGAAAACCACCTAAAGGTTTCATGTACATGCTGCAGACCCTCGATTTTTCCAGGTAAGAATTTCCCTAAACATGCTCATAACAGGTTGCCTCATCTCCCAGTGAAACCTGTGGCATGTTTAGGTTGGTAGCTCTGAATTGCTCTAATGTGTAGCTGCAACTTATCAAGAGAACACCAGGAGCTATTGTCATATCAGGTTCTAAAATCTGACCTACCTGCAAGCAGTGTTAGTTAAAATTGCTTGGCACCTGTTCAGAATGTTCAGTTTTTTCACCGTAAGATTAGGTATCTCTTGAAAACTACAAATGTAATGGAAGTCTACTGAAACACGAGAGTAAATGAGGCATGTGTGAAGCTGCATGAAAAGATGTGCATGTGTAACATATGTTTTACCATTGCTTTGCTGCCTCACTTTTAACCACAGTTAATATGCCTATTAATGCTAGGAACAAACTATTTTTCTCTATGGGAAAAGGAACTGGCTAATACAGGGCATTCTTCCTCCAAATACTTCTATATAATTCAGTATCCTATCCTTTTTTTAAAGAGGTTTGTCATAGCAAGTAAAACAAAGACAGTGACGTTAGGATATTAAAAATAAAAGAGCAGGTCATAACATACACAACTTTTGAAAAAACCAGCAACATACATGGCTTGGCCAGATCAAAAGAGAGCAGCCAGCAGTAAAGCTGTTGTTAATGCAGTTTTTAAAAGGAGGTCAAGCTGCACTAAGGTTCAGGCTGGATATCAGGAGCAATTTCTTCACTGAAGGGATGGTTAAGCATCGGGATGGTTGCCCAGGGAAGTGGTAGAGTCACCATCTCTGGAGGTGTTCAAGAAACAACTGGACCTGGCACTTAGAACAATGGTTTATTTGATATATTGATGTCCAAATTTGCACTCAATGTACTTATGGGTATTTTCTAACTTCAATGATTCAATGATTCCATGTAATTTACAAAATTTCTGATCTCTAATAGTTCACTTGCATCAAAGATGCTTTGTTGTACTCTGAGAACTTCCCAGTTTCTTTCTTTTACTACCCGCAGCTATTTGTGTTTTATTAGGTTGATTTCATTAATGTTTACTGAAAATAGCTCTTTATGTTCTCTTCCATTTGCCCGATCTTAATTTCTAAGCCAAGTTTAATATGAAGACTTTAAATCTTGTCTCTTGCTTAGGGCCTCAAGTCCATCATGCTTTGGAGAGAATAATGTGTTATGTGTGCTTTTTTCACAGTCCTTCACTTCTTGGAGCAATTCTGAATGACCAGTGACATATGAGAGTAGTTCCTGTTTACATTTACTTCTGTCAAAGCAAAAGAAAACTTCTTCCTTTTTCCCCCCTTCTTGTAGACCTTTATTGCTGAGCTTTACTGTGTTTGTGGATTGGTTTTGGATTTCTTATTTTTTACTGCAGTTAGTTTTGGTATAAGAAATATAGTGCTGTATAGTTTTTAAAATTTTGGGGTGAAATTTTAATACCTGCTGGACAAGTCTCTATTTAACTTACAGTAGCATAATGACATAATCTAAATATGAATAATTAAATATAAACAAATATGAAGACAAGTTCCATTATCATTGACTGGAATCTACCATTCCAGTAACTGGATTTCCTCTGCTACAGTTGTTACTAGAATAATACTGAAGTGCTTTTTGACAATATTTTTTTTTTCATATTTATGTGGTTTTGTTGGTACAAAGATTCACATGAACTGAAGATGGCTGAGTAATAGTTTTGATTTTTTCAGATTTTTTAAATAGGATAATTCATTTAGAAGATATCTTTTAGAGATCTCAGATTTGAAGTAGGGTCAGCTCTGACATCAGGCCTGACTGCTCAGGACTTTATCCAAGTGAGTCTTTTAAAACCTCCAGGGACAAATCTTGCACAAATTCTCTAGGAAAATGACTCCATTACAAGTTCATTACAAATGAACTCTTGCCTTCTGCTGTGGGTCTCAAAATACTCTTTTATTGTTCAGAATGACTTAATGCATGAATTAAAAACTAAGTCTGGTGACCCAATATCCTAAGAAAATCTGAAAAAGGAACAAAAAAGGCAGAATCAGCTAGTTGATAACAGGCTTAGCTATCTGCAGTAAAACAACTAAAATTAATTAATTAATTAATTAAATTAACAATTTCCTTTAAAAAGGCTATATAATGAAACCAAAACAGATAATCTAATATTCAACTAGTTCAACTTTCTGCATAATTTATTTCCATATATATGCTTTTCTTTAATCTAAGTTGTTTTCTTTTCCTTAAGGCAATTTCCTGCTTCTGTTAAAGGCTAGTGGAGACTAAGCTCCAAATATGAATGGATACCTGACAGACCCATCCATTTTTAATTTTGTTTACATAGAAGGTTGCTTCAATTCATTGCAATAACTTCAAAACATGTTATATGAAATGAAAGGTTTTAAAATAAATTTCAACCCCAAATTCTCTATTAGTGGATAGAGCAAGACCTTTAAAACAAAGCGTGTGATTGGGAAGAATTCTAAGAAGTGTAGCTAACACTGTCAATAAAACTTCTCCTATCAGAAATCGGTACAACTGATACTGGAATGCATCACTGAAACAAAGAATTACACAAATTATTGAGCAAGAAGCTTAGGTTTTCATTAGCTGGATTGTGGCTTTCTGAAAGAGGGCAATAATACTTATAATACTTTGCTCCTTAGGAAAAACTAAACAAAAAACCCTACCTAAAACAACCACAAAATCAAACCAACTTTTTGTATGGTTTAAATTCATATTGCTCTTCAATACTGAGTGATCATTGGATGAAGGCACCCCTTAATGTGACCCTTGGGGGTCTGGGATCAGCCTTCACATCCCTGTGGGAACAGCTACAGAGATCACAAGACCTTTTTGCCTCCCCACATCCTACTGAAGAGTGAACACAAGGTGCTCTTTTCTTCCTGGTGCCTCATCATGTCCTCTGCTGCTACAAAGAGGAAAAACAACATTCTGTGTTTCGTGGTGCCTGCAGCCCCCAACATCCATTCAGAACCAAGTACCTTCTGAAAACCATACTGGATGGTTGTTGTTATCAGAAGGAGGTTTGTGATCAAGAGAGGAAATCGTATTTAAATAGTGAATAAAAAGATCAAATTCTTTATTTCTGTTCCATTCCTTTCCAGGAAGTTCCACTTCGGTTTTCAGAGTGCCGCCTTCTCAGCTCAGCGCTCTTTGTGTCCTCCTTTCTCTTCTGCCTTTCTTTGCCTGCTCTGTTTCTTTCCTGGTGTCCATCTGTACCCGTGGCAGCTCCAGCCAAAGAGCCTCACCACATCATTTTCCCAGTCCATGTGCTAAAACAGGCCTTGATTAGGTTACAAAGGCTGGTCTTGAAATGTCATTGTAAGATCTTGCTGTGCTTGGGTTTCAGCCCTTTCAGAGCTCTGCCTTAGAGGGAAGGGACATCTTTTCCTTGCTGGAACTGGAATTCCAGACCATTGCAGTGTGTGCCATGGATCACAGAAGGTTTCCTTGGCTTTGCTTTTGCATGAACCTTTAGAGACCTTTTTAATGAAGTATACCAAATAATACTGAGGGATGAACCACATTTTCTGACCGGTAGGAAAATGCACTTTAAAATCAAGTTTTTGATCTTGCTTCCCCACGCAGTTACACAAAGATGGATCCAAGTATGAGGCAATTCTGTTATTTTGCATCTATTTACATTTTGAGAAGAATGCTGAGGGCTCCATCTGGATGGCCAACAATGGAGAAGCAGAGACTCACATTCCAGTTTTGAGATGGGCTACACTTAAAAATAAGCAAATTCTACCCTTCCTCATGGGTGCTTCCACTATACAGACATTAAACAAGCTATGGCTGCTGCTAAGGGAAAATTTGCTGGTATTACTTTGCTAATAATCAACACGAATTCCTTCAAGCATACAGCTACTAGTTCAGCTATCTTCCACAACACAAATGCAGGCTCAAGCTCTATTTTAATAAGAACACAGAGATGTGGCCAGATTTAATATTCTTGATTGTTCCATGGCAGTTGCTAAGAGACTGAGCAGGATACATGGAAACGCATAAACACGCCCCCTCCCACTATTTGTGCTTAGAAAGGTTAAGATTACATGAGAAACCATCAACTTTTTGCCCAAAAATCTTAACTGAGATATGTATTTCTGAGGTAAGAATTAATTATTTATTCACGTACAGGTCTGGGAAAGAGGCTTAACTCTGAGGCTGAATTGAAAGGAGTCAAGAAGCTTTTTGTCATTGCTTTAGTCCAGCTTTCAGAGGATTAGAGCAGGAGACTGTTAAAAATCATTTAAGGGGAAGAAAGTAAAAATTAGTATAGGTGCACTTACTGTATTAACAAGCACCAAGCACCCTCCCCCCCCCCCCCCCCCAATACTGTAAACATTTAAATGTGGGAAATGGCTTTGTCTTTTTTGTGTAGCATTAGTGAAAATAGTGTCCTCTACCCTAAGCTTGTGCAGTTGTCCCCATGGTGTGGACGCAAGGCAGAATTATTCAGAAGTTACTTCTATTCTCTTGGTCAATGATGTATTTCCTGTTGTGCAAATATTTTGCTTCATATATGACTATTTGACATAATCTGTAGCAGTTTCTTTGGTAAGAGTTATGACAATCTCTGAGCTCATTAAAAGTAGAGAAGAAAGTAGTCTGAGAGCCAGGCTTATTAAGGAAATTAATATGCTTTACATAAAAAAAACCCACCATTTTATGGTGCCTGCTTTAGCTTATCCTCGGTCAATTTAGCTTATACAAACAGGTAACTTTTTACTATAGTCAGGAAATATATATATTTTTCTGTAGTTTTCAAAAATCCTTTTCTACCAGGTATTTTAAAGCCTGAAATTGAGTTCTAACAGCTTTCATTAAAGTTGTTGAAGACTATTTGCATCTAGGATTAAAATGCAGATTTGCAAAGCACCCCTGGAAGCTCTGGCAGCATTTCCAAGTATTTCTTTAAGTAACAGCACTCTGAAATAATTTCCTTATAGAAATAAATAAAAAATGGAACAAATACAAGTTTATGCATGAGCTTTTCCTAGTGGCTCTAGTGCCCAGTTTTTGGACTATACACACCAGCCCAGTGTTACTCAAGTTGCAACACCTCATCTTCTATGTTGTCTTTTCAAAATCAACCAAGTAGCCTTCCTTGTGAAGTTTCTGAGGTAGGTATTGATGTTTTCTTTTAGAGGTGAGTGGCACAGCATTGTTCTTGACCAAACCATGTAAAAAGAAAACCACTGCTAAAACACATGGAAGAATTAGGTTTTAGTGATGAGATTAAGAATGTCCATCTGGCAGTGGCCATGAGTCTAAACTAGGCTACCATTTCCATGCAATAATCTTACCACTCTGAGACAGTGAGTAACCTAGTGTACTTTTATTAGGTAAATGGAAGCAGAGGTTAATGAACATTTATTGGACCAACTTAACACCGTGAAACCACAGGCATCAGTCAGACTGAGAGGCAGCATACTGATAAGATCAAGTTTTCTTTACAAATCTATGAGCCCCTGTACAAAAATAAAGTATAAAAGGGGCAAACAGAAACATTTGTTTCTTCCCAATCCCAGGGCTGCTTCTGAGGTCACATTCAGCATAAATTTAGAGAAGTCCATGAGGTGCTCTAAATTATGCAGTGATATTTACAGTACCAGGAGGACCTTTCTCCACTTGGAGATTGAAAAAAAATAAAAAAACTGTAACATCAACTCTGCACCTGCACGAGCCTTCCCTTTGCAGGTGAAGCTTCCAGCTCACTTTCTGCAGCCTTTTGCCCTCTATGTACCACACAAACAACGAGACACTTCAGAAGGGTTTGAGCAGGGTGGGAGGATTGGACAGACTGAAAAGTCCAGGGCTTGCTCTGTCTGGGACTGTGCTGAAATCTGCTCATGGAGCTCACTGTGTGCTGTGGATCTGCTCAACTTAAAGCCTAGGTGGGATTTCCAGTTTAATCTTTTGCTACCGAAGTTTCCTATAAGGAAAACAGACTGTGGTAAAGACGAGGCAAGACAGGATGCTAACTGTGTGCTTTAGTTTTTGTCTCTTGATAAAAAGTTATACAGCAAGAATAAAAGAAACAAAGCTCTCCAGGTCAGTCTTTCTACTGTGATAGCATTAACTGAACAGTAGTTCCACGTAAGAGAAGAAAAGGTAGGAGTTACATTAAATCACTACTTATTGTCATCTACATAAGGCAGAAGCACCCTCATGGGCCTTGTGAGATTTCTTTCCTTATGAACTGGATACACTGAAACTCCAAGAAATTCACATTAACAGAGTCAAAAGTGTGTAGTTAAAACATTTATGATGGACTATACTCGAATTATCAAAATTACTTCACCTGTTCAATGCCATAAACATGTGAGATGAAAAATGTGTCACTGAAGTCAGACACCAATGCTCACCAGAGAAGTTTTTATTTCTAATATCAGAAACACTCCACTTCTTGATTTTCAGTAGGTCTTCCCATCTTTGTGCTTTGCTGGGAAAAGAGGTAGTTCTGAGAATGAATGAGCCTGTCACTTCCATGAGCTCAGCCAGCGTGGACTCACCACTGCAACAGGACACCAGCTATGGTTCACCCAGGACAAAAGGACACACAACCACTTGAAATATTACCTCTTGCTCACTAAACAGTTCACACTTTGCACCATCCCCTTCTTCTGGGGCCAAACCCAGAACAGATGAGCACCTGCAATTACTCTGACAGTTCCCTCATTTGCCTCTCGTGCACACGAGGACCACGCTCTCTTATCCATTACTTCCCACAAAACGACAAACTCAAGGGACTCAGGTACAGCTCTTGTTTTGGGATGCAGACACAGAACTGTGATTCCAGCTGTGGCATTAAGGGCATTCAACAGGTGGGGCAAAGTGATGGATGAATTTCCCTCCTGTGGGCTGCAAGCCAGGCTGTGAAAGCTGCAGGAAATAAACACCTTTCCCTGCCCTGGCTGGGTGGGAGGAGACACAGCCAGACTGAGATTTCAGCTGTGGATTTTACAAGAATTGTAAACAGATGTGACCACCCAACCTGCAGGAGTAGGTAGGAGAAAATCAGCAACAGAATTACCTCCGTGAGAAAGATTCAACTTTGAGAAGCCTTTTCTGATTGCAGGTGCAATGGTCCTGAACAGCTGGAACAGCCCACAGACCAATTCCAGCTGGAAGTTCCACTTGGAGGAAAAATCCGGCATCACTGTATCATTTTAATGTCAACACTAAAATTCGTAGTATACAACAGCACAGCCAACCAAACTTTGAGGAGAAGTAATTTTAAGGAACAGTGTGTTTCTGACAACTAAAAAGAGGTGGCATTGCCTGCTGCCTTTAACTATTTTCAGAGAAAATGCAAATTGTGGGCCAGCGAGAGCATGAAGGAGGGAAATGAAGTGCCAGGTCAATCCATGGTTACACTTTTTTGTTTGGTTCTGATCTAATTCCAACTTTGTGGAAGGAAGCCTGTGCTGGTCCAGGAGGAGCAGAGCCCCTGGGACAGACTGCAGGCTCTGCCCCTACAAAGGCTTCCTTTACAGACTTTAAGACACTTTTCCTCACTGTACCAGTCACTGATTTGCTCTTGAAACTCCCTGTGATGAAATGAAGGACCCAAAAGCATTTAATTGTTGAACACATAAAAGGAAGTATATTTAAAATAAAAAAAATTGGTCAGACTGTAGAGTCAATTACCATTTTTAAAGGAATTTACAGGGCTGTTGTAGATGAGTCTTTTGGAATAGTCAGTTTATCGCAATGTCTAAACTGGTTTCTTCATTGCACAGTATTTTCTTTTAAAATGTGTGCATCTTTAAACAATTACATACATATTAAAAATCAGCATTTCTTTGCTTCAACTTAATTAAAACGTTAATACTCTCAGACAACACAGATCTGAAATGGTGAAACCAGTAATTGCCCCCTCCCACCTTACAACAAATTAAATTGAGACAAAATTACAAACACATTTCACTACATGATTATTATTAATAAAAATCAGTTTTTCTTTTTTTTTCTTTTTTTTTTTTTATAAAGTTGCCCAAAATGCAAGGGATGTGCATAGGTTTACAACTCAGTCAGAATAATATTTTGCTTTATTCCCTTGGGTACGTGTTCCCATGAACGGAATGTACTTTGCTGTAGATTACAGGTTTTATCAACACAGATACACCAACGGCATGAACGCTTGCGACTGTCCACATGCATTAAGAGTCAAGACCCAATTTCAAATTTCTAAAACTTTTACAGAGTTCTTCAAAGAGACAGTATCACGTTATCTGGATGTTACACAAAAGTACTTAAAAATACTAGCCTAGGAGAGAAATAAAAAAAAAAAGCGCAAAAAAAAAGGCCTTTAAAATTTATGAATTTGTTTCGTAACCACTAGACTAATTACTTCAAATAAATAAAGGAAAGCAAAGTATTCCAATCCATAAAATCAGACTCTAAAAAGAATGTAGTGTTCCACCCCCAAGTTAAGGTAACAGAATCATATTATTATTACTATTAAAATAGATTATAGAAAGCAGCATCTATTTTGTGCAGTTTTTAGGGGCCCTTGAAATAAAAAGCTATGATTTCCAAAAATATAACATTCCAAAGGACTGAATAATACATACATTTAAAGATACATTTTATTGAAGTTTAGGAGAAATGATTAAAAAAAAGATACTGTCTCTTTAAATTAGTGTTTCATCTTTTTTTCCCCCTCCTCCTATCTATTCAGACATGACAATAATTATATTTTAGGTCACACTACATCTAGGTAGTCTCTAGGGGCCAAGACCTGTTGACACAAGGTCAATAACGAAGAGGTTTTCCATGTATGAGGTGGTTCCCAGTAATGACAGATTTTTTTTTTTTTCTTTTTCTTCTCCTCAATTCTCTCATTCCCGGTCTAGTAGACCCAGGAGACCGGGACCCACTGGGAGGCTGTGCACACGAGCTCGATGGCTTCCTCCAGGTGCCTGATGGTTTCATCAATCTCATTGTTGATAATTGTTAGGTCAAAGTAGTGTGCATACGTTCTCTGTAAGATTTCGGATTCCTTCTGCAGGCGCTGAAGGGATTCGTCCTGTTCAGCAGCCAGGAGAGAAAACGGGAGAGAGAAAAGAAAAGTTGGGATTGTTTTGTGCTCTTCTACAACAGCTTCTCAGCTGAGAAGGAAATGGGCAGAAAAGGCCTCAGGGAGTCGAGGTGCTTTAGCTCTCCCACCTACAGCTATGGGAATCACATGGGAGAAAGGGCACAGAAAGGTTTCCCTCTGGAAGCTGACACTCAAACAGCACTCGGTTATTGACATTCTTGGAGACAAAACACAGCTCTAGAGTTAGAAAAGCAAGGGAGAGGATGGAAGCTTGGAAATCACATGTGAATAAATGAGACACGGTGCACAAGTAAGAGTTATTGGACCTATGTCCCAGTGAGAACACGAGGAACAGGAGGAGGGGGAGAGGCTGTCAGGTATCAGCTGTTCCCAGTTTTGGTAATGTTTTCTGTTCAACACCCATCTTCTGGGTCTGCTTCCTTTAATGACAGTTTACTGCTAAGTTCTCACTCCACATCACTCTGTGGTTTCTATCTCAGAGCAGGGCATTTCCAGCCCTTCTCAGTGGGAGATTCTGGTCCCAGGGCTCTGCAGCAATTATAAGTTTGAATTCTCTTCCTACAAATTTCCTTATTAATTAAAAAAACCTAACAAACCCATTTGCTGTTTTCAGGAACCTTGAAATAGCCACAGGAAAGCAATCAAGTCTTTCCTGTCCCACAGGTTTGGGGTGGATATTGTGCAAAATGACTCCTGCTGCTCTGCAGTACCCATAGGCTTATTCCACTCAATCAACCAGCTGGGATACACTTTTGTAAACAGAGTTTTAGACTGCAGGAAATACAGCCACTGTGCCCAAAGCTTTTTTGCTAGAAATTATTCTGGAAACAGATTTGCATCCAGCTGTTAAAATGACCTCCACCTTTACTTTTTTCTGTTTCAGCTTCCCAAGTATTTGTAATTATAATGACAAACAGCTGTGGAACAACAGCTTTCAAGTTCCCTCAAGGAAATGACCTGCTCTGAAGCAGTTCTCCTCCAAAAGTGGCTGGTTTCGTTGCTGCAGGGAAGGAGAAGTTCTCTGCCAAAGTTACAGTTCTGCTTATCTCCTGAAGCTGAAGCCTCAAATGGGGAGGGGGCCGTGTGGTGTGGTTGTCTTCCCTTGAAAATTATTACAAATTTCATTCCAAGTCAGGCAAATACTCCTCACATGCATTTCTGTACAAGGGATCTTCTCTGTATGGGCCATTTTGCACCACCAGCAACTCTTGGAACTACTGTAGAAAATTCCAGTGTGTGCAAATTTAATTTATGCTATTAGCAAAAAGAATAATGTGGATCAATACTAGCTTTAAATATTTTTGTGGAGTATTTCATATGGCCCAGTGTCTTTAAACCAAAACCCTGGTTAGGTAAACTTCCAAATTCTCATAGATTCCAAAAGAGACATCAATTTGTATCAGCTGAGCATCAAGCCTTTCATGCTTAAATTAACCTATAAAGGAAGGTCAATAACTTGTCATGCAGAGTATTTTCAGTGCTTTAAATGTATCCAGCTAAAATTAATTTTGCATTTATAGTCTGTCTTGTCCAAATCATAGTGCACCTTGAAAACAGTTTTGATCTCATGACAAAGGGCTACCAGTACCTGAAAAGCCCCTGGAAGCCTTAGAACTGTTAAGTCCTTATGCAGATTTTGAATTATTATTCAGATTTCCCATAAATGTTACTTTTACCTACAGCTATGGACTTTTTTCACTACAGCACCTATCTTACTGTGACTGACAGTGAAAATCTGAAAATCTTACAGCTATCTAATCTTAAAAAAAAAACAACTGCTAAAGTCTACCTTGCACACACAGATTCCACAAAATGAAGTGTTTAAAAAATTCATTAAATTTCAGTATTTTTGACTTAGCTTCTCCTAGATCCAACTTTACTGGGATCAAAGTGGTCTTTAATTTGGGTACCTAAATTTCCCAGCCTGCTGGAAATGCAAATCATTACTTCTTTCATATACTTAAACAGGCAGTAATGAGTTTGGGATAGGCCACTGCAACAAGTTTCAAATAGGTTCAGACTTTCCTAAGCTCAGCAAAAGGGAAAGAGATCAAAGCTCTTGATTTTTGTTTCATTCTGAGCCTAACTTTCATCTGTGTTTGTGATAAGAGTACATTTGTACATGTACATTGGCTGTTCTCTCTGAGTCTGCAAGACTTAAAATACCAAAATTCATCCTTGAAGCCAGCTGTAATCAAAGTATTTACTGTAGTAAGTTCCTCTCAATTTCTCTAAAATGTCTTAATTAAGTTTTGCATGCTGAACATCCCAGATTATGTTCCAAGAAGGAAATTCTTCAGCAGTTGTGTTCTCAATAGTGTCAAGAAAGAAGGTATTTATAAAAATGTTCAGTGAACTGCAGACAAACAAATGACCACAACTTCAGAAAATTAACATCTGGGAGCACAACATCTGCATTTCCTTCTCCCCTCAGCTCCTTTACAATAGGAATTTTAGGTGGGTCTAGTTGCAGTGTGTCCATTATTGGATCAGACTTTTTCCTCCTAGTGAATCCTTAGGATTCACTTTCCTAATCTGTCCTTTTCTACCACGGCTGAAAGGAGTGAAACATGGCTTTATCCATGAAATACCCCCATGTGGACACAAAGGCCACCAATGGTATCCTCACTTTCTGAGAGCTGAGGTTTTTTTGCCTGAAAGTACATAGGACAAACAGCTGCCACTTGTGGCAATCAAAGCCCAGCCCAACAAATAACTATTATTTCCTTTTAATGGGATATGTGGATAATGTGTAAACACCATCAGGCCTTTGCCAGTTTTGCTTCAACAGAAAGAAATTCACAATTTAAAAAGCTGGTGAGCTCCATACTTCCTAAGAAAAATTCCTTTTATTCTTTGGCTGTAGGAAGGGAGGAAGCACAGCTAAAAGTCTGAAGAATTTGGCTCAATGAGGTTTGCATCAAACAAATGGAACCCGAGATCTCCTCTTTGCTGCTGTCTGGGCAAAGGAGGTGGGAACAGCAGGAGGAAAGAGGAACTACCCCAAGGTTCTCAGATCCACTCTCTCCTCTCTCTGTTTTAGCACAACAACCATCTGATTTAAGCTTCCTCTGTGATTAGACAGGTGGGTGCACTCTGGGAGATTCCCTGTAGGATTTACACTGGTCTTGTGCTTTGCAGCACTGCTCATGGTGCAGTGCTGTATTCACTGCAAAGGATAATATTTTGTCTTCTGACTCTTGCTGTGTGGGCCTTGATTAGTGACACATTTTGTGTGGTCTTTTACAGGCTAAAGTGTCTCAAGAGAGACACTGATAGGATCAGGCCTCTGCACTGATTTTACCACAAAGTTCAGATATACATCTGTAAGAGTAGAAGTATTACTCCATAGCCTCTTTTTTCACTTGCAGATAATTTTAGTGCAGATATCGAAAGTCATTATTACATTAAATTTTGACTCCAGTGGCAAAAATGTTGAATGGGAACAAGGATATCTACATTCTAGAACTACTGCAATAACCAGGAATACCTCGTGAGCCCCTAGCTGGTACTTACAGGCAGTTTTCTGCACCATTTTGGCAGCTATGTACAATTAGTACGAATGCAGGAAAATGAAAAGAAAAGCAAAGATGAAATTTAAGAAAACTTGGGGAGGAAAAAAGGACAGTCATTTACAGAAGTGTTCTCAAAAAACACAAGTAAAATAAAATGAGGCAGGGTAAGAGGATCAACAGAAAGGATCAACTCATTATGCAAATGAATTTTCTTTCAAAAAAGCAGCATGAATGGAAAATAGGAAACACATAATTCTCACCCTTGTTTGCTGCCCTGCAGGCTGCTACCACACAGACACACTTTGCTTATCTGCTCAGAAAACCTTGGAAAACAGGATGCTGTGTTTGGGTAAGGTCTGTTGCTATTACCATTGCAGGCCCCTCCTTTTCCTTAACTTTAACTGATTAATGACTTAGCAGGTTTTGAAAATGTGGCCTTGGCTCAGCTATTCATGTGCCTGGATGAAACCCTGTGGGCTCAGAGACTTTTGTTACAGGAGCTTAAAATAAAGACAGGTTTTACAGCACGAATGCAAGTATTTAGAACATAATGCTTTACTTCTACCAATTCTTTGGCATGAAGTATTTCCCCCCCACTACTATAAAAGGCACATTTCTGTTCTCTTCCCAGTGTATGAGAGAGAATGTTTTCTCCCTCACAAGAACTGTCCCAAGTATGTCTGTATTACATCCTACAACTGCAAGATTAAAATTTAAATACCACTGGCAAATGACTCAGGCCAAATAAAGACTATCTGGGACCTGAGACAGGCATGGAGGCAACAAGCCCAGGCAATTACATAATTTTACAGGTACCTGATGCAATGCTATTGGTTTACACAAAGGAAAATTCAGTGTAGATGACACAATGCTGTATTTTATCAAGATTGTACCAATCCACAGCATCACACCAGCCATTACATAAAGTGTCATTTCACCAAGGTGTGTTTTGCTGAGAGATTTTTGTTTTTACACTCTTGGGTTGTACCATTAGGGTGTGGGTCCCTAAGACACAATGAAATGACATAACTTAAGGCTGTGAAAGTGAACAGAGCCTTCTTCCCCCTCCTACCCCTCTTTCACTGCTTGTTCCAGCACTGGTGCTTAAAAATTGACAAAATTCCACTTTAGAGCTAAAGTAGCCCACTAAAGTATCATAGTGAACCAGCAGAATGCCTCAGCTGTCACTAAAATTCCAGTTTGAGGCCAAAATTCTTCAATTTCCACTTCTGATTTGAATAATCATTCAGAGTATTTGCATTTAAATTCGTTTGTCTTGCTCCTTCTTTTCCTGCAAGCCTCTTCAGTCATGTCATAGCTTCATGCTTATGATATTGTAATTACATTTCTATAGAAACCTGCTGTAGTGACACAGCTTCTGACTTTGTGTTTTGATGATCAAGGGGACATCTAGGATATTTGGAACAGATTTATGATCAAGTCCAACAGATTAAATACTTTAATATGATGGTTTAAGGAAGACTGAGAAAATTGTTTGTTAAAACGGAGTTTTGCCTTGGTGTCAGCTAAATCCAGAATTGCTTGGTATCCTTAAAATCAGCATCACTCTGCAGAGCAGATACCCTCCAAAAACTAAGTAGGAAATGTATGATGTGGACCTCTATAAATATTTAGCATTATTCCATAAGCAATTTCCCCTTGGGTCAAAGCTTCCAATTCTTAGAGGAGAGTCGTCAAAAATAATAAGCTTATTTCTGATACATATTTGCTGTGCAGGGGAAATGCTAAAGCTGAAGGTAGGATCAGTGCTGGCATTGCAATTCACAACTGAGCAATTTCTGCTGATGATTTGTGAGCTGGAGCAGGGAATGAAATAAAAGAATAGGTACTTTTAGAATATAGCACATGGATCCTTCCTCTTGAAGCCTACATTTTGAATTATTGGTTTAGGAACAATAAATGTATGTCAATCAACTTAATAAAGCTGTTATTAAATTTTCTGCCTCTTCATTTACAGACAAGGAAATAATTAAAGAATCTGATCTGCACATTTGAATCTCATCCTTAATTCTGTCTCTGCCAGGACATTAGATTGCAACGTGCCATACCTCATTAATGCCTGGGGTAATCGTAGGTGCAGCAATAAAAACAACAAAAGGAGCAAACTCTGCAGTTCTCAGGACCTTCAATGCCTAGGGGAAAAAAAAATTGAATACTTTAGAGGAAACCTCCAACAATTAATGTGAAGCAAGCTTAGTCACACAAGCAAAAGACACAAATTCATGATCTACCAATGCTGGGTTTGTTTTCAACTGGAATCAAGACCTTAGTAATACAGAGCCCTGACTTTTTCTATTATTTTACACTTTTGGTGGTCAAAACATATATTCACCCTTAATTAAAATGAGTTTATCAGACAGCAAAAGCTTTAGCATTTTCAGAGTGCCTCTCCCCATACAGTCTCAAAGAGTGTGGAATTCTGTTTACCTTAAAACTGACTAATGAAACACCATGTAAAAAAAAAATTCAGTCATGCCATAAATAGGGAAAAGATCCAACTGTGTTTTAGAATATTGATCAGAATATGAATTTTATTATTATAAAATTATTACTTTAAAAAATAAAAATGTGATGTGAGAAGTTTGAAGTGTTTAAAAACTGAGCATAGCACTAAATGCAGAAAACACAGCTCCAGTCTCCTGAACCAAATCTGTGCAAAAGAGAAGAGTTCTCATTAGGGTTGCCTTAATGAACTGAGTGACACAGAGCTGCCATATGTGAAACTCTGTCACAGATCCAGGCTCTAATGAAGTGCAGTGGGTTAAACATCTCAGCTGGACTCAAAAGAATGAACAAGATAAAGTCAGACCACTAAAGGTCACTCTGGTTTTGCTCTTTCCATTTTCTGTCTTCTTCAAAGCTTTTTCTTTTTAAAGAAACCAACAAAACAAAACCCCCACAATCCACCCTTTTCCCTGAGCTAAAATGTTTAATTAAATCTCAGCTGCTTGAAACCCACCAATAGGAATCACCTCTGCAACCTGCTCCAAACAAGAGACAAACCCCATAAGTGAAATGCAAGAAAACCCATAAAATTAAGAGTGCCTGAGGGAGAACAGGCAAGTGGTGCAAGACAGCCAGGAATAAATCCACAAACATTGCCCTCAATGAGCTGAGATGGATGAATGAGGAAGCTGGTTAGGAAAATGGCTTGCTGGACATGAGCTGGAGGAAATGTGGCAAAGGCAGCTGTTACCAAATGTAAATATATTCTAACAAAGATTAAAATCACTTCTGAGAATAGTACAGCTCTTGAATAATGCATATAGAAAAAGTTTATCAAGAGATTGCTGTTAACAGCTGCTCCATTTGAACTACTGAACTACAAATGGTGCTCGCCCTGAACAGTGTTAAATGTGGGATTTTTTTTTTTTAAGAACAACACCACACCATCCTACTCTGAACGGTGTTAAATAATTTAGTCAGGTATCTCATTTCTGTTGGGAAATTCTTAGAAAAATTTGAACTTCCTGAATTCATTCACAAAGAAGAAACAAGTCAACAAATTTAAGCAGATAACACCAGTCACAATTTTTTCTTTCTTCCCATTTCCTTCCATCTGCTAGAATAATGTAAACATCACAATTGTCTATATTCACGTTGCTTCACTTAAGATAATATATAAACAGATCCCTGTGAATTGAAAGTAATGACTACACAGATGTTTCATAGGAAATGTATCAGGATTTTACAGATTTTCTACAATGAATAAATAAACTATTAGTGTTTCTTGAGAGCCTGATTCTTCTTTTTCCTCTGTGTTCTTCTAACCATATGATTAAGAGAATTCCACAGACTGAAGTCCTGGTGGTCCAAAGACTTTCATTTCACATCACTTTATGCAGCACTTACCTAGTGTGCAATCAATTAAAACATCTCAGTGAAATAAAGCTGAAGGATTTGTGATGAGTCCCATTTTTATACACTTCTAATTAGTTACCTGAGGTTCTACATCAAGTATTGCAATTAGTCCCTGCTCATGGATCTTTCGTATTGTTTCCAGTTTTGTCCCATACATTGCATCCTCATGGCTGCCATATTCCAAATATTCATTGTTTGATATATCCTGCATCATTTGGTCATGTGATACAAAGTAGTAATTTTTGCCATTTTCTTCATCTTTCTTTGGAGGTCTGGTTGTGTCTGAAAATACAAAATATTTTAGTACAGAAGCAATATTAAGGTTATATATGGTTTCTTTTTACTGTGTTATCAATACTTACTCACTGAATGATGACCTGTCAAAGCACATACAGAGCAATGAAGTATGGGGCAGGCAGAATGACAGGCACTGGGAAAAGGAGAAGTTTGAGGGATATGTGTTGGGAAAAGCAGGAGTAGAGTCTCTAGGGTCTACTGAACATATTTCTCCTAAATCCTCTTCTGTCCTAAAAACATTTCTGCATTTTCCTTTTTTTTTAGTTTTTATGACTGTGATAAGGGTAAGTCTAAAAAGCAATTTAAAAACCTGATTACCTGTGGTCAAGAGAGGTGAAGGCATGTTAGGAATAACATACTTTTTGAATATTGCTTCTATAGACTTATGTTGTAAGAGAAGTATGGCCTACTAACCTTTAGAATTAAGTGCCATTGTGTGTGACCTGATCTTTTTGATCAGGTTTTCAGTATGCAGGTAATTTCTTCATAAAGCATTTTCCCAAACTCCTCATCCAATTTACAGTCCATCTCAAAAGCTCCCTACTACACCATGGTTTTGTAAAGGAATGCAGAAAATGAATCTTTTTAGTCTTATAAGATCAGTGAAGCAATTTCAGTGCTTCCACAGAGCAGGAACCTAATGCAGGCAACCTAAGGCATGTTCATCAAGGTAAAGGTGAGTCCATTTTAAAAGCATTTGCAGATAAAACAACTATTTTCTGTGAAGAAAATTAAATGAGTGTCACTTCTGAGCCATGTATGACTTTTCTGAGGTCAGTCTGAAATAGAGTGGACAGGTAGGGGCTGGATGCTCTTGTTTTGGTGTGCTTAGCTTGAGGAAAAAGGAAGCATCTCCAAGAGATCATGAAATGGGATCTGCAGTTCTTGCAGGGTATTGATAGAGATTGTCATGAAGGGAAAACACCTCTGTGCTCTTGATAACAACTCACTGGTAAGCAGTGAAATTAACTGTCTTCTTTTACTCAGTGGCATCTCTGGAAACTTAAAGTTATTTTAGTGCAATACCAGTCCTTAAGACCTGGCTGTGTGAAGTATTTAGAACACTAAAGGTTTCCTCTTAATCCAGCTCAGATTTTTTTCTCATGGGAATTATACACAGCTAAAAATGAGAAACCTTTTATCCTTCATTCTAAATTAACAAACATTTGGGGTAGAGAGAAGTATGTCTAACAAGAAGTTTTGAGATTAATAAGGAACATTTGATGCAAAAGTGGTGTTACTTTCCACTCTGCCCTTTGAAAAAGCAAGAGAAACGCAGCCAGTCCTACACAGTTCCCACCTTTAAGGCAGGACTTGTCTCAGCTGAGCTGAACCCAGGCAGCAGAGCAAGGGGGGGTGTTGTCAAGGAGGACACAAACAATTCTGCAGCACACTGAAGCCTGCTACTTACGAGGAATGGGGTAAGCAAATCTGTCCGGATGTTTTGTGATGAGTGTGTTTTTTATGTGTCTTCTCCCGACACCGTGCGCACCTGATCCACAACACAAAAAAATCATTCAGAAATATTCCACCAGAAGGGCTTCAAAACTATGATGCTGTGCTCAGAAAAATAACTGAAAATTACCTAGTAGGACTAGTGTTTTCCTTTTGAATGCTGGCAGCTTTACTACTTCTTCATATGTGACGAGATCTAATTGATCAAACACTAAAACACAAAAGAAATCCCAAAGGATAAGGAAAAAAGGCATATGAAAGGTGACAAAAAAACCCCCACTACAAATTATAATTTTATCAAGTTTTAGATTTATAATACAAAGTAACATGTTACGGAAAATAAAACCATTCATTCCTTATGCAATTTTAACAAGATTGTTCATTTAAAAAACTCTTAAGAGCAGTAACAAAGCTACTGAGATGCTCAGCAAAGTTTGCATGTCCTTTCATGCAGTGTTCAGCAGACCACAAAAATCAGCTCTAACAGCATGCCATTCACGTTTGCATTCCTAAGAAATAGCAATACTAAAGAAAAATCTGTAGACAGTGACCGACATGAATACAACATGAGAACATCTATTTACACTGAAGATAGAGAAACTTTCATAACAATGTTTTAACAAGATCTATGAGAAATGCACATTGTTAATACTCTCTGGTATTTATTCTTTCAAACCACACCATTTACTTGTAATTAGAGTTCTCTTTAAACACACGTGCTAATTAAACTGACACGCCTTTCAAACTTGTGACAGAATGAAGAAATCTAATGAAAAGTGAAGAAATCTAATGATGGCATTACAGAAAAGAACCTCCACCATATTTAGGGAAAAATTGTAGAAGTATTATTTCAGATATCATTTCAACTGCAGTTGAAATTGGATGAATTCCATCATGCCTATCAACCTGTTGTCAATTGCCAGGGAATATAACGATTGACAAATCAAGTTTTGTTCATTAATAACAGCTTATTTCTCCTGTGCCCAGTAACATATCATCTCTGCTAACTCCTGCTGAATTCTAATGAAAGAGGCAGCCAGGAGGCAGTTATTTATATTTGTAAAGATTACAGCAACCAGCAATTGTGGAGCAGAATAATGAACAAGATTTTTCAGTTCTGTATTTCTGCACACTATGAAAAGGAGGGAGGAGACTCCATCCAAAGTATGGAATCTCTGAGTGTTTCCAAGTCTTAAGTGGTGTATCCACCTCAGCTATATCCAATCCAATTTTAGAATGAGTGTGGGAATCTCTCAGTGTTTCAATTTGATGCCAGTCTTTTTACCTGAGAGACAAAGTCCAGTGGCTTCAATTTGGTGAAACTACAAATCAGCCAGCTGACACCCTCAACTCTTTAAGGCCTTGAAAAGATACAGGTATGAAAACTTCCTAGTCCATTTGAAGCATTTTGAATTTCATCCTAAAGAAGAATCTCTTTCAACCTTTCCCCAAATACTACAAGCAGGAATTTAGTCATATTTTTCTTCCATTTCACAATGCAATTCTTACTCTTGTCCTTATTGCAACTTCACAGTACTTAAACAAATTAATAAATCATTTCATAATAATGATCTACAACATGCTAAACCTTTAGCTTTACCATGCTAACCACCTAAGCCTGCAAATGTCTTTTCCATTGAAAAATAATATTTTTTTTAAAAAATCAATTATTTATTTTCTTCTTGAACAAAACCACATTATGTTAGATACAAACAACAGGAGCAAACATCAGAAATGACACATACTAACGCCTTCATCACAAAGTAGTAGCATGGAGAAGATGTGTCTCAGTCTACACGGATTTAACTAATGATTGTGGGGTCCTCAAATGCAAAAGAAAAAGGATTAATTTCTTAATATACAAAGACAGGAGGAATACAGGGCACACTTAAAGACTGAACTTCAATGCTTCTGTGTTACTAGCTAATAAAAGAAAAGGAGTTCTTGAAGGGAAACAGTAAGAAGCAAATAAAGAGGCATTGTCACTTGACAGGTTACTTACATGCACAGAGGCCATTGGGAGTAAGACAGCATGAAAAATGTACAGGGGTCATTGAGATATGACTTGTAATATATTAGTAAAATAAAAAGTATATGCACAAAATAAACTTTACCATGCAATACTCTAAACACAAGGCAAATAAATCACATTAAGAAATGATAAACATATTTCATAAAAGCTTGGCAATTTTCTACATTACGCATAATATGGAGCATAGTTCTGGTATGTTCTGTTCTTTTCTGAAGTCCTGCAGTAACTTTTCAGCAAAATAAACAGAAAATACATCTGGATATCACTGCAGCATATCTCTAGAGCATTTATAAAAATGTCAGTGAATCTAAGAGTGGGAAAGACATTTCATTTTTTCTGTGGGATTTGGTTTAGAACTGACTTTATATTGATGAAACTATGATCATGAAATTGCCTAATAGTCTAACATGAAGCATGGAGGAAAGAACAACAGGATTACATTTTTCTTGTAAAGGAGAATATATTTGCTTCTAATTTTAAAAAGTAACTGAAATCATGTCCTGTTTGTTTCACAAACTATGTCTGATTTGCAGAATAATCTCATTTCTGCTTCCAGTAATATCTCAATATACCACACCAGCTCTCAAATCATTAGCTGGCCACAAAAATCTGAGTTGACTATGAATTATTTTACTGGGTCATTTCTCAGCACCCCAGGTCAGTCTCACCCCTAAGAGAAAAATAACACACAAGTCCAAACAGATTACACACTGCTGATCCATTTACTTAATTTTATACTAGGCTATAAGAGAAATAAATTCTACTTTCCTGTAAGAGAAACATTTTGACAATGATTACACTTGCTTTGGATCCAGCAGAAGAAAAGATCTGTTTTTTATTCTGAATCAAAAGCACTGAAAGGTTGCAAGGGCCAGTGTTGCCATATTTCTGACTAACAATCCTGGATGTGACAGAGCACTTCAGAGAATGTGAATTCAGTGCCACCTCAGTTAAACCTGAACTCACATGAGTACCAAAGCAATTTGTAATATTCATATATTGAATATCCTATATTTGGTGTCATTCCCTGGAATATTACTGGCATCCCGTTCAGCACCTCAAGGACACCAAGATTAATAACATTTCTACAAGAAATCTTGATTTCAATCTGTGCTTACATTAACTTTTTGACTTAGGGGAAAGGGGAAGTTGTATGCTGAAGGGAACAGTTTCTTTAATGGTCATTACCATAATTTTTAATGTTCATATTTCTAATTTTTGGCAAACAGCTGCTCTGATATAAAGCAAATAGAGATACTACACTGCTGGTGAAGGCAGGTGAACTGTGTGAATCAAAGTGCCACCAACCTACTCTGAAATATCCCCCTGTGTCAAGACTGCAAAATCTAGATTCTTTTCAGGACTTCAACTGATAGGAAATCTTTGAGCTAGTTCTGCTCCTGCAGCACTGCCTGCTCCTTCTCCTTCCCTGGCTATCCTTTCTTTAGCTCACTCCCTTGTAGCAGGCCCTGCTTACTCACATGGACATTTTTAGTTCTGTATTTGCACTGGGAGCTGCATTAAGAAATGTACCTGCCCTAAAGAAAAAAAAAAAAATCCATATTTTATTTTTGGGTTGTCCTTGATCCAGTTCACAGCAGGGCCACAACTGAAGAGAGGAGCAAGGCTGTGGGAATGTGAGCTGGGAGCAATTGATACCAGTATGGTGAAAAACTGGCTCATAAAATCCAGTTTACTCTCAACAGCTTTTATTATAATTATTAAAATGTGGTGAAATGCTGCTACTGCCATGAAGGGGAAAAATTAGAACAAGCAGGGTGTTACACCAGCAAAAGGAAGGAACCTACTTAAAACATTCAATCTCTGCTTGTGAGAGCTTTCAGGGTAACAAATAGTTTTATATTCACCTGTGAACATCTTAAATGCAACACTGAATTTACAGAGTATAAACAACAATTACTGTCTTTTGACTTTCTTAGAATTTACTTTCAAATTACTTTTAAGGAAACACACATTCTGTAATAGTGACACATTATGAGTTCTGATACTGCACACGTTGTGCAGGTAAAGAGAAACCACATGAAAACAAGGATTTATATGCTTTAATTGTTGGATTCAATACTGCAGCTGAATAAAAACCTCAGAAATGAATGTAATATAAAATACTTTCATTACACTGCTTGGACAGGTATCTCTTCTGATTCTAATAAAAATCTCTGCAAGTCTCTCAGGAGATCAAAACAACATAAGCATCACAGAATGTGCTATCAATGCAGAAGCAACAGAAAAATGTTGAAAAGCAGTTTCAGCACATTAAGTATTATATATTAAAAGAAGAAAAGAAGCAAATTCAGCTCATAAATGATGGGGTCTCTCTACTACTAAAACTAATGAATTTTGCTTGACAAGGATCTCTTACTCTACACTTCTAAAATTTTCTAAAACAATTCATTTTCTCAGCAGTCTAAACAGAAGCCCCAAACTCAGGATTCAGGCAGAAATCACTGCAAGGAGGATAAACGTCCACAGCTGGATCTCTTTGGTAACTGTAAATAACACACTGACTCTGCAATGGCTCTTAGTCCACTTCCAGCTGTACCACTACAACAAAAATGCTCTTTCATGATGTTTTCACATATGTAATCTGTAACTATAACTACATACTAACAAGGATGCTACACAACAGTCTTCTGTAGAGCACAGTACAGTTATATAGGTTACAAAAATCATATCCTGTTTGCTTCTAATGCTGCCTTAAATATAAACAATCTAAGCCTCTATCAAGATATACTATGATGCACTGATTTTGTGGCAGCTTGCCTCTCACTGACTAAGCTCTATGCTTAAATAACAAAGAACAAGCAGAGTAATGTTGGTGTAATTAGAATTTTACATATATTTTCCTAAGTAACTCATTACGTTTATATAATAGTGCCATCTGAACAATTACTGACAAGGCTTAAACTACAAAAAACATAACCTGTTACAGATACCTGCATTTTTTGTTCATACCTGCATTGTGCTTTGCCAAATATTTGTCTTTGTACTGCTTTTTTTTCTTTCCAAACCAAGTACAGCTGGCCTGTTGCTCTTGTTTGGTCTTCTCCATGGCAATACAAGCAACTCGCCTGACACAAGGAGGAGAAAAAACATTTTCGGTTGTAATCAAGGATCTTAAAAAAGCTGCACAGAATGAATTTGAAAAGCAAGATTTTTTTATAGAACACGAGTACAGTAAAACTTTTGAAAATATTTTTTATTACTTCAAAGAAACAGATATACAAGGATATTTTGATGTAAGAATATTTTCTTAGAGGTAGAAGATGGAAGCTCACAGATGAAGTGAGCATGGGAGGAAAGGCAGCCTTGGTGAATCCAGACCATTCTGCAGCAGATCAGAATGGAAAAGCACAAGGTGTGGAAAGACCACCATGGTCTACAATACCCCAGAGCAAGTGGTGCTGAGCTGGGGGAGTGCTTGGAAGTTTGTATTTAGGGTGAAGCACTGCAAGGGACCCTGCTGCAATGTGCACCTGTGCCTCCCTTACTTACATCAGGGCTTGCACAGAGCTCAGGAGATGGAACTAAAGGTCTTGCCTGCCTCCCTCTTTCTTCTGGCAAAATCTCCCCTAGCCAGCCTAGGAGGCACAGGAGCTGTGCACAACTCCAATTCTTTTATGCAGCAAATCCTGTATGAAGTATTTTGGGCTAGGTTATCCATGTTGATAAACTTTATTGAGGTATGATCATACCTTCCAAGGCCCAGGGCTCACTTGCCAGAATTTGTACTGATACATTTAATTTTTTTTTTCTGAACTGAAGGCTGTTTAAAGGCTTTGCATTGCTCAGTGCCATTGCTGTTCATTGAACCAGCCACTGGCATTGTGATTTTGCTCTGCTTCTTGACATTCATATGAAAAATGAAAAGGAAAGAAAACCCTGAAAATCCCTCAATGACCTTTCTGTTTGACTTGCTAAAACCCTGTTACTGCAGCACTTGCATGCAAACAGTATTAATGAAACCCCTGATTAGAAGCTGAAAGAGAAACTAATTTGACTCTCTTGTATAACCAATTTGCATGTAGCCAGCTTCAATCTTAGTTTCCTACAGTATGCCAGAAAGCAAAATGTTTATTAATGCAGGGTTTTATTTTTTAATGTAATCATACATATAAAATTGCATGTAACACTTACTGCAATGCATACATGAGAAAAAAATCAATACCACACAAACTGAGTCAATATACAGACTTAGGAAGAAAAAAATGAAGGAAAAAAAAAAAGAATTCAAAGGCTAGCTATACAACAATGAAAAGTATGAAAGACAGAAATAAAAAACGAAACTAGGTTTATTTTTATAGAAAACTTAAGTCATACCATTCCTGAAGTTCAGGAGAAGGAATAAGACCTGCAGTACCATTTTTGGAGTTCTCAAGTTTACCCTGCCACCAGTTATGATCATCTTTGCTAATGATTTGGATAATATCACCAACTCGGAATCTGATGCCAGCTTCTTTGCAAGGAATGAGGTCATCCTTTGCTGGATCATATTCAAATTGTGCTCTTACATAGATCTACAAAGAAAAGAGTTTATAAGAGACACTGCAATATCATTACTGGTATGGTATTCAGAGTAACAGGTGAAAATTTGATCTGTGAATGCAGCCACACATATTGGTTGCAACAAGCAAAGAAAAACAAAAAAGGAAGGTGCCAAAGCATAAGTGATAATTGAAAATGAAAATGGCCCCTCCAGCAAATGATGGAGACATGTTATTTCATCAGCTCATGGTTTCTACATTCTATAGAATCTGAACAGCAAAAACGTAATAAACCCCTAGAGTCCCTCAAACAGTTATTAACTATCACAAATCATTACAGAACACAAACCATCACCTTACAACTCAACCTGTAGTGTACTTTCCAACTGAAGTCCCCTGGTATGTTTTAAAAATTTCTGTGACAGGAAATTTTACTGGACAGTATAAAGGACTTTGGCTTTATTAATGATCTTTAGAATGAGAATTTTAAATTTTAAAAAATTAAAAAAAAATTTAATTTTTAAAGATTAAAAAAATATTTTTAGGAAGTCCTATATTGTACCTATCACAGAGTTACTCAGGAGGAATGTGGAAGTTCTCTGTATGGGTTTTTCAGTAAAAGTCTACTCCTGTGTAAATAAAACTCATTATTTGAGCAAGTTATTCTCCAAGGAACATGAACAGAAAGAATCCAGACCATGACTTCACAATTTAAAAGATTACACCAATCCTTTCCTTGTGTGTTACTGAGGTCTCAACCCTAGAAAACTAAAATAAAAGTGATCTCCAGTTTTGGTTGCCAATTGGAGCCCTGATGCACCCAAGGATCTTAAAATCAAAATTAAGTGTCATGCACTAGATAGATAATTTCCACAGTTCATGAGCTTGAAACATCACCCTACAGCATCTCAGACAGCCTTGTATACACACACTGCTGAGTTTCTTACTAAAAATGGACTAGATTTAAAAATCCCCAACAATTACATTGCAAAGAAATAACCTTCTTAGAAACTTTAACAATCACTTTTCAACTCTGCTCAAATTCTGCTCCAATAATAGCTGTAACTATGCAGTGTTAGCACTATTCATGGCACTTAAAAAAGGAATCCAATTTGCATCTAGACATATGATGAAATTAACTTAAAATGGCTAACCATTTTATCTTGTAGCTGATGTATTTTTATTGGTTTGCAGTGAGAGCATCAGATGACAATACCAATATAGAACTCAACTTTTAATACATTAAATCTGACCCTTGCTCTGTTGTGCACTGAATTTAAAAAAAGCAACTCAACTTCTTTTAATTACTTGAGAAATAGGATATTTTGAAACCAATTATGTTTACTTAGTAATTTGTTTTTCATGAAGTTATCATTATTGAGCCAATCCCTTATTTTGCCTGAAGCCTATTCATATAGGTCTAGAAACATCAGCAGTATTTTTACTATCTAGAAACTTCCCTACTTTTCAGGTCCCTGCTCCAGTTTGAGCCATTATCCACCATATATTGGCAGCTCATGCAACATTACAAACTTCCTTACACATAAAGATATATCTATCAGCCAAGCCCTCATTGTTTTCCAGGATGACAAGAAAAAGATGCTGGTTCAATGGGAAAAATCAGGTAAAAATTGAAAAAATCAGGTAATTATAAATGGTGCGAGTAAGAGAAACACCATTATTTTGATACTGCCTTGAACAAAGTTTCTTGTCCTGGGGAGGAAAAAAACCCTGTGAGGAGCAAATGAAAACTTAATGTAAATGTCTGGAAGGTGTTTCATGGTGCCTTTCCAGGTTTATATTCAGGCAGCTTCACAAGAAAATGGGAAGTTGAAAGAACTATAGAGAGCTCTAAAAATGGGAAGTGAAGTGAGAGCAAATCATTCTTGTAATAGAAGTTCCAGCCAACTCAACCACACAGCAGTATAATATGATTCTCAAAGATAAGAGTTAATGCAGCTGATGACTTCTTGAATGGAATTGCAAGAGCTATTATAAAAATTCCTGGTAGAGAAGGAGGCTGAGTACACGGCTGAAAACTCAGAGGTAGATTCTGGAAAGACTATAAATAACTGGAGCAGTTACTGGAGATGAATCACAAGTCACTTGACAGTATGTGTTCATTTGGAGGCTGCAGTAAAAGAACAAAAATTCTTAAAATTGCCAAGAGAAAGATAGGGAATACTCTGAGGAGCCCCATGTGCTTTCTTGGAATTTTCTGGAGGGGGAAGATCTTTCTTTGGTCTGTGCTGACTTGCACAACCACTAGGACAAGGTAACAAAGTTAAGGGAGGTTACTGAATATGGGACTTAGGACTGAAATTTTAAGAGACCATCTTCATTCAGATTTATCAAACCTTAACAGAAGCTGTCCTTAATGTTTTGGTTTTTTTTAAACTTTGTTAATGTTAATAATTAGTTTCAGATAAACTCAAGTCTTACAGTCTTCATCAGCAGAATATTTTAGTTTTAGATACCTGCCCTACTTGTCTCCATTTCAGCTAAAATAGAAATTTAAGCTTTCCTCTAGGATTAAAACCTGCCCAAGTCACTGCATTCTGAACTAAATCAACATCTCCAGTTAAATTCACAATGACTTTGTAACTCTCACACGTGGACACTTGGAAAAAAAAAAAAAAGCTATTTTGAATTAGCCACAAACAAATGAGTTAAAAAGAAAAATGAAAAAAAAAATGGAATAAATTTTCCAAGCGTAAATGTTTTTAGTCCAGCACATACAGAATATGAGGGGGGAAAAGGTAAGCAGGGATGTTTGCTAGCAGCTAAGTTTACAAAATTCCCATGGAGGATATCTATTCACCTGTCTTCCTTTTGGTTGTGTTGTCGATGGCAAGTCCTGCAGAATAAAGTCAACCCAGGAGAAGAAATTTTCATTTTACTTTTTAAGGGTACATAACACTGTTTGTTAGTGATTCATACTACATTACAGTAAAATGGTAAGTTAGACAAAAGTATAAAGCATTGACCCATGTTTAGAAATAACCCTTTTCTTAAAGAAAAATCAAACCCAGGCTGTTTAGCAGCAAGCTGAAGAAAGCAGGTAAAAAGTTTAAGCAGATAAAGAATGTGCTTTTTAATAAATAATTCAGCATCTTCAACACAAAAGCACCACTAAGTGAAAGAGGCTCTTTATGTGAATGCCTTTTCCACTTAAGTATCAAGTTTTGCTTTTAAAAGAGAGGCCATTATGAATAGCAAAACCTCTTATGATTAAAAATGTATATAATGTGATCAACTGTGCTGAGAATTAAGATTACAACTACTTTCATGATATAAATTTAACTGCATTCACAAAAATGTATTTAATTTTTCATTCACACTATTATTTTTAATTCTATTAATTAATAAGCACTTCACCTTGTGGTAAATAATGTCTAAGTTGCATTTTTTATCAATAGTTATAGAAACAGTTACTTTGTTTTGCCTTTTTTTTTTTTTTGGTTGGTTTTTAGCTAGTCCCATGAACTCGTGATATTGACAGCACTCATTGAAGAAACTTGTGTGTAGTTACTACATTGGTCCAAACAACAACAGATGATAAACAACACAAATTTTAACATTAATGTGCTTTAGGAAGAACGGGAGATCGACAGCACCTTTCTACCTGAATACATACAAAACAGAAGTACTTTGTGTTAAAGATGTGATGGGAATAGCTTGGTTTGTAGTGCAGTTTAAAGCCACTTCCTTTTGCTTTCCATATCCAGGCAAGGCTCATGTTTCACACAGTATGTGCACGTACCACGACAGCAGAGAGCACACCAATTCCTTAACTCAGATAGCGGAAACCAGTACACGCTCCAGAGGGCTCTCAAAACACAAAACTTAAAAAAAAAAAGAATCTAAAATGTCTTGGGACACCAACTGCACACTTAATTCTTCCTTCAGACTCTGTTTCCAAAGTTCAGGATGGAAATAAAAACTTTCACTTTAAACCTCTGCTCAGTTTTGAGGAAAGTGCTGACAATGATTTAAAGATGACTTAAGTGTCACAGTACAGTCATTAACATTTAATTCAGTGCATGGCTTTTAATGAGAAGAGTAAGTTGGAAAAAGCCCTTAAAAAAAAAAAAAAGAAAAAGGAAACGGGGAGTTACATATGCAATAACCTGGGTTCTCTGAGCAGGACAAAATTTTCCACTGACCACATGATAAGTATAACAGTAATGGCAGATGAGCACCAACAAAACTTTCACACTTTCTCTGTGTGGAACTGGAAATCTTACCGAAACAGAATTGTTAGTGCTGCTATGACCATTAGCGGGGGACTGTCTGGATGTAGAGGGGGAATCTCTCTGAAATAAGACACAAGGTTCATTAACAACACAACACTAGCACAGGAACACAGATATATTTCAAAGAACAGTTACATCCACAGCCTTATAACCATCTGCTTAGCTGCTTCATTTGTGAAAGCTGCCACACTACAAACTATACTCCATGTACAATATATACTCCATACTATACTACTCTGTAAATCTGAAAAGCTTTTCCATAGCTTATGGTTCAGGTTTGACATTTTGATTTACCTGAGGTAATAATTATTTTTATGTTGCCTTCGGCTTTTTAATAACTGGGGCTTCTAAGATCTCATGTGGCTGACAAGGCTACCAGCCCTCAGCCATACCAGTCTTGGTTAAAGCACCTGAAAGTCACACTCTGAACAGTACTTGGAATAGAATGAGGCCCATATCCTGCTCTAAAGATGTTTCTGGGTGTTTTTTTCAGCTGTGTGGTGGTTGTCAGTGTTGATCAGTCTCTACTCAGCAAGATGCATCTCCCTGCAGAGCCTCACAGACACTGAGGCTGAGGAAAAAGCTAAATTCTCTCTCCTCCCATGTCATCCTTTTTACAGCACAGGCAGGGCTTTCCTCCAACATTAGTATGGCCTTTAAAGTACCAAACCTTGCCAAAACACAGCATTTAAAAAAAAAGCCAATTCCCTAGACCCAGACTTCAGTGCAGAGAGAACAGACACAGGGAACACACTGGAAATTCTACAGGAAGGATAACTGGAATTTCTGATTGGGTTTTTCAGAGCAATCTTTTTCACATGCCATTTTGACTGTACAGTGCTTAATTCCATGAGGTCAAGATAATTGAGCCATCTCTTCTGGAAATAAAATAATCCACTTGTACACTGTAAAAAAAAGAACAAAAAAACAAACCAACCAAAAACTCTTTTACCTTCAAAAGGAATTCTGGAATATAATATTCCATGTCAAAGGTCAGTTTAGGAATGTCTGGTCATACTATGTAACACCAAGGACAGCAGAGAAAAAGGACTAAAACATTTTTCTAAGCAAACAAAGTTAACCCTGTCACATTTATAAATACAAATACCTTCTGTGAACAATTAAAAACCTGGAGCTAAACTGTTCCTGCAGCATGAAGCAGGGATTAATGCCACATACATAAGAACAAAACTTGCCTCCCACAAGTATTTGCAATGTGTAATGGAGTGGGGGAAATCAGCTCTAATTCTAATTACAAAAGCACTCCAGCACAAGAAGTTTAAAATATTCAAATGAGAACAAATGAACCATTCATTACTGAAAAAAAAATAAAAAAATGAAAAGCTTAAAGGAATCAGTATTCCTTCTTCTTTTCTTTTGTGTATGGATTTATCACCTTTATCAAATTGTAACCAGAACTTTTTTGAAAAAAGTTGTGACTTCCTTGCTTTATAAACGGATTTTCTGCTTGCTGTGCAATTCTTTCTCTACTATTTTCTCACTTTCAAGAGGTGAAAAAACAATTTTAACTTTTTTTTTTAAAATATGGTTTGTCATAATCTGTTGTCAGTGATGGTTTAGCAAGTGAAAGCTTTGGAAACTGAAGTAAGCACCCAAATAATTTGGAGAAAAACAAGTTTAGAGAATGCCACTATTTCTGGACTGTCTTGAAGGATTCTGCCTTTGAAGGAAATTTTCTTGGTTTGAGAATGTTTTGATTTGTATTCCTCCAACAATTCTCAATACAAGACAGCATATTATTCAAAGCAAATGTTCCATCATAACATACTGAAGAAAAAAAAAATACATTTTCAGTGCTATTGGTGACTTCAGTACTGTCAGAAATAATCTGACAAGTTAGTCAAGAGACATATTTTTATGTATGACTTTTACATAATTAGCCTGTTCTGTCACAATTTCAGACATTTAGATTCTTAATTTTCTAGGGACATGTCTTTCTTTCAAAAAAATACCAGACTAAGAAGTTAGGAGAAAAATTGTATTATGGACAATCTACTGAAACAAACCAATAAGCACAGAGATCCTTGTAGAATAACTGGACTGCTTAGGACTGGCCTGGAAAACTTCAGTTTTGGTTGTTTGTTTCTCCAGTAAATCAGTAAAAGCCCTACTTTTCCTGGGAACAGGGGCAGAAAAATACTTAGAGGATCCAACAATTCTGAGTAATGTAGAAAGGTTTTTAGCATTATATTTTAGTAAACTTGACTGGACTTCCCAGCCTTCTCCAGCATCAGGACAAAAACAACACAGGAATCTCTGAGGTCATCACTATTCAGTTGAAGAATCACAGAGCTAGAGCCTTAGAGGAAACAACCATAATGATTTCCAAATGATGGCAAACCCAGTTGCCTGTTGATTGCTTCTTTTTAGATGTGGTTTATGAGTGATAAACCAATGTATTTGAGATGCAAACCTATACAGAAGAACTCAACAATGTCTAATAAATATGACCTGATCAAATGAGATACTGATAAAAACAGTTGGATCAACGACACTGTTGCCAGATATTAAAAAACACCCAAAAAAACCTCCAAACAAGAAAACCAACAAAACCAAAACCTCCAACAAAAACAGAGAGATTTTTGCATTTCTGTCTTGCTCAAGGAACTCTTCTGTCAGTATTTTTAATACAAATCTAAAAAAGACTTAAGAGAATAAAAACTCCTTATGTTTGTGCACGAATGGAAACCATGGAAGATAAAGGAAAAAATCTGTGGTGATTACCACCAGGCTTTTAAAATGTCGTATGTATAAAGGCTTTTCTTTTTAATGAGACAACTTAAGAGTTTCACAAAGGCAATCTGAAACATAAAGTATGTTTATAACAATTTTTTTTAAAAAAGAAGAAGGAGAAGAAAGAAGAAGAAAGAAGAAGAAAGAAGAAGAAAGAAGAAGAAAGAAGAAGAAAGAAGAAGAAAGAAGAAGAAAGAAGAAGAAAGAAGAAGAAAGAAGAAGAAAGAAGAAAGAAAGAAGAAGAAAGAAGAAAGAAAGAAGAAGAAAGAAGAAGAAAGAAGAAGAAAGAAGAAAGAAAGAAAGAAGAAAGAAGAAGAAGAAGAAAGAAAGAAGAAAGAAAGAAGAAAGAAAGAAGAAAGAAAGAAAGAAGAAAGAAAGAAGAAAGAGGAAGGAAGAAAGAAGAAAGAAGGAGAAAGAAGTCCTTCTCTTACCAATCTCGTGTATCTGACACTGTAAAAAGTTACTTGGGGTGATGTGTCAGTACAAAGTAAGAATGGAAATGTAGCCAGAGGAAAATGCTTACTCACTGGGATAAAACTGAAACATATAAACAGTGTACACAGCCATCAGCCATAAGAAGAATGTGTTGCAACAGTTACTTCAGTTCATGTTTATGTAAATCTGCAATTTTCTTGCTATCTTACGAAGAAAACAATACCCTGGCCCCTTGTTATCAAAATATCTATGTTAACTCAGGTTATTTGCCATACTAGTGGATAAGCAGGTCACCTCACACCAGATCAGCTGATGCAATTTTTACACAAGGGAATTCAAAAGTACTTTCTTCAAGCAAGGTCTGCTCCATGAAATCGGTCTGGTAGCTGAATGGAAGGCATGGGTGCAGGAAAAGCCACAAATGCCTAAGAAAACTGCAATTATTCAGCTGAGATTTTGAAAACTGCCTAGTGACCCTGAATTATATAGTGTAGGAAAAAGACTTCCCTATATATGCAGAAATGGCTCAATATTTAGAAGATAGCACTTACTTTAAATGACTACAAAAGAAACCAAATATGGCAAGTGAAATTCAAATCCCTGTTATTTAAAAAAAATCCCAAACATTCCATGCCCCTCTCACCTTTGTGAAGGCCTAAGATTATAAATAAAAGGCACATGATCTCTGATTCTACTAATATGTAGTTTTTTTCTTATTCAAGATGAAGAAGATGTTTTGCAATCCAATGATGTGATCCTGGTAGGACCCTCAAAGTCCCCCAGTCCTCAATTCTACTTTATATTCCTCTTCCCAGAAAACTACACTACATGAGCACCAGTCCATGACTGAAGGAGGGGGGAACCAAACATAAATACAGACTGAAATGTTGCCAAAAAATACCTTAACTAGGAAGATTATACTAGTGAAGACAAAACATCTCTCTATTTATCCTGCTGGAGGGCATGAGAACCAAGATTTCTGTGTGAGTAATGTCAGTCAACATTGATCTTTAGCCTTTATCAATGGATAAGAATTTGATTCATCTGAATCACCTCCCTGAAAAATTCTGTGAGAAAAATTCTATGTGTACCAAAGGACTACTGATGCTTTAACAGGATGATTTAAAAACACCGGGGTTTTTGTGTAAACAATGAAAATCAAGCCAAAATCTTAGTGTGGCTGAGCAGGTGGAAAGGACTCATCCATCTCTGACTAAATGAATGCTAAATGCTACAAAGTGGGCTAATTAGACATGGTTTCTTTTTCTCTTTGATCACACACGTCTAGTTTAGCCATTTTTTTCCAAAGGAAGTAAGAGTGTATTTTCCATTCTTCTGTGACGTAAATAGTCATGAAAAGTCTAAGGACACAAAGCTGAAGAAAAAAGATGATCTGCTATTACTAAAATGACAACTAATAGTATTTATTTAAAGCTGTATGCTGAGTTTTTCCAAATAATCAACTTCCCAGCAAGTCTGCAGTTACATCAGTTTCTGTATTTCAATACTGGGAAGTGAGGTATCTTTTATTATTACTCCTCTTTGCAGCACAGAAGTCAATACATGAATTTGTCAGCATGCTGTTATTTTTTAAAAGCCTTTGCATTTCATGAAAAGCTTTTGGTTTCATATTTAAGAAAATTGGCCTCATAGGTGAAAAATCTGTCAAACCTTCTACCTCTAAAGCATTTTAGTTTTTGTTGAATTCAACTAGAAGTACCAAAGGCAACCAAAAAGCAGTAATTCTTTTCCTTGTAAAAACAGATTGCTCTGACAACCGCAATAGCAGCTTCTGTGTATTCTAGCATCTGCTGAGACACAAGAACAATTAGGATGAAATCACAGCTCTAATTAAGATAAGGTGCTTGACTTCAGCAGGGGTTGTGATTTCACTTGGGGAGTTCTAATTCGGGAGCTGTTTGCGCAGTTCAGCACGTGCCACGGAGAGACTGGCATCATCTACACGCTGCAAATACCATCTGTATGCTCAGACTGAACAGTGGCTCTCAAGTAGCCATCTTCTACAATTTAATTCCCTTCAGCTGCAATCTGGAACGCAACTTTGTGAGCAGAAAGGAATTAAATGTTGCTGTGCAAAAGCCATAATACCAAGTTTCTAGCCCAGCAGCAACTGGAAATCTGTTTTATCTTCCACAGTGACAAAGACCATTTCTTCCTGGAAACATAATATTAAGCCACATGTAACTGTTACACACAACCACCACAAATTTACCTCAACAGGGTTATACAGAAACAGGTTTTTCAATTAACCCTTAACAGCCTAAAGCAGCAACATAATATTTAAAGCCTAAAAAAGAGGAGGATCTCTCCTCAGCTTAGGGAACTTTAACAGACTTCCTGAAGTATGAGTTTAAATGGTCATATTTCAAAGGGGCTTCCTAGATGCCTAAGTTGAGGATCCCCTTCCCTATATTTTTTAATAGGCTGTAAAGAGTTAAGGTGCTGATGAGATGAATATGAAGGCAGGGCTGAGTAGGTAGGTGGGACCTACTCGTGTTCCGTTATCTTTGTTGTAAAATTGGTGTGCGTGATCTAACAGGACAGGCAGAAACAATTTCCCAGAAAGCAGTAACATTCAGCCATCAGCAGGCAGTTAGTTACAGGACTGAGGAAGAAAGGGGATGGGTCATTGAATTCATTACCTCACAGGATGAAGACTGCGTGCGGTAACTTGGCACTATCTTGAAGGTAATACTTCCACGCATTTCCCTCTGTGAAAAAAGAAGCACTTCAAGACTAACACTGAAGAGAAAAATCTCCAAACTGTTAATGCTTGAAAGGAAAACATCACAGTCCAAACATGGAAAGCTAAAATGCTATGGATAAGTTGTCGTATCACCTATAAACAAACATTTAATTTGTTTTCATTAATCTAAAGGATGAACATGCAGTATCAGTTTGTTCACCTGACCAGGTTTTGAATGCCTAGAGTCCAGAATTGTATTTTAATGTGAGAGATTCACACTGAAATTCACATTTTACTGTGAGATAAGTGCAGGTTTCTTCCATGACACCCTTTTCTTTGTAGCTATATTCTTGTCATCTACAGTCTTTTCTACCAAAGTGGCATTTTCTTCCCTTTCATAATGCATGTTAAAAAGCAAAACTGTATTCAGTTTCTGGAAAGCTGCATTTTACTGTATTGAAGGCAGGAATGTCAAAAACAGTCTTTCATCAGAACAGAACACGGGGTCTGCTACGTTGTATTTACTATTGTGTAAGAATATTTATAACAAGTAGTAACTCCAGAGTAGCAGCAGATTGTATTTTCACAAAAGGCAATCTGAATACTGGGGAATACCACATGGCTGACCAGTGCAGGACTTGATCTGGGCAGAAATGTGAGCAGATCACTTCAAGAGATCTCAGAGTTCCCCCCTTTCTCTCTCTGTCTGGCTTACTGTGACCCCCAATAAAATGCTATTTCCCTTCAAGCTTGTCTAGGATTAGTGATACCATCCAAGATCTCAAGGTTAGGGTCGTATGCAGAAAAATTAACGTGTTTTGGAAATATCAAACAGACGCTACCAGCAAGGGTGGGTGGAGTTTTCCCAGAAAAAGACAGACTGAGCTCAAAGTAATGTTTTTTAAATTTGTAACATCAGTAACTGTGAGCCTAACAGTTATAAATTGAAAGCACTTTTTGTTGCATGGACATGTAGTCTATCAGGAACACAAGAAAAAGGGGAAGTTAGAACACAAACAAAAGTTTAGACTAAGTAAGACAGACACTTTATAGAGGACATGAGGAAGACTTCAAGCACTTACAAGCATTTTTTGTAGTTGTTCTACAGTTTGATTTGCCACACTGATTCCATTTATCTCTCTGATTTCATCCCCTACATGTAGCGTACCTGCAGAGTTAACAAACACACAATCACCTCAGGACATGTTTCTACAAATTGAAATAATTATAACACAGCACTAATATTCACACAAAGGCATAAACAGAAAACAACATTAATTTTTTTGCTAGATTCAGAAATTGTATTAGCTACAAATTTGTCTTTCAGAGTGCAGTGAATACACAGCAAGAGATGCCCAGGCATTCTTTAAGTAAATGGGAAAAACATATTTCTGTTATTAAGCAATAATATTGAATCAAAACCACCATATGGCCTGAAATAGTATAAAGATTCTTTGATATTATTCAAAACCTAAAACTGATAGAATTACATATTAGACTGAAAATCAGATTCAGTAACATCCCTGTATCAAATAAAATCCCCTTTTCTGCAGCATTTCCCACTTCTGTCATTCTGACAGAAGTGAATATTATTATGTACATGACTGTAAGGAAAAGTATACATAAAAATTGGGAATAAAGAACAGACATTTGGCAGACATGTCAACAGCAAACAGAAAATTTTAATGGTGTTTTATTTTTCCTGAATGTTCTGGAAGGTGTAAGTAGAATCTTTAAAAGCCTTTCTTCCCATATCAACTCTGCCACCTCTTTATACACTGCATAATTAAAAAGAAGAGTTTTAATGGGCACAGCTGGATATTTTACCTAGTTTTAGCAGGTTTTAAAAGTTTTATTAGCCCCATTATGGAACACAGTCATGTGAAGCAATCGTGTGCAGAGTATCACTACTACCTAAGCACAGTTGGAAGAAAACCTTTTTCCTGTGAATCTTAGAGCAATCTCCTTGTAAAACATGCTTTCAGAAGCCAAATAAATTTCAATTCAGAAGGTCCTCCTAAGGCATACAGAATTCTCTCTGAATTGCATCTCTGCTTGTATTAAAACTTTTGTCTTTCCTGCTTCCTGACAGATTTTACCATACCAGTGAGACAAAGTGAATATATGTTTTGTCTTCCCAATTACCTGTTCCTAGCTTCCTTTGAAATACAACAGTAGGCTAGAGGGAACTTTGATCTGAAAAATTATGAAAATTTTTGTTTTCATCAAAAGAAAAAGATGGCAGTCTGAAAAAACTAAAGTAACCCTTTCATGGCTGCAATCCAAACTTGCAGCCAACAACCTGGTACAGGAGTTAATCTGTTTAAAGCAGGACAAAACCCAGTTACTTTTGGACATCTGATCTGAACACACAAAATGACAAGAAGGAGAAAACGGGGATGAGAACTAAAAAGCATGTTTGCAGGATTTGTTACGGTACTGAAAACTGAAAACAAAGATTTAGAATCTAGGCACAAATAATATTTTTATTTCAAACCCCATTTTTGTGATTCTCAACACCAAAAATATAAAGATCCTCAAGAATTTTATGGACAAAGCTCTTTCATTTTTGCAAGTACCTCTACTTTTGTAAGGATTTTTTTAAACAGAGGATTAAATAAGTACAGCTCCCGAAATTATTGGTGCTTCCATCTCTTGCTGAGCTATACTCAGTAATAAGACAGCAATTATTCTAATTAAGACATAAATGAAACACAGTGGGCCCTCACCTCAAAAAACTGTCAGACAACTGGACAATAACTAAAGCAGTTAGCAGGAGCCCATGCAGGCACACAGGAACACTGCTATGGAATAGCAGCAATCAAAATCAGGAGAATGTACACAGTTTGTACAAAAGATTCTAAAAAACCTGTGTTTGAAGACAAAACCCTTCATGAGATGTCATTACCTTGCCGGTGAATCATTCCTCCGTGCATAATTCTTGCCACAATGCAGTGGTTCAGCTCATTCATTTTTAAAGTGATTCCCTAGGAAAAAAGAAATGTTTATACTTTTAAAATAGAACATTAAAGCACTGCGATTCTTGAGTGGTTAAGGATAGTCATGTTTCCTGAAAGCTTGGAGGCAGGGTATAAATTTTAAGATTAAAATAAAGTCTTTGTTACTCACTTGAGGAGCAATAAAACCAGATACCATTTTTAAGTGAGGATGCAGTACTTCAACATACGGGTATATAAGGATCTGGTTTGTTTAGAAAGGGATTTTATACTGAAGTGCAAAGGCTCCAGTTGGGTATAAGGACTAATTTGCTGTAGCTGCTACAAGATTTCTTTTAAACAAACCCAGCCCTGGCGGCACAGCAGCACTGTGAGCGCACACAAAACATTTCAAGGATGATAAATATCCACAGCGGCTGCTGAACTGTTCCCCACCTCACAGCGAGGATACTGACACTACAACCATTACAGCACTGGTGCTCACCAGCACAGAGACAAGGGGAATAGTGATAGTGCCTGCATACCATGGGCTCATCCGTGTTCTTCTGGAACTGCACCAGGCGGACCCGCGTTACGTTCTCCATGTCCATGTCGCCGTTGGCGCTCTCCGGGGAGTCCCCGTTCAGGTAGGGAGAGGTGGGAGGAGGAGTAACTCTCAGAGCTTCGTCACTGTAAACTTCATGTGCCACTACATCATGGGTTTGAAGTAAGGCCTGGAGGAGAGCACAGCAACAAAATGTCACGTGCCCATCACCTCCGACGTCCCTCGCTCGTTCCTTGTAGGTGTTTTTAAAGCTTTACAGAAAGTCAAGGAAACCCAAGGCGTTTGTGCCCCATTTCCTATTGAAGAACTTTTCCCTCAAAGGAGTCTCAGATAAATGTTCAGACTGCTAATGCCTGCACACACACTCTGAGACTAAAACCTGTGCGAGTTAATGTGATTTTTACTGTAGGTACTTCAGTGAGAATGGTGCTGGAGGGTGTCAGAGTGAATCCATCCTCATGTGCATGGACAGAGAATCAGGAATCCCCCTTTCTGTACAAACCATTCTATAATGATTACTCCAGTAAAATGGAAAGCTACTCAGATAGATCCCATGGTATTTCATTCTAACAAAGGCAGACTGTAGATCAATACCTGAATAGCTTTCAATAACTGAAAGAAGGAAATACTGTTTTTTGTTGTTGTTGTTTACTATTATAATTGCTTTCATACACTCCCCTTCCCCTAGAACCTGGACCCAGCACCACCACCCTGAGTTCACAATGCTTGACGAAAATTAAGTGCGCAAACCAACAAACTGCTAAAATATTGCTTCATTAGCTTTCACCAGATATTTCAGCAGCACTTCTAAAGCATACCATGTTATAAAAGGTAATTTCTTAAAAACCTTTTGTTCCCATTTATCAAATCTATTTGGAACTACAGCTAGGAAGTCAGCACTATAATGATAGAAAAGAATTCCCTAAACTAACAATGCTTTGGTCACATTCCCTCCCATTTTTCCAGTGTTTCAAGCCCATCCACACACATACTCTTTTTAGTTAATTACTAACCTTCATCTGCATTTCCTATTTTTCATCTTATTTTGTCAGCCTAAGATCAAAGTTACAACAATTCCCCTGCATTAGCCTGCACTACTGAAGCAACATTTTATATTAGAGACCTGAACCATATAAGTAAGTTCAATCACATTAACAATATTTAATTAAAATTCGATTTATTTGTGTGTCCATTTATGTGTGGTTACTCCAGTGTAGGTTAATGGTTAGACACAGTCACCTTGGAGGTGATTCTGTCCCCCTACCTGTATCTGTTACACTCTCCATGCTTTAATATTACATTTCTTATATAATCCAGGTTCTTACATTTTTAACACATCAAATAATTGTCCACCTTTGCATTATTTTTAGCAATAATATTCACCTTGTAAGAGGTTAAAATATGGCACTTCCAGCATTTTTAAAGGTCCACAATTATATTAAATAACTTCTGAATATGTTCACAAAAATGAACACTAATTCAAAAGTACATTAAAAGTACAGCAAGCTCAATTTAATATTGAAAACATTTAACAGAAAGATTCCTACTGGACCTTACTTAAAGACGCCAGTTTTCAGGCATTTCTGCTAATTTTGATAATGTGTTTTTTTTCCCTGTTTTTCCTTTGCAGAACATGATAATCCTGCTAAAAAAATTAGTTTAATGAGAACAACTGCTTTCAACTGTACTGCAGGATCTCTGTCTACAGAGAACAGAACAGGAAGGCATATGCTGATGGATAAAACTTCAATATGTCATTAAGCAAAAGACTCCTAGCAAATATTTCAATTGCTCCAACATACAGAACTTCTAAAATAGACTCCTTTACATATGAAAGTGGCATATTTGAAAATCTACTGAAAGTTGTGTAATGGAATAAAAGCTTTTTGAAACATGTACATACATAACAAATGAGGTACTGACAATGCATTAAGAATTCTTACATTAATTATCTACTGAAAGACCTTCATGCAAAACTTACCTACATTATATTAAGTCAAAATGTTAAACATGCACAGAATAAATTGATAATTTATTTCTGTAGCCATAAGGCACATAAGGGGCAAAAAAAATTAGAACAGAACACCTTGAAGATCTGCTACAAACATGCTTTACCTGCTTTGGTTTTGTAAAGGCCTGCACAGTTTAACCCACTAACAACTGTGATTAACTAAATAAGACAGATTGTTTGTCTTTTTTCTTCTGACTAGGAATACACACTAGATTAAAAATATACTAAAATAGCCCATTAACATACAGGTGTTAATGCACACTCCTACTTATTACACCTTATTGGTTACTGAATTAATAACCAGAGTCTTGGTCTGTAACACCTGGCAAACACATGGAGTGTGGGCTGACATTATTGGTTTATACAATTATTCCCTTTCCTAATAGTTTCCTTTAAAATACAAAGGCTTTCACTCTGAAGGAAAGTTTAGCAGAATGCAATAAATGTAAGAATTTATCCCATAAAGGTGCATCTGGGAGCAGGAGTGGGAATGATAGAGAGGATGGAGTTGTCCCTTTGGCATCTGGAGACTGTGCTATCTGCAGGTGTGAATCCACACCAGCTTATGCTGGTTTGATTACTACTTTACATTCCTCCCTAACATGAACTGTTTCTGTTCCCCTGCTCATTCTGGCTCTGGCATCATTCCTGTTTATTCTGCATTCTTTTTACTAAATGGTTAGTTTGAGATTTTTTTTTTTGAGTAATTTTGTAGTACTTCAGCCCAGTGCTGAACATTAAAGTGCAGTTCTAGATGAATGCCACAACTACAAGGGAGAAGATGAAAGATGGGGAAGAGGGATGGTGGGACTTCACCAACTGGGAATTTAGCCTGGGATATCACAGACTCACTTGCTGAAATTATTCCTCATCAAAAGTATGCTATGGAATTGCAGCTTATTCCTTATGAAAAATACTTCTAGATTTGCAGCAAAAGAATTCTGACAAATGGTTTTAGATTTATGAGCGTATCAGAGATGCCTAAAACAGAGGATATTCAACACAATTTTCCTCTCACTTGATTTGATACATGAAATTTCTATATACCACAATCACTTTTATTGATGCCTACTCTAAAAATAAATTATACCTAAATAATTCTCTTTCTCCACAGTGCTTAATGTTTTAGCAACACTGTGGGGTAACCACCCACAAAGTAAATCAAATGAACCTGTCAGATTCCAAATGAAGCTGAGTATCAGAGAAAGGGTTTTTTTTTTAAAAAAATCTTTCTTACAATATGGCCAAGTACCATTCCACCTTGTTTTATGTTCTATTTCAAGCAAGTGCTCCTGTTAAATGTTGAATCAGAGCTCTTACAAACTTTAGGACAGGATAGGTACAATCTCCAGGGGAAAAGATCAGCGTTGCTGAATGGGCACAAAAAGTCCATGTCTACATTAGCAATTAGTGCAGTGAAATATGAATGAACCAAAAAGTAAAACAACTGGATTAGCCTGGACCTGATGTACACACTGAACACATTGCAGGAGATTTTTCTTCTGACCAGCTTCCAACTTGCCCTGTGGTCAGAGTGTCCATCAGCTGCTGGACTACACTGTCTCCTGGCCCACATTTCACTTTAACTTTATCTGAAAAAAGTTGTTTTGCATGCTCTGAGACCCTTAGGTGACACAAACCAAACACTTGTTAAGGGGCAACCAGGAGATTCACTTTAAAAACATGTTCTGATCTGATTTAAAGTACAAAAACAAAAGTAGCCAAACCTATAGGGGCCATCAAAAGAACACACTGGGACATGCAGCTACCCAGATTTCATCTTATACCTGAAGAGGAGGTTGGTTTCAGCTCACTCTTTCCTGGAAATTATGTTTATCCTTCAGACTTACAGTAATTCAGCTTTCAGGTGGGCAAATTCCACAAAGCCCCCTGCACATAATCCTCGTGTTAGGGAAAGTCAAATTCATGATTTTAAGCTGATAAGAGTGTATAGCAGATTAAAGCAAACATGGTAATTTCTCAATTTATGAACTTCACCTACAGCATAAACAAAAGAAATCCTTAAAATTAATGGACTTCAGCAACTTGCACCAAGTTAACAAAGCAGTAACATCCCTGAATTTAGGACAATTATTGTCCTCAAACTGGATCTGGGAAACAGACACAGTAAGTGTTGACACGTAACACAAACTCAACAGACTGTATGAAGTACTGATTTATTGTAAAACAATATTAAATAAACACTTATTTTGCAATGAATTCACACCTTTACCCTAAGACCACCTTTGGAAAAAGAAAAAGGAGGATCCCAACTCTATCTATGGACATCCAAGAAGATTCATTCTTCTTTCCACGTGCAACACAGACCTCCAAGAACACAGTGAAACTGCTCCATAATTACATGATTCCAAACTGCTGACAGTTTTCAGCACAGTCATGAGGACCAGTAGTAGCAGCAATACTAATTCTTTTACCAGAGCAGCAGCTTACACTTACTAATAGGTGTACTGTATGCAGTTCTATCACATGCAGATTTTAAGCATTTACTGAAGTTTTCTAACATAAAGAATATTAAAAAAAATTAAAAAATAGCCCAAACAAGAGTAGGATCTGCTTACCATGAAATGAGGTTGTGTTAGAATACGCTTTAGCTCCTTTGCATCATTGTTCTCTGGGTAACATGAAATTTCTTCCAATACCTGTAAAATAAGCAGGAGAAATGCCCTACTGTGACTTTTTTTTAAAAGCTGTTGAAGAAACAAAACCCCTCACTGCTCAGTCAGAGTATCCCCAAATGATTATACAAACCAACATTTTTGGCACAGGAAAGGGTTTAAGAGAATGTGCCCCCACCCAGCCACCCCAAGAGAATAATATACCTTGTTCCAATATTCTCTCTGAAAGAGATTAAAGCAGAAATCTGGAGAAAACAGGTTTTGGGGCTTTTTTTTTTTTCTTCCCCAATTGACAGCGTTCCTCCAACACTGAAATATGTGGGGACAGGAATGGAGTGCTAACAGGTGACACACAAGACCTCCACCATTTGCTGCTTTCACACATGGTCTCAATTTACTTAAACATTTGGCTTAAATGCAGAATTAAAAACACTCATAAAACTAATTGTTAAAGGACCCCAAGTCTAGGTGGGCCATCTGCTGAAATGCTCCCAAGCTTCTGATTTTATAAAATTTGAGCCACTTTATCACTGGGAAGGAAGAGTAAAGAAACTTTAACTCAATTTTGCAACTTGATTCTTATACCTTAATTTTCACATGCACCTAGTTGGGCAATGAAAGCAGAGTATTTTACTTCTAGAAGCACCCCCAGGATTAAATGACAGCAAATTCTGCAGCACAGGACTTGAGGGCATCTATCAATGTGACTTTAGTATGTAGAGTTTTAAAGTCTTCCTCCCTGAATAGCACAGTAAACAGTGTTTTCCTATGACATAACCCCTAACAACTGCACAATTTTTTACTGATTATGCATAATACAATGGGTTTGGGTTTTTTACTGCTGACCACAGATAAGCAAGTAACTTACTGTTTGCAAGGTATAAGAATTAAGAGCACCTGTGTCTATCTTTGGTCTTAGAGAGCCACCTTCATTGCATTTCCAAGTCTGCTCTTCACAGACCTATCTATGATATAGATTGGGGTTTTTTCAACTTAAAAAGCTGATACTTCAAAATATTTCTTTCTGTGATTAAATTTTATAAACAGATTTCTGCTGCAGATAAACAACCTGAACAGGAATGATACTGAAATTACCCAACAGGAGTGCTCCTTTTAACACCACTATTGTTGAAGAAAAGGTTAAATCATTAAACTGAGTAATATTCATAATCCTTACACAGATAATGTAATTCTACAAGTTTATGCAACTTGTTACATAACTTGAGTAACCAGTGGTAGCATTCCAGAAATAATTCGGATAATGAGCCAGAATACACATCTTAATGAAGAAAAATAAGTTACAGTTTAAATACAATCAACCTTTTAAAGTACAAAAAACATACTTGAAACCCATTACCTCTTTGGCTCTCTGTACAGCATCACTTGGAGGATTCCTGATTTGTGGTGAAGATTTTGTGTTTATTTTGTCATAAAGCTGAAATAACAAGAAAACAAACTACTGAAATCATATGCTATTTTACATAAACTAGTGAGTGTTTACAATAGCCTGCTTATGTTACCAGGATTCGGATGACTGTTAAACTGCAAAACCCACAGATGTTCTGTATAAAAAATCTAGCAGCCTAGGGTTTTGGCTTTTAATTTTTAAACATTTCCTGATTTGAACAGTGCCATAGATTCAGGGTTCATAGGATGACATGGGAAAGTTCAAGAGGTTAAGGGCTTCTGCAAGCCTCCCATGCTTTTGCCACAGAGTTACAGAAACTATATTCTTCTACTAGAAGTGAACCTATGAATCTTGAATAAATGCTATAAACCAAACATTCTGCTATAAAATCAAGTTAACCTGCATATCTGACTTTTCCCAATAAATCAAAAGCATCAAACATGCTGAACAGTAATTTAAATAAATCTTGGAATATGGGAAAATACTCTTGAAGACAGAATGTTACAAAAGCCAAATACTCAGAGAACAGAAAAACAAACCTTCCAAGAATGGACATTCATAAAAAGGGTAACCTTATTTTACTAACATTGTCTGTTAGACAGAAGAATGTAATTTTATTTAAACAGGCTACTACAAACCTTCCACATTAATTTTCTTTTAAAAAACATTAAACTATACAAAGCACAATGGAAGAAAGATCTTTCTTCAAGTTTCAAATTAGGCATAAGATACTATGGGCTCTTTTTCATACAAACCTAACAGACTGTGCATGTTTTAAAGGAATACACGTATACTTAAGAATAAACAGGTACTGTAATAAGCAGTATTTTCAAACCAAACCTTGTGGCTTACATTTCAAGCGATATTAAGATGGTCATGCCTGTAATTATTTTCTAATCTTTTTAGACTATTTCTTTGCTTTTATATATATATATATATACATATATATAACATTTTTATGGAATTCAGAGACATTTTTATCACAAGGGTGGTGAAACACGGCAACAAGTTGCCCAGGGAAGATGGGGAATCTCTCAACTTTGGAAATACTCAAAAGTTTCACTGAAATTCAAACTACTGGATGCAAAAAAGCATTCAAAATACAAAAGTGCCTCTAAAACCTTCAGCAAATCCTAATACTGCCAAGGATGAGGTGACAAGAAAGCACCATTTAGGCTGCTCAGCAAGGAGTGCTCAGGAGCTTCCTCTGGGAAGTTCACAGCTCCATTGCTTGGCTTAGAATGGCCTTGGATGTTTGAAAAAGGGAATCTTGCCAGGACACAGAACTGCCCTCTTCTCTTTCTCACACGACATGAAATACCATTCAATTTTAGCAGATACATAAACTGTCTTAAATGCAAGACAACATCACCATCACTATCCCGGGTTAACAATTAATAAATATGTTGAACATTTCAAGCCCATACACAACTAAGAACAAAACCAGCAAACAGTGTCAATTCCAAAAAAACATTCCCTGCAGGACAGTTACACCACTCTCTTGGGGAAAAGAAAAGCAGGAAAGTCAAGCTAAATGCAATAACTTCACCTTGTACTGCAAGAACACCACTAAACTCCAGGATTTAAGCAGCCTTGACCACTATTGAAAGCTTTGAGATAAAAGCTTTCTGCTAGCTAGTAGTTCAGGAGATGTTTTATTTGCGTACACAATTATTTGTTTTATATTTTCTGAAATAAATTAACAAAATCTACCCAAACTCCAGCAGCTGCAAATGACAAATGTACCACCCTTCTACGCCTGTTAAGAAACTGCACTGAGCACTGAACCAAAACACAGCAGAAAATGCATGATACCCACCATGAATATTATTGAACGTCATTTTCCATTTTATGGTAATGAAAAGTTACCTTAAAAATATTTGTTAGTTATCTCTAGCACTGGTTGAAAAGCTAAGTTGCTGAAATCCCTTGTTACTGTGACCCAAAACAACCAGCAGTTCACAGAAACAATTTTTTCCCCACTAACATGGGAGAGTTATCTTCTGAGATTAGGAAGCAGGCAAAAAGAAAATTAGGGAGCAGAGTTCCTCAAAAAAATGTTTAGAAAAAAAAAAATCAAGGCCAAGTTCAGACTAAACAAGAGTGCATTTGTTTTTTCCACAGCACCTTCATGTTGAGGCATGGCACTTAAATTTCATCTTCTAAATTTCATCTTCTGCTTACTGAGGTTTGCTTTGAAGGCACCAAACTATTAAGAGGAACTCTGACAGCACTTAAAAGAAAAGCCTACATATTTGCATTAAGATTTAAGGATGATATATAACCCAAGGCAAGGGATCTATTCATTGTGGAGCCAGAACATGACCTCACCCAGAGAAAGGATGTGGATTTGGTAGGTTCACTGGCACAAGGAGATCTCCTTTTGAAATGGCACACTGTAAATCAAGTTAGTTCATGGAGGTTTTTTTGCAAGAGGAGCAAACCTTATAATGTGCATTAATGCACAAGGACTGGTGAAGCAGTCCTGCCTCCTTTGCAATCTTTGAAAAAAGACTGGTTTTGCAATACTTTTCAGCATTTTTGCACTTAAATACTAGCTATAGCAAAAGCAATTTAGAATTAAGGAATTTACAGCTTACGTAATTAATTTATGAAAGCATTTGAATGTAGAGGTTTCATTCAGACACATTAAAAAGAACACTTGCTCCCTTGGATGAAAGAATCTAACACAGCTTTACATGAGTGTTTTACAAAGTGTATAAGTAAACTTTGAATGAAACCTGTTTGCACACATCATAGATTAAAGTGAACCTTAATTACAGTTACCGCCAGGCTCTTTATGCTCCCTGTGGTAAAGAACACATTACTTTGTGCAGTTAGCTACATTTTAATCACAGAAACCCATCCTGTTCACATTGCTCTCTCCTTTCAGCAGCCCTGCAAATCTAAGTCCTACAGGGACCACACCAAAGGTAGATTTTTGTGGAGCAGAATGAATTGGCTCATTCTTCACTGTCCTCTACAGAAAGCTTTTCTATGCAATACCAACAGACTTACAGCAATACAAAATGTGTGCCCTAATCATGGGCTTTCTTTTTGCTGGGAGTCTCTATTTTCCAGCAAATAACTCTGCCCCCTCAGCCCAGGAACCCAACCTCCAACAATTTCACTCAGCAACATGCATAAACATATAAATGAAAAAAAAAAACCTAATATATTTTAAAAAAGTAAAATGCCACAGCATATGTAACTTTTGGCATTTCCAGACTTTTGAATACCTTGCACCTCAGTCTTACTGGTCAGCCTCATTTATTCTGCATTTCCTAGAAAGACAGTTGAAATTGAGAGCTTGCTCTAGACAAGATTAACAATCCCGACTGATGTATTAACAAAACTTGACATAACAAAGAGATATTGACATTATAGCTAATGAACAGAATAGCACTACTTATCAAAAACAAGTTTTGATTTAACTTTTGCATGCTAGAACACAAAAGCTATGAAGAGAATACCCACAAGTTGAGTTGCTATCAGCTGACCAGCTTTTGCAGTGTCGAGACTTTTTGTCTTCTGCCTGTACAAAGGGAGCTCGTCTCTTCTGATATTTAAAGCAGACAGCCCAAAGCCTAATCCACAATCAGGCAGGCGAGACAAAACAACAAACTCTTCTCTTCTGACTAGTTTTTCAGATGTGCAGAAATTCCTTTTTAACCACTTCTTATAAGAGGAGTCAGAATACCATCCCAATGCAACCCCCATTCAATGTCACAGTGAAAAATTTAGGTATGCCACAAGTAGCAGGAATTCATCCCCACTGCCTGGTGTGACCTGGACTGTAATAAAGATCAGATCACACAGTGAAATCAGTAAGTACTTTATCTACCCAAACCTCGAAGCTTCTGTGAGGCAAATGAGAAACTTCTTAAAACAAGAGCTACTGAACTGCTAGAGCATAAAACCCCCTGATCATTCAATACAAACACACATTTTGTAGGGATCCAGCTGTAATTCAGACCAGATACTTGGCTGACAACCTCACATATTAAACCCCCACACTGAAACATCTGAAAATAATCATTATGATATGTCCTTATATATTTAACTTTCTGGACAGTTTAGCCACAGGCAACAGAGTGATATTAGAGGGCTGTTTTTCATCACTTGCAGGTTTTGAACCATCTCAAAAATTCTCATCTGGTGGTTCTGCTCTTTGCACAGCAGCATTTACTAACAAAGAGTTTTTTTGCTCTACCTCCCTCAGCTCCCTATCATGGTTCACCATCCACCCCAGAGGTTTCATGTGCTCAGAGACTGAAAGAAATTCACAACCCACTGAATAAATAATACTCACAAGCAGCAGTATCAAAGAATGGCTGAAGTTAAAGGGCCAATTAGATAAATTCTAGATCACTTCACTCTTTCTTCTGCCAGTTCTGTTTCACATCTGCTTTTCCATGCAAAATATTATAATGTTCCCATGGGTGCCTCTTTCCCTGGGATTCTAAGCACTCAGGGAAACATCCCTGAAGCTAATAACTCCTATTGGAAAACACAGAGTAGCAAGGTCACAGCAGAGGCCTTATCTTCAACTTCGTTTAAAGACAGTTTACTCTTTCAAACTCTGTTCTCCACTGTTAAAGACTGTGCATGAAGTTCATTTTTACCATTCTAGCATCAGAGACCTAACATTTTCTCCCCAGCATAATTCTACAGAATGTGTTACAGCTCCATCCTGTATCCAAGTCCAAAGCATCTTTCATACTCTACTTTGTGCCTGCTAGAGCATTATAGGTTACAGCCCTCCACAGCTTCAAATCTTCTTCTGTCATACACTCACTACAGAAGAGGAGCATGATCAACATTTGCATTCCAGTTCCTCACCCAGTGAAATGCTGAGCAATGCACACAAAACTAATTCAACAAAAGGGTTCAGGAAGCAGTTTATCAGCTAAAATGAAGATTCCCTGAGTGTTCACAGAAGACAGTCTGAACCAGAACATTAATTCTGTCTGAATAAACAAGTGTTTGTTTCTGTCATGACCCAAAACTGGCAGCTGCCAAAACTGCAGCTTGTTACTGGAAGCACTCAAGACTTTCAGTAACCCTGACAAGGGTTACTCAGATTTTGAAATACTCAATTCCTCTGCGTATATTCACATTCAAGCAACACATGAAAAATCTTTCCAGTAAAGAATGCTGCAGCAGCAACTGGACCCTGAATTTTAATTTTAAGTTCATTTCCCGTGACAGAACCGAAATACATACTCTTCAAATTTTTAGAGAAACTTTTATCTGCAAAAAGCAGGCCAAATGCACCTTTTTTTTTAGAAGTTATCTATATTCTTACAATATTCATAATGTGTCCTTTAGAGCAGAGTTACACTTGGTGCTACCTGTATCAGAAATAAACATAAAACCAGATTTTCTTACACCTTTACCTACTACACCTAAGAGAAAATGATGCCAGCTGTACTCAGGCAACCCTATGCAATTTCAGTTTTTACTTGAAGCTGCCTTTTCTTTCTTTTTTTTTTTTTTTTTTGGATCATTCATCATTTGGGCTTCTTCACTTGTTTTGTTATAAACCAAAACATAACTTTTGGGAGGAAAGAACAGTGGAGAGAAACTCAACTGGGCAAAACCAGTTTTCTCTGTGCATTAGTTCAGTTCCCACTGCACATGACTGGCAAACAAGTGGGTTCCAGAGAGCAAGAATGACAAACCTCACTGCACAAACCCTGAAATTTTGATACATCAGTGAAGCTGAATGCCAACTGGAGAATGTTTAATACATACTAACAGGTTGTGTATGACTGTATTTCTGAGGCACACAGAACATAATACCTGTTTCTCATGGGTCAGTGCCTTGCTATGGGAGAAGAAGGAGACATATGAACTGACCTACTTCAAGAACTGATAGAATGAAATTCCTGACCCTTCAGTGTGTGTACATGACAACAGACTGCCTGTCAGATGTAGTCCTACTGAGCTGTCAGAACAGCAACTTAGCAAAACACAAATGATGAAGGTTTATTTTGCTGCAGATGAACATAATTAAATGACAGGTGAGAGATAAGGTATTACTTTAGTCAAGGCAGAGCCCTGCTATGATAGGAGGGACATCCCCCAGCCACAGCCAAAGGACTGTGTATGTACTGCCTCTGTAGTGATCCAAAGGGTAAAAAGGATCCCAGAAAGATCCTCTTCACTGCCTTCACAAGGTCTGTCAGTGGCAATCTGAGAGCTGTAAAGAAAGCACAGAGCCCTTCACTGTGTCAGCAACAGGAAAAGATGCCTGTGGCATTAGACATTACCAGTCAATATTTTATCATGTGTGTCCTCTACTGACATACTTTGTATGCTTGGAAACATGAGGGGAACTAGATGGTTAAGGTAAAGAACATTGAAAAGGTTTTTTTATCCTGTTATGTAGCTATATGTTGGCACACCTGTTGTACATCTTTTGATCAAAACCTTAAAAAATGAAAATGCATCCAAGTTTAAATTCTCTCCAAAGGTTATAATGCTGTAGCAAAACTGTAGGCAGGCATGAACTGTGGGGAAATCACACAAAGGTCAGTCTGAAACAAAGACTACTCAAATCTCTGCAGCTCCACAGACTGATACAGTGAAAAACAGATTCAAGAACACATTTATGCTTCCATTGGTTCAGACCCCACAGATATTCAGTAGTATCTGACTTGCATATTCTATTCTTTTACAAGGGGCAAAGTTTGTACCTTCAGTGTATGTGAGCTACAAACAGGTTTTAGTTCCGTTGTAGAACATATTCCTTTTTAGCAGAGATTATCAAGTGCTGTGCACTTCGTAAAATCCAAGCCTTAACACTTCAGAGGCAGCTGAGCCAAGGAAAGCACTGTATTTGCACAAAATAAACTCCAGGGTGGGTGCATTTCTTCCCCCACAACTGACTTTTTGGATTGTTCCTCTGGATTTGCTTCACAGTTACCAAGAAAACTTTATTTATTTCAAGTTGTCTCACAGAAGTACTGATAATGAATGGTTATGCTACTCCTCAAAATCACAGCAGACATTATTTTCTTCTATTTAATTTCAGGTGTCCCTAAATGCCTCATTCATGTATGATGAACCCAGACTCCAGTGTCTGACATCATTTTATTCCCTCACAAAGTAGGACTCTAACCTAGTAATTTGTCTCCTATTTTAGGGAAAACCCATATTAATATTCATCATAAAAATTTTACTGACTGCAGAAGCTGCAGTTCTCCACAAGTGACAGCAGATGTTAAAGACATGCCAGACAGTACACAGATGCAACCAGATTTCATTCTGTTCACACTGCAAATGTTTTAACATATTTTGCAAAGATGAAAAAAGCCAAACTAGGATGAGATAAAGGTACTGCTTTGCATGTGGCAGTACCAACAAAACCAGCACAGAATTTGGAAAACCAATGCAATAAAATTCAAAGGTCCCATTTTAAAAAGCAGAACACTCAAACACTGAAACGTACCAGTAGTAGTGTTGGGAAAAACTTGGGCTTAGAACACTATTTCCCAAGATACTCCAACATACTAGTGACTTCAAGAACACAAAAAATCCCATTATTTCAGTAACAGTGATTTTTTTTTTTTCTTTTTTACTGCATCAGATATAATTGAAGCTGATCTTAACAAAACCAAGGCAAAGCACTTTTTAGAGAGGACAGCAATGCAGCTGGTCAGATAAAAGTAAACGTAAAAGACACTGAGGTGCTGGAAGGAGTTTAGATAAAGGCACTGGTAAAGGGAGCAGAAATGTAAATAGGGGAGGAGAGAACTTGGGGTGTTTAGTCTGGAGAAAAGAAGGGTCAGAAGAGACCTTATCACTCTCTGCAGCTCACTCAAAGGAGTAGAAAACTGGGGGTTGATCTCCTCTCCCAAGTACCAAGGGATAAGTCAAGAGTAAATAGCCTTAAGCTGTGCTAGGGAAGGTTTTAGATTAGATATCAGGGACAATTTTCACCAAAAGGTTTATCAAGCACTGGAACAAGCTGTCTGGTGAAGTGGTGAACTAGGCAGTGTTGGCTTTACAGCAGACTTGATGACCTTAAAGATTTTTTCCAAACTAAATGATTCAATAAGCACCAGGAAAAACTACTCCCTCAATACAGAAGGGCTTTACAAAGACGTCTGCTCCATGGACAACACCTTGCTACACCCCACAGAACAACCTTTGCTCCTGTCTTTCCCTGACCTTTCAATATGGACTAATAATCAAGAACAGGAACTAACAAAGTTGAGTTAGGCTTAAATGGGCTTAATTCCCAATCCTGATGGCCAAAGCTCCTTGTCAGGGTTGGATCATCACCCTGAAGAGAAAATATTAATGACCACAAAACTCATTCTAGGTGGTACAGAATGCATAAACTAGTTAAATCCACAATAACTAACAAGAACACAGTTCCTCCCCTGCTTTGTGACATGGAGCTCACCTTGCACCAGGAGGTGCTAATGCTGGAATTAACAACTATTTTTGTTTCTAACCATTCACATACATTTTCTGCAAGGATCTTCTGAGAATAAAAAGACACTGCAGTGAGATCACCAGCACCTAGAACAGCCAGCATGCCCCAGCCAACTACCTGAAGGACTGGAAGAAGGAGGCATGAGGGCTGACTGAATTCAGAGACAGAAGCAGAGTTCACTGGGCTGTTTGCACATTGCCTTTGGGTTTTTGGATGTGAACTAAGTGCAGACTGAAATATCACTCCAAAGTTAAGCTCCCAGCACTAAGAAAGCTGAAGCATTATTCAAGATTTGTGGCCCAGGTGCTGCAACATTTCTTTATTTTTGTAATTTCTCAGAGTAGATTCCAAGCTCTTGGAGAAATAATAAATCTAAGAATCTGAAGGTTTATAAGGAAAAAACCCCAAACACAGCAGGTAGCTCTTATGGTTAAAAAGGAACTTGAACTACACACAACACAAGAAGTGAAGAAAATGTAGAAAGTTAAATATGAAATAGATCCTCTTTATCCCACGACACTATCAAAATGTTCCACAAGTGTCAGGAATACAATGATACTGTTCTTTGAAGTATCAGGGCCCAGTAACTTAAAAATACACTGAAATAATGGGAATTTTTAGTTCCACATAAAAAAAGAAGTCTATGGATTTTTGAGTAAGAGATGTTGGTGCATACAGACATGACAGCCTTTTACACAGGGGAGATGACATCAGGCCAAGAAGAAGGGGCTAAGTACTAGAATTTCCATTTAAAGTACATTATCAAGCTGACTTTCAGTTGAGGATTCACCAGATCAGTATCAAGCTTATAAATACTCAAAATGACAGAATATTAGTTAAAAAGAAAACAGGTTAAGCATAACAAAGTAACTCTCCCAGTGTCATGAAGACTGAGCCAGAATTCTGCATTGTTGGAAAACGCTGGATACATAAATTTCTCAAAAATTATGCTCAATTAATATAAAAGTAATTGTTGGCTTATATTTATATTATACTTAAGAGACCCAGTCACTTATCACTATTATATAAATATAATAAAAATGTGGAACTGTATCATAAAAATGTGGAACAACAACACTTTCTGCTCTGAAGACTAAATATAAAATAAATTCCCCATTTAATTTGTAAGGCAGAGGAACAGGAAGAACAAGAAAACAATGAGATTATGTGAGTGGCAAAGTGATCCACCTATCCCAGTAGCAGAGCAAATGAAATGCAAAGGTACGATGGAAGATGAAAATGAAAAGTGTTTCAGAGAATGAGTATGAAATAATGCAGAAGGAATTCCAGGATAGCCTGTGCTTTTTGTGTTCTTTCAGACAGAGCTTCCAGAGAAGTTACCTGTTAGAGAACAAATGCACTGCACTGGTGCTGATGATCCAGCCCACCTGCAGAAGGAATTCTTCCCAATTCTCCCTAAGGCTTGGTCATTGTTCCATCTACACTGCTTGGGAAAGGAGTTCCCATTGCAGTGAGGGACAGTCCCTCCCACTCCCTAGGGCTGAGCACGCTGCCTCTGCACTGGGATAAAAGCCAGATTTGATTCCCCAAATAGCAAGGTGCCTTCCTGCCAACATAGTTTCTTCTAGGGTTTTTTTTTAACAAGTATTTTCCATGTACTTTTGTCTTACAAAGACATAAAATAAAGGACAATTAAAAATATGAAAACAATGTGTTTTAAAAATGATAAAGTATTATTACACTTAAGCATAACATGTTCTAAGGGTCTAAAGCAAGACATCCACAACACACTATGTGATCTGTTTTTGCAAAAGAGAAGCATTCAGGTTTCACTGAAACATGTTCCACCTATAAGTGTTAACAAAATCAGTATTCAAAAGGGTAAGGACCAATGTGCATCCAAAAAAACTCGAACCACACTATGTGATTCACGTAGCAAGTCACTCTCGTTCATATCAAAAAAACAGTAAAACTGGATGATCTAGGAAAATAAGCCTTTTACACACATCTGCTAGTTTTATTTTCTACATAATATGGTAGATATTCCACCAGTCTATTAATTATTTAAAATGAAAGAAAAAAGGAAATTAAAGCATCCTGAAGAAAAAATCAAAATGCTTTTTGCTTCCCCTCCCCTCACCCTTTTTTAAAAAATTCTAAAGTATACCTTAAAATTATTAAAATAATACACTTTGCTCAAAAAAGAGCAGACCAGGGAAAATGTATGGAGAGTTTGAAACACTGTCAAATAGAGGATTAAAGTATCAGCCATGCCTGGATACTGCTGAATAACTGCAACTTTTACAAAGGACTTTTACAAATTTACTGTGCCAACATCCAGACTGGGAGGGTAAACAGAACAAACCAAAATAAACCCAGCAGAAAGCTTTAGCCAACCATGTAAGAAGCTAAACTGAGGTTCCAACAACATTCATTCTAGCAAAAGAGAAAAACTATTTCCTTAAAAGTCTGGACTTCAGGACCAAATCTGTTTGGATGACAGAATTCAAAAGAAATCCTAAGGAAACTCTGAAGAGTGCACAGATGCAGGTTCCTGTGAAACACTACCATGAACAACAAAGGATAACAGACATAGGAGTGAGATTCTCTTGAGAAATCAGAATGCCTTAAATATATGCACTGTGAATATCAATTAAACTCGAAAAAGAAAGAAGTGGCTGCACACACATATATGATACAAATCACCAGTGCAAAATTTATTTAACCTCATTTAGTTAAAACCATACTTGTGTAATGTGTTAGGCCAGCAAAAAGTAAAATAAACTTTCTCGAAAGCTTGCAACATCTCTACGGCAGAAATAACAACACTTACCTCAAGGATTCCACCTATGAAAATAATGTAACAAACTTTTAAAATGAGCAGCCAAAAGACATCAGCCTATAGAACTATCTCTGCCTTGGGACAGACAGATGCAGACAAAGCCAGCAGAGAGGCCCCAGTCACACAAAAGCTGATATTGTTCTCCTGCTGGGTGAAAATCTCACTCGCAAATCCAGCGACATCTGCATTTGGGATCAGCCCAGCCAGGGCCCTGCAGAGGTGACCAAAGCACTCCACTCTACAGCAGAATGATTCCTCTGATCTCCTTCAGTGCAGGCAGCTGCACAAAACTGCAGCTCCTAGGTTTCATCTGAGCAAAGCTCCTCTGATGCACTGACAGAGATGAAACACGATGTGTAAAACTCTTCCCCACTAAGCACAGCCCTGGAGCCCCACTATACTTAGCAAAACAAATAATGATTGAAGCAAAATCTTTTGTCATGACCTCCAAAATTAGAAACTTCTTCACATTTCTTTCTAATATCTTTATCAGCACTGTTGACACAGGACAGCAGTGTGTCCCAGGATGTCTTTCATGAAAGCCAATATAAAAAAAATTAATTCAAGCATTTGATAAGGCTTCTAAAAATCTGTCCACGGTAATAAAAAACTGCTTTCACTACTTAAATTTAACTCTGTTTTTCCATAAAGTTATTTATATACTGTACTGCATTCTTTATCATCTAAACTGGATACTGGAATGAAAGAGTCTATAAAGCTTTATATAGTCATAAACCCAGACATTTCTAAGGGACACAGAGGAATGTCCTATACCATTCACCAAAATTTTGATCACCACACAATTAACAGAGGAAGAAAAAAGAAAAATCTGTCCAAACCAAAGTTACTCTTTAACTTATTAAAAAAAATAATAAAATCAATCATTAAACAATATTTTTTTAGGTAGTGAATATTTCTATATGATTGTTTCTAGAAGGGCCTTTACTTTCTGCAGTAAACACAATTAAGTTTTTAATAATAAATTGTGTAAATTCAGTGTTGGAATTTACAGAGCACTCAACACAAATAACAGGATTCTATAAAATGATGAAAAAAAACATACACTGAAATTATTCAATAAACCCACATCAAGATATGCTTCTGTATTGCAGAATTTGGCTGAGAGCGAATCTTTACGCTCTTAAGTAGCTGGCACCTTTTCCCCTTGTTTGGAACACCTCTGGCCACCAAGTGAAGTGGAAGAGAGTCTTAAGACAGTTATCTAAACAAATTAATCAATTAAAAACTATTGATGGGATGATGCCTTCTGTGGCCTTCAGAGGCACCTGTCCTCATAACACCCAAGTTAATGAATTACTGAGAAGGAAGATTTCTATTTTACGATCTGAAAAAAACCCAACACATGGGTAACTTGCACCCTTAACAAAATGATTGTCCTGTCTTTTTTGGCTTCATAAAAAGTTATTTCAGAGGCAAAATAAGGTATTTCAGCAGCAGGCATGATCTACCATCATGTGCTTAATCTAAAAATAAGGACAGCTCTTGAGAAAGAGTAGGAACATGAGAACAAATTTAACTATGGAAAATGGCCACAGAAGAGGAACAGTAGTTTAATGCAAAGTGACAGCCACAAGTCTGCAACAGAATAGAAAATTCCTATTTAGTGGGATATAATGGTTTATAGGTTACTTGGTCTGGTGGCTTCAGTAACCCCAAATATTCTGAGAGGAACAAACAGACAGAACTTCATCCAAGTGTAACTGGTGATTTTTTCAGAAGTCATAGAAAGAAATAGTAATAGTATTGATACAAAACCAGGAATCAATCTCCCACATTCAAGTTACTGACATAAAAAAGCTACCCTTTCAAATAATACTGTCTGTAACTTGCTTCAGGCTTTAAAATATTTATTTCAGGACACTGCACTCTTTCAGAATTCTATTTTGTATTTTTCTCATCAAAGTATCTTTGGGAAGATTCTGTTATCTCCCTTCCACGTGGCATAATGAAACAAAAATGCTTTTTGATGCCATTTTGTTCTCACAGATATCTTTATAAGGTGCAATTAAATGCAGGCCTTTCTGTTTAGGAGAATGACTGTGATGAAGAATGTGAAAATTGTATGAATTCACTGCTGGTTTTTCTTATTTGAAAAGCTACAGCAGACCATTACAGCAATACCAGGTCATGAATGAAGTACTAGGAACCAGACTGGTACTGTCAAGAGCAGAAAAAAGCAAAAGCATTGCAGAAGTATGAGTTAATGTCTGGCAGACCTGTGATCAAGAAAAATACTGAAACTAAGGCCCCGTGGTCTACCAAAGCCCAAGTGACCCAGGAGTGCATTTTTTAAATTAATCTCATTATGCCACCATACCATTATTTATTTTTCACTGTAGAGTTACCAGAGCATATTTATTCTAAAACTTTATTTGCTTTAAAATAGAAGATGCTGCTCCACTGCAGTGGTTATCCAGTCCCCAGGACTGCAGTACAGCTGGCATCAAGTGAAAGCCCTTAGAACACACCAAACTGTCAGCTCTGGCTCCTCAGTGCCAGCTGCTTTGTTCTACAGACCTGCCACTGCTGTGTCACAGCACTTGCCAAGGTGCCTCTGTGCATTTGTTTCCATCCAGAGTTTTTCCTCAGTGCAAGGTGTAGACTGCTTTAGAAAATGCTGGTCTTGTCTGAAAAGCAAGTCCTCTGTCTTCAACACTAAGTATCCGCATATCCCAGAAAAAAAAATCAGGGAAAGCATTTTTTCTGCTACTTTTTTTGACTTTTATTTTAGACCTCAGTGCTGTGCAGATACAAAGTCATTGACAGCATGATGTGCTTTGGAATCTGCCATTCAGAGAGTGTTTTGGCACTCCATGAAGACACTGCTGCCTTACGGACTAGCAGCTCTCCAGAGCCATAGAGTAATACAGATTTTAGATGACTGAGCCTATTACATACTGTGTCCAAGTGTAAAAGAGAAATGAGCATACCTTGGTGCTTCACACAAAAAATTTCACACTAAGAATATCCCCAGAACTGGCCTAAGTTTAGGGCATTTAATATTAATAATAATAGAACATGTCCAGTTATAAAGCAGCAATGCACATTTAAAATAAAAACGTAAATCTAAATAAAAGAAAATAAAGCGATTCTGATGAATTATTTTAAAGCAAAGCTACTAACTCAAACTCTTAATCACTTACATATTCAAAAACAGTCGATACTGCAATCCTAAAAATGTATTTTTGCATCAAGTGCTGGATGATTCATACGTTCTACAACTAAAGAAATTTATTTTGGTAACCAACAAAAAAAGGTAATATACTCAGGATTAAACAAAACATTATCCAATGAAAACAGATACAGGAATATATTCAAATTTTTATCACAGAAAACTTACATCTAGTAACGTGTGAAGATGCTGATCCTGGAAAACACTGTGAAGAAAATCTAAGTCTTTTTCACTGCAGTCTGTAAGTGCATGAATTTCTTCCAGGCTGTCCAGCACCTGTGAGACTGCTCCTATGGGGCAACAGACAGGGGGGAAAAAAAAAAAGAGAATAAAAAAAATCAATAAAGCAAAGGCTCATGGTAAACTGAACTTTGGAAAAGGAAATGTCTCAATTCATCTGGTACAACTGGAACAGGAGCTTAAATAGCTGGAATTTTACAGGAAAACTCACTGAATAAATTTCACATATATCAAAAGTACTCACAGATAATGTAGTCATACATAAGAAATGGCTTAAAAGGAGAGAGGTTAAAAACCTGATTCTATTAAGCTCAGCTTTGTTCTATTTTAACCTTGCTTCCAACAATGTCTTATGGAGTGACTTGGATTATTGGTCTGTCCTCACCATTCCTACCCCAACCTTCCCTTCTCTTTTGGAACTGGACAATTTCAAATACATACTGTAAAATTTTGAAACACCAGTAAGAATTATTTTGAAATCAAAACAGAAACATTGGTAAAATGAGGAAGAACCAATGCTTTCACAAATATTTTTAAAATCAGCATTGGAATAAAGGAGGGAAGAGGGAGAAACACCTGACTGCTGAATCCTCTGGGGGACAAAAAAGGCTGTAATGTGTTTTTGTTCTGTTTGTTCTGCTTGCCTGGTTATCTCCTACCCAGCTATTACACTTGCTGCTTTTTCACCAGGGCATTGTTTTGGGTCATAGGATGATGGGGATGATTTTTGTATGGCATGGAGGTGACAGAGAAGCGAGGGCCATGGAGACAAAAAAGGAGAAATGGGAGGCACTGTGGAAGGTGGAAGTCCATGAGGAAAAGGTGAACTCTCAGCAGGAGAGGACAAAGAAACACAAGAAAAATCCACAGTAAACCACCCCACTGTAGTTCTGTGTGAAACAACTTGTTTAAAAAACAGAGCATCAGTGGTGGCTGCCACCTGTGTGCTTTACTAGAATGCCAACTCTGGCTTATCTCAACACCCATGGACCATGTCTTCATTTTTTCCACTGTGGTAAAAGCATCTGTAAGAAAGCAGCATATCCAGTGAGAGTCTGCAACAATGCTGGTGATTTGGCAGTGAACTACTGAATGCTGTTTCATAAATAAATTCTTAATTCTGGCTACCCAATTACACACATTCTCTATTTCACTAATTTCTCATCAACATACTTATTCTATTTAGCTATATACATCTGCCTGTGTCTTTTTGACAGGAGAGATAACATCTAAAAATTTGCTGCATTCCTTGAAACTCTATCTTCTATTGCATGAACAATTCTTACCAGTCCTCCTTAACTCAAAGCGTTTTGTACTGCATTTTCAGAATGCAATAAAACCAACATACACAACTGCCTCTTAAACACACAAGGAAAGAAGTTAACTTATTTCTCGGAAAATCTTGAAAAACTGGAATAAACATAATAAAATACACAAAAACTACTATACAAAACTTGCAACCTCATGGCTTAGAAGGAGAAATCAATTACAAATCTAGAAACTCTTGCATCACACTTAGCACAAACCTCAGCCTCAGATTCTCCTCACAGTTCTCTGTACAAGGTTTGAGAACCACAATATCCCCCTCACTCACAACTCATGTCTCAGGAGCAGTAAAACTTCTTAGTTCTCTCCCATCAAGTGTGTCTGACTACTTCTACCTATTTGATGTACTAATTTATATTTTTTAAAATCTGTAGCTGTCAGCAAATTAAAAAAAAAAATATTTTTAGTAGCTGCTGTGCATGAGTCCAGATGCACTGAAAAAGAGAAAAAATTGCTTCCTCTTTGATAATGGACAAGGCTGCTCAGCTGAAAGGAACCATCCACATCCCTCTGCCAGAGACACAGCAGGAAACCTGAGAAAATGTAAGGACTGGGGATCTGCTGGTAAGAGGATGGAGAGATCACAGCTAAGTCCCAAAGGCAAGGGGAAAAAAAAACTACCCAGGCACCCAAAAAGGACTGCACTGTTTCCTTTACATGTTCAGCACATCAATAATTAAAGGCTGACAGACTTAAGAAATCTCCAAGTCTGAAGGAAAGTGCTTGACTTTTCAGGATGCAGTTGGTAGAAGAAAATTTGATAAAATTCTCTTTTATTTCTGCTCCTTTTGTGCTCAGAATTTGAATTATTTTATTTTCAAGCAAAGCTTCTTTTTCTGGGTTCAAAGGCCTTTCTGTGTATTTGGCATATTTAAGGAAAACTCAAGAGAAGAGTCACTTCAGAGGCCTGGGTATCTTAAGAGTCTCTAATACTGCTCAGTGTTACCCATAATCACCAAAACCTGAGCCAAATCTGGAATCAGTGTGAAGTGTCTTCAAAGTTGCCTGCAGTGCTGTGTTACTGTGAAACACCAAATGCTCTGGACCACCACATTTTTTATTTGACAGTATTATTTACTTTGCAAACTTTATTTTGTGGAATACTTTGTGGGCTTTGAAATGGAAATGAAATGAAAGTTATGGTTTTTCAATATTTGTATCTCGACAACCTCTTGAATACTTGGGAATTTGAAAAAATTAGGGGATGGTCTTCCTTTTTCTCCTGTCCACTGGTCACATTGAATAGAAGGCTGTAAAATAAAGTTTCCAAGAATGCCCTTAAGAAATTTGATGGGACTTTCTGACAGTGACTTTGTTAATCTCCCAAATGAGAGTTTTAACTTATGCTTTATGCTTCACCTACTGCCATGCCCCTCACTCCTGTACAAATAATGTGCACCTGCCTAAGAACCTGGCACAGCAGATATATACTGACAGCATGTTAGTACTAAAAAAGTGACAGAACAATTTTACAGGCATTTTTGTGAACACCTGAATTCTCTTTGTTGCAGACATCTGTTAAAAAAGTCCAAAAGTTCCTTTCAGAAGAGTTTAAAATTCAGGGAAGAGATACTACATAAAATAAAATTAACCAACCTTTACAGAACACTGTTGCTAAAAAGATTAATATTCAAGCTAAATTTCTAACCTTTGGAGACAGTGTAAAGGCACTCAATATTTATAATTAAAGCTTATATCCTCTTGAAATAGATTTTAACCTCTTTCCAATATTGCAAGTACACCCATTTTAGCCTCAGCACAGATGACTTCAGTGAATAATTACACTGAAACAAGTTAAATCTCAGACTTCTCATGGTCTGTAGCAGATTTCTAGACAGAATCTAGAAATATGCAAATTAGAATGATGCATAAATGTAAGGCAGGAAAATTCAGGAAGTTGACTAACTTGACTGGCTGTATTAGTTTGTTTTTTAAGACTCCATCATGTTAGAAAATGCTGCTCAGTGCCCCAGTATTTTCAAGTAGCCCCAGCTTTTGGGTTTGATGAATCTCACCCTGCACTTTAATTTACTATGAAAACAGGTCCAATTGCACAGGAAAGGCTGCAGTTCCAGTGATATAAATAGAAGACTCTTCTCTGCAGAAACAGTTACGAAATCCACACCAAACATGGTTCTGTGAGAAGATTGTGGATCCTCCTGTAAATGTACAGTAAATGACCTCGGTGTTCAAAGGAGCCACGCACACAACCTTGTTTTTCTTGTATTCCCGTAAGAATAGCTAAGAAAGGATGGCTGCAGCTTTTCAGAGTTTTCTGGGGACTGCCAACTCTGAAAAGTTGAAAACTATGGGCTGTCATATATAAAAAAGAGGAAAAACCACATTCAAAATGCTTATGTCAGTCTCCTGCAGTCAGTACTAGGCTTTTATAGTTAGTGGAATGTCTTCTTAAGGATGATACCAAATTACTTTTGAGAAGACAGAGATGAATTGAGCAGTTTTCTGCCTACTGATGCAGACCTATTATTTATCAGAGGCATGCATTGGTTTTATGAGGCAGAAACTTGGGGTTTTCTCTTTATGCAGTGCATAGTCAAAGTTACCACAGGTATTTTGTGCAGGTTCTGTTACCTCATTTTTGGAGATGGCCAGTCAGAAATAAGTTTTCTCTTACAGCTGAATTTTGTCTCTAGAGTCCTTGTAGTTCTCATATAGTGCACCTGAAGTTGCTGTGGACACTGGTTCATCAGGATAGAGGAAGGCAAAGCTTTGGTAAAATAGTGTTGTTACTACAACATCCAGCTATTCTAGTCTGGAACAGGTGGCTTGACTAGAGAAACTGAATTTTAAAGGCAGGGAGGAGTTGCTTTCTTCTCCCCAGAACAGAGAAAAAGAGAATTTTAAGTAGTATTCCAAGAATTGCCTACATATTCTACAGTAGTCGTGTACAAAACATCCCAAAAGTTTGTTTCTCTGAGGCTTCTCAGCACACCAGGCAGGTATAACTGGCTCCCTCTGTTATGGAACAGGCAGTAAATAGAATTAGGAACCTCTTTTCATGTGACATGTGATCTGCAACAGCGTACGACTGAATAAAGTGTTCAGGTGAAGAGACTCAGACATTTCTACAAAACACAGACTACATCCTGACTGCAAACACATTCTGACAGAGGGAAAAAGAACTCTGATTTATTTTTTAACACTGAAGATTACAAATGCTCATTTAAGTCTTGGGTCAGTCATAAACCTGCTTCTGGGTAATGAAAACCCAGAACCCAGGAATCCTGATGTTGTTTAAACACAAAACTATGAACCTGTGACCTTTTTGCCAGTCTCCTGCAATTACTGTGCCAGGAAATAACTCTGCAGAAGAACTTATAATAACCATTGTAATAATAGCATGTTTTTATTAAAGAGACATTGGTGAAGTATAAATATCTTAGATTTGTAGAACCACATAAAATAAAGTTCATGATACCAGCTATTCATTTCAATCCTGTTCATTCTTATAAACTACCTTTATTTGATTGGCTTTTCAACTATTCTTTATGTTGTGTAAATAGGTAAGTAACTGTGTCTTGAAGATTTTACAGTGGTATTTAAATGACTAAGCAAGGCTTTGCTGTCATTTGCAATTTCTCTGTATATCACAGTTCAGCCCTTATGTCAGCCAGTCTACAATAAACATGAAGCTGATTTCTCTCAGCCTCATCTCTTGGCTGCCTTCTCATGGGCAGCTTCTGGAAATGAAATTAAAAGACCAATCCTGACTCTTAAAGCACAGGCCATTTCAGAAGGCAGGATTTACGTTTTAATTTGTTTGTGAAGGGGTCTGAGGGTAGTACATCCAGCAAGAAAAGATGAAAAATCACCAGAAATTGTCAAATTTTAGATCAAATATTAGAAACACAAAATGAAGTCACAGGGTACAATCTCATGAAAAAAACAAGCATGGGCATTATTTTTAAGTGCAGACCTTTCAACTACTTTAAGTGATGTAAATTCTCAAATTTAGAGAAAGCCAGCTGAGCACCAGCTGCTCTCCATCACTTGAAACAACATCTGCAACAATCACTGGAGTCGAGATGCCTCTGATCTCAAACAGTAATTTGTTGCTCTTTGCTGTATTCCAGAGCAACTGACTCTGCAGGAAGAGATGACAGCCAAAGCAGGTGTGTGTGTGTATATGTATATATATATATATATAAATATAAAATATATATATACACCTATATATGATTATAATAGTTTAAAGTAAGGTGAGTGATACATATGTTTCACATATACACAGCAGTGTAATTAAAATGTAAGGCAAGTAAAGACTCTGTCCTGCTGAAATTTGAGCTATATAGTGTTTCATGACTTCTTTCTTCTTGGACTGAAATCAAACAGTGAAGTTTAGGCACCCTATAAATTTACAAATAAGCCTCTACATGCACACAGTTCTGTGAATGCTACTGGGAAGCAAATAAGGCAGTGCTAATATAAATGTATGTATATACAAACACTATATGTATATAAAACACTCAGGAAGAGTGTAGTAAGAGAACCAGAAAGATGGAGGTTTATGGAGATGACAGTAATTCAGAAAGAAGGCAGCTGGCGCAATGGAGGGGTATTGGGACTTACAACTACATTAAAGAAGTAAAAACATCTAAGGAATACAAGAAAGAAGAGAAAGGCATGTAGAAGTCAGAAAAGAAACTAAAGGAAACATGTGTGGGAGAGAAAAACAGGGAGAAAAAGACTAAATAAAGGAAAAAAGAAAAATAAAGAAAAAATGTAAACGAGATGAAGTGTTTCCAAACAGCAGAAGGAATGTAGAGGAGAGTACTTATGTATGGAAAACAAAAAAGGATTGGGGGGAGGAGGAAGTGGTGGTGGAGAGGACAAAGAGGGCAATGAGAGACTGATGCTTAATTTTGAGGAGAGACTTCCTTTGATCCTGCACACACGGGACACTGAGTGTAGACATGGCTCCAGCTTTCCCCTGTCTCCATACCTGGCACCCTCCCACAGTTTAACTCTTTTTCCCAGAGTTAACAAACTGAAAACCAGCCACAGATATGATGGAAGCCACCCTAGCGTGCTGCTAAAGAAATATGCAGAAGTGTTGTTTTTCAGACCAGACCTGTAGCTTACATGTAAGTGCACTCACACACAACTAAAATAAGTATTTTAACAGATTAATGCCCTTCACTATCCCTTGCTTAGATCCTTTCTTCCTCTTTGCAAAAATCCCTAAAAACCCCCTTCTGACCAGCATGACAGCAGCACACTCTTACAGTCAGTTTGCAGAAGTCTCTGTAGACAAACAAAAACCCAAAAATCATGGCACAGGCTCTGTATGAGTTTTTTTTATTCCCCTACACCTGTTTAAAAATAATACTACCACAAAACTTTTACATAGAAGTCCATTAAACTTTCACTCTCATGTTACTGGACAGGTGTTCTGAGATGGGGAAACAGGAGACAAGGAACCAACTTCCCCCTGTAAACCAACATGTAAAATCAAAAGAATGAACCAAACAACAACAACCACAAAATCCATGACTGATCAGAAATGGAGACATGGACACATGTCCTGCTGACATGTCCTGACCTAGGACAGAAGTAGAGCTCTTAACCTACAAGTTTTAAAATGCTGCTGGAAACCCCCATGTTTTATAGCTTGCTTTTGGAGATGCTGAATTAGTTGTTTTTGACATGGTTGTGGTTTGTATCGAAAGGTCTAAAATTTCACACCTAGTATAGTCTGAAAGTTTTAGAAGTGCTTGTGCTCCCAGTCTCTCACAAAGTGTGCAGCTACCTTGCAGCAGAACCTCCTTCCTACATGCCAACAGCATTCATTCATTGAGGAGACACATATTGATAGTTATTGAATTCAGGTGTATGCATATCCACAGTGCATATGCATAGATCAGGTATCACATCAACACAAAAGGATCAAGAAAGTTCATGCAAGCGTAGAGCAAGAATATAATATTCGACTAATATTACAGTGTATATTTGGTGGTAGGGAAAAAAAAGTTAGACCATGAAAACAATTTTGGAATGAAAATGCAAGACCAAAATGTTGTTTACTTTATTAATTCAATGAAAATTACATTTTAGTTCAGTTGTGTTGCAAATATTAAATATTGGGAAAAAAAACCCCAAAACTCATGTAATTTTAATACTGCCTCTAAATTGGAATCTTCAGAATTCCCTGGAAATTATCCTTCTGTTTAATTATACTCTTGATTCTAAGTTATACTGTAGACAGATTTAGTCAATACCATATAATTTTATTTGAACAGGCAGTATTAAAACTGAAAAGAGCGAAGAGAAGCAACAGAAAGCAGATTTTTAAACATGCAAAGACACACACCATAGCTGACTGATATGCCTTAAAGGAAAACAAAGGGATACCTACTTTCTGCTGCTAGAAGTCCTAGAAGGAAGGCAGCGTTTGGACAAACAACAAACAGTATGAAGATTTCAGAACAAGCGATTTATAAAGCTGCAACCTAGCAGACTAATTTAGCCACAAAATAGTCTCAACAAAGTGACAAGGATCCCCCCCAGTTTTTAATACGGTTTTTCTATGTGTGAAGCAAATGGCATTGGCAGACTGGGATGGGAGGAAAACAAACACTTGGCACTGGGAAGGCAGCACATGGATGCAGTGTTAAGAGATCTATTAATACCAGACTTTTCCCAACACTGGTTAAACTAGTTAAAAAAACTCATGGAATAAATTTATTTTTAGTAAAAAATATTGTAAGAAGTGAAATGATAAAGTAATTCAACATACTGCAAATGATGCATAACATCATATTTATATACTTAGTAAGCAAAATTTAGCAATGTTATATTGAAATTAAAACTTTCAGTGAGAAATGTTATGTGAACCATTTAGAAATACAACCACTTCATTATCACTTTTAATTAACAGTGTCTTTATGCCCTTCTTAAAAATTTAAACATATCAGAGCAAAGAATCAATTGCTGAAAAATCATAGTTAATAACAGAATATTAGAAACACAAAACCTCACTATCTCAAAACTGATAGCTGTGCTTGCAATACTAGCAAAGACATCAATAACAATTATAAAGTGAATGTAGCTTTTTTTTCCCCAAGCACTCATATTTTTAAAATGTTATGCAACACCCTTTTGCAAATATTTACAAAATCAGTGGTAATTTTTGCATAACAGAAGTGGGGCTTTTTCTGACTTGTTCTGATGAAACTAATGGGTTTTAAAATATGGGCTTGCATTGAAAATATTTAGTGAATTCTAAATCCCATAAAAAACCAAACCATTCTGACTTGTGAGTTCAGCTACTTCCGTGTGTGTTGGAAACAGTGAGCTTACAACATGTCTTTACCTATGCTGTTTGACCTTACTCTGAAAGACTAGGAGATTTAGCTTTATTCCCATTATTATTATCAAATTTGAAAATCAAGATCTCATGCTGTTAAAAAGTTCTCGTTCGACACCACAACACAGAGTCTGACAAAATAGAACAGGATGAAAATTTCCATTTGCACACACCAATCCTGAGACCAAAATACCAAAAAAGCATTTGCCAAAACGCTGCGTGTGGAATCTGTGCCTTGCAGTTGGAGAAAACGAGGCAGAAGCACCGAAGGAGCCTCGGTGTGGCTGCTCTGTGTGCAGTGCAAAAAAATCCCTGTCTCTACATTCATCTGCTCCCAGAGAGACCAGAGAGCTCAGCACTCACAAGAAGGCAGGAAGTACTGCAGCAGTGCCACAGCTTAGCTCAGGTGCTGGAACATGTTTGGACACTCAAGTTCTTCTCTTGCTCTGAGGTTAACCCTAAAACACAGCTTGAGGATCCCTTACAGGAATCCAGAAGTGTCTGCGGCAAAAAGCTGCTGTGAAACCTCTTAGCCACAGTGCAGAATGTGTGCCACAGACCAAGCAATTCCAGCAGGCATTAGAGAGTAACATCCTTTAACCAAAAGGTAAGGTTTGTTTTAATGAGAAGTCAGTTATGTCATTTTTCAAAGACTATCCACTGGCTTAACTCCAGCATAAACTCGGTTCTGAAATGCTGCTACAAAAAGATCTTGGAAATGAAAAGGTAAAAAAAACCCCGAACCTTCAATTTATCATTTTTTTCTTAACCGTTACTTAACCATTTTGAACCCACTTAACACTCCATTTGAAACAGCTGTCCTCAATTGACCTTCGAAAGTCAAACCCCAAGAAGCAAAAGGAGGAACAATTAAAGGCTTTAAACTGGTGAAGTTCATTCCCCAGCCTCAGGCACTGTTACGAAAACACTTGAAAACTGTTTGTACACTCTGCTGGGGGACAAGTGGCCAGCACACCACAGAAGGAGAGGAAATCCTGTCTAGAGCTAATGTGCAATCAGGAGGCAAGAGGGGCAGGCACGGGGACAGATGGGGTCAGATGGCCAAGGCAGCAGAGAGTGAACACTGTGAATTGCCCTGGCACCTTATGTAATTCATGGTCCACTTCAAATACTTCCTACTGGGCCAGTTCTTCTCCTGTGACAGATATAGCCTTCAGGGCTGCTGATTGCTAACTTCTGATTTATGCTTGCTTCAGCATATTAAAAATATCTAAAAGATTTGTTGCCTTGGGGAATATACATTTTACAATGCCTTGAAGACCTGAAAGACAAATGTTTTACATTCTAGAGAAGACCATTTGCAGAAATTTTGTCAGCTGAGCTGCTTGCTGGCTTTACTAGAGAAGTTACTGAACACAGACTGTCAGCGATAAAGCAGCATCGTAGTTTAAAAGTGCTTTAAAAGGTTTTATCACACTCAAAACTCAGCAGGACTGGTTTCTGCCATGTTACCAACAGGATGATAGCACTATTAATTAAAGTTCTTCAGAGGATGGCTGCTGACTAAAGAGGAAACAGACCACCCAGTGGTCAGCAAATGGTTGGAACCAAGAGTTGTTAACACTGTACAAAGGAAACGAAGATGCCTACAGAAAAAAATCTGGTTGACCTTAAACAAAATTTATCTCTATTAATTCCCATCTAATTTAGCTATGAAATTTGCTGACTATCACTGGAAAACTCTCTAACAAGAATATCTTTGGTGATTCTGCATCTACAAAGACTTGCTGCCTGCAGTGCCTTCCTATCCCAGGATAATACTCTGGCAGCACAGGAAGATGCTCCAAGGTTCCAGCAACCCCAGGTTTCCAAACTGAACTCTGAGAAAGAACACCTCTAGATTAATTGGGGGAAAAGAGAGAACTGAAGTTTTCTGTGTTTGGAAAGCTCTGGAAGACAGGAAATGTAATTTGCATAACCTAATAACCATCTATATTTCTGTGCATTTATCTCTGTAGGAGTTCTGCATTCGCCTGTTTCTGACAAACCATTTAATTACAGCGATAAGCTTCATGAAATTATATGGGAGGAATAACTGGCAACCACATCTAAAACACTAAAAGCTCTTCTTTAAGAGTTTATGATCTGGAATAACATTATGATATATTAGGAAGGAAACTTAAATAACTAAAGATAATCAAGTTTCTACTGCAGTTCTTGAGTTTTATGTTTAATTTCTCCAAACTAGTTATGCTTAGAATCATCACAAGACCCATCCTACAAGCTAGAAATACTTGCAAATATTATTGGTGTACTTCTGAAGAGGAAACAAAATAGGTTTCTGTATCTAGGAACTTCAGAAGCTGAAAGAGATGTAGGGTCTTTTCTTGCAAAGCTCAGTGTTCAATATTAAGTATTTTATCAGCTAAAGAAGTGGATCAGAGAAACATAATGAAAACTTCCCATTTAGCAGGGTTTCCTGATCACTGAGAATAACTTTGCTTTCCTGAGAATGCCAAGGTTTTGTTTCAGTTATTTCAGAGATGAACACAAGCTAACAATGGATCCAACACAGATATTCTGTACAATTTACATTGCACTGTCTTCAAGTATTCTGTGAGCAGAAAAAAGAAAACAAATTTGGAACTTTCCTGTATTTTGATATCTGCAACTACATCACTCTGAGGAAGACACATGTCCTGTTGATGTGAGACTGAAACTGGAAAGCAGAACTGCTGTTTCCAGATTAGGAAAGTTGTCACAGCCAGTCATGTTGGTGGCCATTCACCACTGAAATGGGGGAAGTAGATGGAAACAAAAATTAAGGCACTGCAAGTAGTTCTAGGTGAAGTAAAACTGACTTATTCTTTCTTTAAAAGAAGAGGTGGATCCTTAACTGCAAGTACAAGTATCCAAAAGCTGTCTGGCTGAATTTAAGCCACTAAATTATGTGAGATTCTTATTCATTTTTATGGGAATTATGAACAGTGCTCATGTCTGGAGGTGAAGCAATCTTTTAAAAGGTTTTAATAGTTGAACTTGGATTCCAAGAAGTGAAATTGGAGAATTGTTGCCCCCATTCTTATGAGGTATACAATTCTTATATTAATGATATTGAAATAATTTATAATAATTACTTGCTTATATGAAATAGAAGGAAAGAAGTAATTAATATATGCAGTCTATACATAATTTTCTCGCCTATAAAAATATTTGGACAGAGAAATATCACACAGCAGATCAACATACGCAATTAAGTTCCTGAAATGTCTTCTAGAAAAGTCAGTATATAGCTAAAATATTCTGCCAGTACTCCTAAATTGTTTAGAAAAATTAAAGACGGTCCTTTTGGTCTTAAGTTTTTCTTAAAGGTTTATTTAAATTGATCCTAAGTCCTAATTTTAGATCAGACAGACCAACTTTTGCACTGCAAATATTCTGAACAATGTTATGTCAAAATTAAGATACCTAACAAAGACAGGGGCGTGTTACTTCAGGGACTGACTAGTTTACCTAAATTTCTGAATATGGGCTATGGACAAAAGGATTGCTTGAGTAAGGTCACTGTCCCATCCAAGGCCTAGATCACAGCAGAAATATTATCTTCCCCTTCAAGGTATGCTGGGAGGCCCCTGAGTACATGTACTGTCTCCCTCCAAAGATCTGGGGGTCAGAAATACTGTCCACATCTTAATCATATTGTTACTCTCTAAAACAGAAGGTCAGGAAACTTCAGTACATAATGGCTTCTTTTTATAAAGAAGTAAGTAATAAGGTATTAGAGCTTTGCTCCTGCCTAAGAATTCAAGACAAAATTTCAATAATCTTTTATACTCAAGTAATATAAAGAGAAATGTGAGATTAAAATGTTATTTGTAACTGAGTGTACATACAAGAAAAAATAAAAAACTCAGACAATCTCCGTAGAAGCTTAAAACTGCTGAGATTCTTCTCCGTTTTTGCCAGCTGTGAATGCCATTGTGACTTAAAATTATTTATCCTTTCACATGTGCATGTTAACCAAATATCTAATTTTATGGAATCTCACAAAATTAGTAAATACATGGAAATCTGGTCAATATAGACTTAAGACATGCTGACTGCAGTAAATAACTTTCTGTTAAAATACCTGAGGAGGTGGGGTCTTCAGAGAAGTCTGGCAGCTCTTCAGGGGGGTCACCATAGAAGGAGTTGAATTTGTGGCTTGACACAGCTGCTAGTACTGCCCCCTGAATAAAAACACCCACACAGTTCTCAGTTACACAAAGAAGGATAACAAAACATTTCCAGACACCCTGGATCACTCACAAAACAGTGCTTTGGATAAAATGGCATAAAAAAAAAATAATGACAGCATAAAAGCTCAGGAAACTAAATATAGTGGCCTCCCTAGGAAGAAATCTGGGAAATATCTGAAAATGCACCTAGAACAGGAATCAGGTCATATTCTAAAATGTACTAGAGAGTATTTTAATGGAAGTATTACCTGGGAATACAAACCACCTAAGAGAAAGAGCTGTTAATGAACTGTGCATCCTCACCATCAGCTACATGAAACTTTTGCAAAGCAGCAGGTCAATGGGAATACCTGATTCTGAGTTTTATTACAAACTGTAACAAAACGTCCATGAACTGTAGCGCTCCAAGTTTCTGTCATAATTTTATGAACCTTGCAGTTAATTCAGAAATATTTCTGTTAAATATTCTATGACAGGAACAGAAGGAAAACCATGTTGTTTTGGGTTAAAATGTTAACATTCGTTTCAATATGGCTAAGAAATAAATTAGTATGTACTTAAACATAAATAGGATAAACTGAAGAATATGAATTTGCTCTTCTCCAACAATGATTATAAAAATTACTATGTTCCTTTCATTATAAGTGTAACACAATTATAACAGAAGTGATTGCACAATTCCCTCCAGTAATTTGCATTACAAAGAATGACTGAACTGACTGAAGATGAAGACCTCATAAACATATATACCTCATATACACCTTGGTTGATACCAGACAATTTGCACTGAATCTGAAAACTATGCATTAAGAAAAAAAGAAAGACAGAAAGGACAAACAACCTTTCTAAGACATCATTTCAATAAACATCTGTGAAGGCCTGTTGCACCTTTTTATTTTATTGCTAACTTCAAAGCATGGATTTCTCTTAGCACTTTTTAAACAAATCAAGTATCAAACAAAATTTGAGCTGTATAATTATATTGACTTAACACTACATTCAGTTTACCTTTAGTTTTCGTCTTGCATTGAATTTTCTCAATTGTTCTACTGTTTCTGGAAGATGAATCTTGTATGCATAGCGATCTCTCTCCTTAAAAAAACCCACAAAAAACAAACCAAAAGAAAATTAAATACAAGCTTTTAATATCCTCTTGACACTAAAAAACCAGACAAGAAAAGTACCAGCTCACAAATATTCTAAGGACAATGAGGATTTGTTGAAACTTAAGGAAAACTTCAAGAAATTAAGATGGAATAAAGTACTTTGACAGAATTCTTAACTTGGGCCAAGGATATTTTCTTTTTGTAATTGTTTCCCACCTAGTAGTAAAACCCTAGGTATTTTTTTTGTTTGTTTTTGTTTTGTTTTGGTTTTTTTTTTTTTTTTTTTTTTACTGTTATGTTGTCAGTCTGTGCCTAGCACTGAACTTTGAAGCTGGCTAGCAGAAAGCAGTTATGCTTTTTGGAATTCACAAACCTCAGTGAAGCAACATGTTCAAGCACTCTTTTACAGGGTGCTGGATACTTCAGGTAAATTTGGGAGGTGGGGCACATATCCAACAGGGTAGGAAGTGTCAACCTAATGCCAGCCAGGAGATGGTACAGGAAGACTTCTCCATTGTAGGTGCAGATGAAAAATTTGCCAACGAACAACTGCAGTGACAGAAGGGACAAAACTTGCAGCAGCCACCTACCTTTTCCCCCTGCAGCTATAGAAAATCATTAATTTAATGTGTTTTATCAAATGCTTATCCTGAATCAGAGTGAAACCATGGCAGTCTCTCTATGGCACTAAAGATGTCTCAGTCTCATGCTGCATTTGCTCCTATCTACAAATGGTTTACAAAGTTCTGAGTCAGCAGAGAAGGCAGTTTATTGCAGGCAAAAATGAGAGGACTGACTGGTAGAATGCCTGGCCTGAGCTTGCAAACAAAGTTATCATAAACTGAACCATGTGACTTCTAACAAGTAACAACACGATCAGAAAGAGACCACAGACACCAAAAGTGCAAAGCTGCATGGGCAGAGCTTGGACGTGCACATTACAGAATTGTTTTTTTAACAAACCTAATTAGCTCAAACAGCAAAAATTACAGGTTTTCTGGCAAAATGACACTCAATCAATCTCTAGCTTTGGCATCTCAGTGTGGGTATGCTCTCAAAATGAAGAAAAAGTCCAATTACAAGCACGTAAAACCATGTCACCTGTGTTTGTATGATATCCTAGGATTCCAAAACATGGTGTTCATTCCCATACTCTCTGATATTTGATACACTATGTATGTCCCAGATGAACAGACAGAACTTCGGCTCTTTTTGAGTGGAATGGCTTGAACCTGCAGTTTCCCAACACTCAGGAGAGCTGCCTTAACCACTGTCATTTCTGAGAGGTGAACACTCCTGACCTCCCCTTATAAGAGACGGTTTTGCAGCTTGCAATACAAGAGCCAGAGGCAGAAAGACAGCAGAGAAGTGGAAGAATGGTGGTTACTCCATTCACTGGTGGTTACACCATTTACTTGGAGGGAGAAGAGTCTACGATCCTGTTCTTCCCAGGTTCTTTATTTGTGGGTTTCTCTTTGTCTCATGTAGAGCATAAAGAGAGTCCAGCAGCAGACACCAGATTAACTCCTTTCAAAGTAAGCGTCCTGTTTAAGTCTCTCTACTCTGGACACCCACTTATAGAAAAGAAGCAAAGGATAACTAAGAAAAATAATTAATTCATCACCTTCTGCCAAAGAAAATACAATGCTCTGAACCAGTACTTTTCACCTTTTAATTCTGTGCACAACCCATCATTCTCCAACCCAAATGTTCAGCACAGACTAGTGATGGACTGCTGAGAAGCTACAGGTGTGTTTTCTCCTGCTCCTGTTGCAAACCTTCAGTGTGCAGCAACCACTCTTCCACCAGCTTAAAGTGTGTTGTAAATTCTGCCATCACTGAAAAATAGTTTGATTACCAGATATCAAATAATTTTATGGAGTCACAGCGGCCTTGGAGCAACACTCCCCTACTTCCTTCCCTTTTGGTGGGATATTTTCAAGAATCTAATGTAAGGAAGCAGCACAGTTCAGTAGCACAACCTACAGCAGTAGAGTGCATGGTTACATGAGTAACAGGAAACAGGTTCAGATATGACTGAGTGAAAAAGATCAGAAATTATCTCTGTGGAGTTGGAGAGCCACAGAAAGACACATTAAAACCTTCTTTAAGCTTTATGCTAGGCAGCCCTACTCCCTGCACTCTGGTGCTGCTGAAGATGTGCAACTGAGTTTGCTCTTGAGCAACAGTTTAAGCCTGGCAATTATCAAAATCTCAGGCTCTAATCCTACAAAGCATTTAAAGCACATCGTCCCACATTTTGTACAGTTCACATCCACTTTGAAAAGCTCAGAAAAAAAAAGAAATACATGTTTTTCTTCCTTAAATAGGGAACTAGCAATGTAAACAGCTGCTTCTACTACCTTTAACCAGGGGTGATTCAGGGCTTCATACACTGTTATCCTTTCTGCTGGATCCAGCATAAGCATGCGGCGTACCAGATCTTTGGCACTTTCAGAAATATGGCTCCATTGCCTAGGATTCATCTGATTACAGGCAAGAAAAAAAAAATAAATTAGTGATAAGAATGTAAGAAAGAACCTAGTGTTTATGTAAAATAACTGCAGAGATTTAACAGTGGTTGGTGCTTGCAAACCTTCCCATGTAATGAATATAAAAGAAAATTTCTATGTTTCTTAATAACTTGTAAAAATTGAACACTAATTGCTATTGAAATGGCACCAAAATTGAAAACATAAACCTTAACACGTTCTTAGTATTATGTTATAATTACAGTATAATTTCTACCTACTCTACATTCTGCTCAGATAGAAGTGACCATTCATGAGATAAAACAAAAAACAATTAAGGTGTTTGACTGTTAATTACGCATATGATAAATGCGGAAATTAAATCTACTCCTGAAATCAATATACAGCATGAGAATTCATCTGTTTCAACCCACAATTTCATGCCAGTGATCTGGGTAAGAAGGGAGTAAGAGAATGCCTGCTGGGAACTACTCTGGTCCTATCCTGAATGTGCTATGAACAATGGCTCTTCCCAGTAAATTCCTTTCAACTTCACAACAGGTAAAGTTTTTCTAGAAAAGCATGAAAGGACAAGACAATAAATACCAAGTGCAACACTTTCAGAGCAGAATTTTATCTTCAGGAGATACAATGTGAAGGATGATTTAGAATATATTTTCATTTTGTGCATATATGCAGGTTTGTGCCCAACCAGCTAAAATGATGGACACCTGATAAAACCAATTACCAAAGTAAGAAAATTCTTTATGTGATATAAAGGATTATATCCTTAAGGTATTTCTAGTATTTCTTTAATTTATGAAGAAACTAAGTTTTATTTAGACGATAGACAGCTAACTTTACAAAGTACTAAATGCAAATTATTACCAGACTATTCTCAATGTTGTAATCCAGTAATTTAAAGATATCCATTTGATTTAAAATCAGTCTTTACAAAAAATTATCACTTTGAATCGGGGCACTCAGCAATGTTATCTGGCTATGAAATACACTTTTATAGCTGTATTTCATAATTTCTTTTTCATTTCTAATGAACTGAAGGTAATTGCAAATTTGACACGATTTTCACTGAATAGACAAATTACTGTAGAAACAGGAACAGAAAAGGAACCATGAGGACACAATGTGCTGGCTGTAACTTTTTTTTTTTTTAAAAAAAGAGAAGTTAACTTGTTAGAAGTTAACTTCCAGAAGGTTTTAGCTGCTTAAGAGATTCCATAAAGAAATCTTCCATAAAGTGGAACATCTGTCAGCCTGTGCAATCCCAAAACTAGTGCCATGAGGAAATGCTGCTGTATCTTGGATTATAGAATTTAAAAAATGAACTATATGCTCCTGACCAAGTACAGTAACGCTGTGTCACTTACATTTTAGCAGGCTGTTAAGGCGATATAATAAATCAGACTACCAGACAGCTTTGGGAGATTCAATTTGTAATTTGCTAACGCACAGCTCATATACGACCTTGGTTCCAAAGTAGAGAAAAGCTGATATTAGACAAACCCATAGAAACAGTGAAGTTGAAGCTTGAAATTTGTCTCCACAATGGTCTGCAGGCTGATGCTGTGTGCACACTAACCTGCCCTTGGCTGCAAGTGGCTCCTTTTGAATCATCAGCTGCACTTTAATGCACACTGTACTAAGAAGAAAAATGCTTGCCTGCATTTGTGAAATGACGTGCATTTTGTTTTTAATTAAGGCAATACAATGATGAATGTTTTACAAAAGCTCTGTTAGTTGATGAAAAAACTTGAACAGTCTATAAATCTGAGGTTACAGCATGTTCTACTTCACAGCTAAACCTCTTCCTGCTGGGCTCAATGTACAATTAGGGGCTGGTTGTAACAGCCATTTATTATTTCATCTGAGCAAATATTTCCATATTCTAATTCCTAGCAATAATACAAAACACATCAGGTACAGGACAGACCAGGGAGGGGAAAATCATCTCTCTTCCTGTGTGACAGATTTCCACAAGCTTTAAATGTAAATCATGCTAAATACAAAAATCAACTTCCAGAAATTTTACCAACAGAGCTCATCTCACCAGAAAAGGTTTCATGTACGCTTGAATTTACCTTGTATTTGCCTTTAATAATGCCTTCAAATAATCTTTCCTTGGTTCCATAAAAAGGCAAACAACCACTTAGCAGGATAAACAGGATCACACCACAACCCCAAACATCTACAGGCTTCCCATATGGTTCTCTTTTTACCACTTCTGGAGCCATAAAGTGAGGTGTTCCTACACGTCCTAAGTGGAAATAAAAAGAAAATTGAGTCAAAGTGCTGTGTGTCAAACATGGAACTGAAGACTATCACTGCATTAAACAAAACCAGTTTTAATAAATTTTGTTCATGGTTTAAAGCTTTTAACACAATTATTTTTACCTTAAGTTTATATGTTCATATATATCTGCAGTGAGATAAACTAGCATTTTCCCTTTTGCTTTATTTTTAGTTTTATAAATTGAGGAATATTCTACCCTAGCTGGCAGACTGTGAAACAAGACCTGTAAGAGCACTAAGACTCTTCAGTGAAACTTGCCATATAAAACTAAACCCATCAATTCGGACAATCTTTGAAACAGGAACTATTCAGAGAACAAATACAAAGATACTGTAGCGTTCTAGTCCACACTGATAACTTGAAAAAGCAGCATCTGATGAGCAAGAACAGAGTTTGGTTTGATGCTCTGCCCCTACCTTGGCTATTCTAATGAAACTACCAACAAAAATGTAAAATGCCAGCAAGCATGTTATTCATTTATTTGAAGAGGGCAGTATCTTACTGCAGGTGAAAAGATAATGCTAATTTGTTTCACAGAGTGCTTTCAGTGAGTGCAATTAATGTACCCTATAAAAAAAAGGTGTTTAGGACCAACCCATCTTTTGAGCAGATAAAACTGCTTAGAGTAACTTAATTCAATTTCCATGTAACACATTAAGCCAAATAAAAGCAATGAACATTTTACCTCTTCGTATAAATGTTTCCCATTGTAAAGAGGTTTGTTTCCATTGCAAAAATTTAACTTGGAGTGCTCAGATTATCACTGACACAAACACTGTGCTTTTTGGACTACCTTGGTTCCAAGTACCAACAGAAGGAAAAGAACATCATGTAGAAAACTGTCACCACTAGTACCCCCTTCACAAATTATTGTTGCTTACTACAGTGGGTTTCAGAGGCTCCATTCCAGGCTTGCAGCACCTGCTGGTTAGCAGAGCCTAAAATGCAGCCTAGAGAATCTGTCTTGGGTTGCAATGCAGGATGTGCCCAAAAGTGTGTATTCTATCACTGTCTGTTAAAAACCAGGTGGGGCAGTGTTCTTTATCTTTTCCACAACCCATCCTTCCTCCAGGAGATATCTTCTGTTAATGGGCCATTGAGTCCCAGTGAATGACTGATAAAATTACATCATCCCATCGGGAGATGCTGCACCCAGGGGGACGAGCCAAACATTTCTTGCCTAAATAAAATCTGAGATTTGGAACACCATGGCAGCCTTTTTCCACTGGATTCACAGGGGATAACCAGACCCTTCTACATCATCACTGGACCTTTGGAGGAAAAGTGCACCCTTATACAGGATCACTGCTCCAACAGAACCACATCTGTCACTGCAGGAGGACTGCAGCCACCATTTAATGGGACTGCTACCAACACCCTGACTGATGGGGTGTCAGCTTGTATTCTGACTCTGTCAGTGTTTTGGGTTTGTTTTACTGTATGCCTGTATTTTTATTTTATTTTTTCCTAGTAAATAACTGTTATTCCTATTCCCGTGTCTTTGCCATAGAGCTCCTTAATTTCAAAATTATAATAATTTGGAGTGAGGGAGTTTACAATTTTCCATTTCAAGAGAGGCTCCTGCCTTAACAAACACCTGCCTTTCAAACCAAGACAGAATCCAAGGTGTTTGCAGGGCACATATTTAACTCAAGTATTGTCTTTGTAAAGATTTGCTTGATTAACCTGTCCTGCTCACCCTCTGCATGGGAGTCAGCTAACTCACAGCACTGGGAACAAACACCAGGGAGACTTTGGAATTAGCTTCCTCAGTGAAGTCCATCCTTTGTTTATCCCATCTAACGCAGGAATATGATCTCACCATGCTCTGTTAATTAGTCCTTCATGCATCTAAAGGATTAAAATATTGTCAGAAAGACGGCAGATTTTCAACCATCCTCTTAAGAAAAATCACCACCATTGTCAAACTTCTTCATGTGGCTTTCTGTTAAACCTTTTAATTCCCAGTTTATCAGGGAATTCCTGTGCTGAAGGAACACTGGGGATCTGTCTGTGACAAAGGGATGTTACCTCATCACTAGGCTAGGCTGGCCTTTTTAAAAGTCTCTGTAGTCCAGGCTGACCTGACAGCAAAGGGGCAGCTCCTTCCTAAGCTAAAAAAAGAATAAGCCACCAAGATGCTGCAAGTCCAGCTCACCCCTCGTATCACAGGGCGAGGAGGAAGGATATTTAGTCTGGACAGAGATGCACATGGGGAAAGAGGACTCATTCTTCTTGCAGGCTGGACATACTTTGTAGATGTATGGCATAATTTCAGCCTAAATGAAAAACCTCAAAATCAAATCTTCGAGATCACATATATGAGGAAAAGAATTATCTGCTTAGATGACTCTCTCTTTTAGATGCCTGGTGGCAGGGAAGACAAGAAAAATGGAAATCATATACACAACAAGCATGCATAAGTTGCTGTGATTTTTTTTTTTTTTCCTTTTTTATGTGCCTAGAAGTTTATATCTATAAGGTTTCATCACTTTTTTCCCCTTTGGATGCCATCATTGGTGACAGTAAAAGCATCACCATTTCTTGCAGCAACACCTGCCTGTTCAAAGAGCATTCTTCTTTGCCTTAGACTGCTCACGTGATGTTCGTGGTGTGCCATAGACTGCAAACCTTCAACTCAGGAGATCATCAGAGACCACACAGCAGCCTGGCTTACTCAAGTCTCATTTATCTCAGTGGGAACTTCCTGAGACCTGGGTGCACAGGAACCCATTTGCAATTTTGGAGCAGGTGTAACCTTTCTTACATGTTAAAAAACCCAAAAACTTTTGTGGCACTAAAGCCCACTTAAATCTTGTTAAACAATACAAATGGAAAATCGCATATTCTCTGAAAATTCTGCCTTCCTACCATACTTTAAAATTGCTGTTATAAAATCTAACAAGTGTGGAGAAGAGGGATTACTCCAAAGACAAACAGGAAAAATCAGCAGAAGACAAAATATCACACGGGGTAACAAGCTATTTAAAAGAGGCATTAAGGAACAGTTGTCTGGATAAAGTAGCTAATGAAACTACACACCTTATGTACCAAATGATATCTACTGAATATTTTCAAGAATTATGTGCCACCCTTCTCAGCTCAGGAACTTTCTGTGGTTTCAGTAAGAAATTGCAAAGGTGAACATGGTACAAAAATGACTATGTGAGAACAACGCTTAGAGGTTTGGGTTTTGACTCTGGGTTGTTTTGCAAGTCTGCTGGGCATTTCAGTACAGTGAAGGGTAACCTACAGAACATCTTGTGCCCTTGCAAACAATTACATTTTCTCCTGATGTAAATAGCATATTTTGCAGCAACACATGTTAAAAAAGCAGTCCAGCAGCATAATGGAGTGTAGGAATTTAGGTGTTGAGGAGCTGGTGCTGGGGATGCAGGGGTGGTCTCTGTGAAGAGAGGCTGGAGCTGCCCTATGCCAGACACAGACAGTTCTAATGGGATCACTGCAGGGCACAGCTCAGCCCAGCAGCCAGGACAGTGATGTCACAGGGAAAATGTGTGTAAGAAAGGGAAAGACACCACCCAGCAGGTGAGGAGTTTGGGAACTGCCATTTCCCATCCTCCCTGAACCAGCTGGGGTTGGGGGGGGGTGAGTCAGGTGTGAGGGAATGAAGCTGAACCTGGGAACGTGAGGAGAGGAGGTGGTTTAATTTTTGTCTTTGTTTCCCACTATCTAAATCTATTTGATACTTCAAAGTTCCTATTTTGCTTCATCTGGTGACTTCACATCAGAATGTGAGTCTGCACCTTCACCTGGTGCTCAAGTGCTCTAATAAACAGAAAAGTGATGGTTAAAAACCAGTCCCTCTCTGATCATCACACAGCTTCCTTCTGCTCCCCTGGAAGTTAGAGGGTGTTTCTTCCATCACAGAAGAACTCCATTTTTGTTGGCCTGGCCCAAACCCAGGACACAATAAAAATCCACTTTGAGGAACTTCCTGTTGTGGAGCAGAAGCAATAGAGTGGTTTAGTGAAATGAAACACTACACGGCTGTTTAAGTCCCCACCAGGCTGCTGCAATAAAGCAGTTGAAAAATGGATGCTACTTCACAGAAAACTGAAAAATCAGTGCTACTGAACCTTAATACCTTTTAAATTTAAAATGAGAACTCCATAAATAGAAAAGAAATCAAAAAGAAGACTAGGCTAGGTTAATGAAGTCCTGCCATTTACCACTGCTAGATTATAATTAGTGGAAACAGAGACAGATTTGGTTCTGTAACCTTGTTAGTGCTGATTACAAGATCCCAATACTTTAGATGAGACGGATGAGGTGGATACTTAAAACTGTGATTACCACAACCATATGTCTATGAAGAAGCAAACCCAGAAGAAGCAGAAACTTTACTGGCTGAGACTTAACTGTTCAGTCACACAGGATTAAAAATGCATATATATCTGTATGTATGCACTGGAATCTTAAAAATGCTAAAGTAATTTCTGCTCCAGCTATTATCCTTGTGACCACTCCTGTGGGTTCATCAAAGGAGCAAATGATGATTTTGAAGTTATTCTAAAAACTGACCTGAGCAAGGACTACTGAGCTGCACCTTTGAACAGCACTTAGCAAAATGAACAAAGTGCACACATGAATTTACACAGATGGGGAGTTTTCCTATGTTGCAACTACAAGAACTGTAAGGAATAGCAGTAACAGCATAAATACAGTCAACAGACAGCAAAGTTGTCTAAATTCATGGATATTCACTGCCCTTTAGATCAAATATCATTTCTGCTGAAAATTGCTTCGTAGAAAATCTGTCTTCTAAACAGGTCTAGTGTAAAATTTTAGAATTCTTCTCAACAGCTCAGTTTTAAAATATTTCAGAAGCTTTTGAACTTTCTTTGGTATTTTGGGAGAAAGTCTGCATCTTTTTGGAGGCAGTGTGAGAAAGAACAGTAAGCAAAGGCACTTTTCCCAGAAACAGGTAACTTCTGCTTTCCTTTTTATTCTTCCATATATAAGCACTCTCATGTATATATTCAAATGACTGTGCATGAAAAAACAACATTTTAATTGAATATACATTACATGCATGCACACAACAGAGGATTTTTAGCTGTATCCATATAGAAGAAATCATATGGAAGACTGGAATAAATTTTCTGTCCGTGTGCTTTTATGCTCTTCTTGTCTGTTCTAGAGTGGCATTAACTGAAAATCATCACTATACAAAGACTCAACAGGGGCATGTAGTCAATGTGATACCTGCTTCCCTCCATTTCACTGTAAATGCCTACATCAAAGTGTTTGCTGGCTTAGGAAGCACTCAGTGCCTGGACAGGTACATCCAGGTTACGTTGGTAAGGATACCTTATTTCTAGAGGTAAACTTTCTTACCAGCCAGTTTTTAAGGTATGTTGGCTGCCTGTAAATTTATAAAGTTGCTAATTTTGCTGATTTTTTGTGTGGATAAACAGAGAGCTTCAGTCCTCAGGTGCTGTCAATCTGACATCATTTACAAGCACTAAAGATAAATTTTGACTTACCTTTGATAATTTAGTTTCTATGACTCTTTCCATATTATTCCAGACAATAGGGCTATGCTTTCCACAAGAAGAAGAGTATATACAGAGACCCAATCAGATTTTGTCATCCCTAAGGCAGGGGATTGATGACCAAGATATCAGAAGGAGAGTCTTTCAACAGCAGTAGTATCTGAACGATGTATAAGGAAACAACTGGAACAAATAATTTTTAGGAAAAAAAATGTGAGGTACTAATAAACATCACCATCTGACCTCTCACAATAGTGTAATAAGAAATATGCTCACAAATTAAGGTGTTTCTAAAAGAGTGGGATGTCCAGAATAATGTGGAAGGAATCAAAGAATCACACACAACAGATCAGATAGGGCAGTACTTCACTACTCTTAATTCCTTTCCACATTACTCCAGACAATAGAGAAGTTTAAAGCAGATGTACAGAGAAGATGAGTAGATTAAAAAAAAGGAAAAAAAAAACAAAGGTGTGGGGAAGGGGTAATTCAGCTTCAGCACAGAAGATTGTCTGAAGTAAATGTGTTTAAAAGATGCATCAGCAGACTGAACAACTGGATATGAGTGTCCAGAAAACAAACAAAGCAAAGCTCACATGTTAATGAGACAAATTATAATTAATTCAATGGCCTTTTCTACCATAAAATTATGATAGAGGAAGTAAATCTAAATGATTTCTCAACACATTAGCCTCCTCTTAGCACTCTCAAATCAGCTCAGATGTGTGAGACAGTAAACCACAGCTGTATCTTTTAAATAAAACAAAGCCTCTTACAGACAAAGCTGTGAAGGGACTCACATTCTTTTAATTGTTAGGAAAAAAAGAAGAAACACTACCCTATAAGAGAAAGAAGAATACTAGCGCGGGACCTCAGCTTACAAAATTTTACTTCTCCTTGGAAAACAAATGAAGGCTTCAAAATACCAATCAGACACTGATGATGAAAAGGAAAAAAGAGTCTGTGCAGTATAAAACCGCTCCAACATTAAAATTTTTTAAAAAAGAGTTTTCTAACCTGGGGTTTATAAAACCACCAAGATCCAGTTTGGGGAAGCACTGAACAGGTTGCCCAGAGAGGGGGCAGATGCTCCATCCCTGGAAACATTCAAGATCAGGTTGCTCTGGGTAGCCTCATCTAGTGGAAGATGATCTGCTCATAACAGGGGGTCAGACTGGATGAACTTTAAAGGTCCTTTTTTAACCCAAACCATACTATAATCATTTTTACACTGATAAGAAAAAAAAAAAAAAGAAAAAAAAGAAATGAAAAAAAGAGAACTTAAAAAATTCTGCCCCCTCCCCTCCATTCCATAGCCTTATTTAGAAGGAAATTTATGGCAATGCCTTTCTCTGCTGTTTTTGTAGTAAGTCTAAAACACAGCTCACAAGGAACCAAGAGCACTTGTTGTGCTGTACTTCTACTAAGAACACATAAGATGTTTTCCAATAAGATGATAATTTACATTAGGATACTATGGGATTTTGAGGCAGCCTAGGGCATCTAACTAATAATACATGAAAATTAATACTGGACTGGATTAGCATTATGGCATCTGTGACATTTTGCTGCTGAAGGTAAAATGTGAAAGGCAGTAAATTATCCACAGATAAAGAACCTCATCCTACTTGGGTCTATACAGTTATCTTTTTTGGCACTAGTTGAAACCTGGAGAAATGAAGTAGATTAAGAGAAGGAAATACCAGTGAACCCAGTGTTTTTTGTTCCTTCAGGCTTTTATATCATACACTGGTTAAACCCCCAAAGATTTAACATCTAAGATATTTCACCTCAGATAAATCTGATATCACGTTTAAGAAAATATTGTGACAATTCATGTTATGCTCTGCAAGGAAAACTCTCCAAGGAAGGAGACAGAGATCATAATGTGAGATTAGAATTCACAGAATTCATAGATTAGTCTATTAAATCACTGACTTCCCAGAGGTTCCACTACTCCAGCTGCATAATAACAGTGCAACAGACTGTTTACTGTCCATGTTCTGTTTCATAAAGAAATTCACTTATAAATTACAATGATCTCTAACTCCTGTGTATAATGCCAGAGTCCCTTTAAAAAGTACCTATTTCAAGGCTTCAAGTGAAGCCCTTAGCACAATTTTCCACTTCTGCTCATAAGAACTGAAGCAAGAAGAGACCTTCAGAGATTGGTAGCTCATGAAATCTATTCCCTGTAGCTCAGATGACAACACATGATTCTTAGCCATTTACTACAGCTTATGGGCAAATGGAGTGGAACAAAGAATATTTTCTTATATTTTCCCCTCTGGCCTTATAAAGAAATGAGTTACGGCTACATCCTTTTTTGGTACTTTATTTTACTTATATAAGGTAAGTAATAATAATTAAACTTTCTTAAAAATAATCTCAGCTGAATTGTTGGCTGGTAAAATAGTCACTCCTAAAATCTCCTCCATACACATTTTCATCAATGACATCTAGTATGATGTCACAGCCTCTTGTCATGAGCTCCCTTACACTTCTTTCAAACAGCCATCCACCTGCTTGAAAGAAACCTGTAGTTACAATCCTTCTAAACTTCACAAGTCTGTCTTTGGACTTATAATAGAAGATTTTAATACCTGGGGTTTAATTTAACTTCACTACAAAAATCATTTCCCAGCAATGTATGCACACTCTGACAAGATGCCCTTGTCAAGTCAAAAAATGTTACAGTCCTAAACAAAGCAAAAGCTGTAAGCTTGAAGGCTGGCTTCAAAGACACTGAGGGAGAAAATTCCCTTTAGTTTGTTGTCCTGGGGCTACACAGAATCTGGGATTGCCAGGCTCAGGTGCGTCAAGGTGTACAAAAAATAGGAAAACCAGCACATACAACACATACACAGGGGATTTCAGGTCAGTAAAATTATCTTAATGCCATCACAGATTTTATTTAATAGAGAATTTCTTTTTTTTTTTCATGTACTAACCACCAAATGCAGGCATTGCCATGCTAAAAGGGAAATAATTTACTATGTCAAGAGGAATCAATGTTTTCCATTCTAGAAATTAGAAAAAGCAATGTGAAAGTGAACAGGTGGTTATGATACTGCTCAGACTTCTCTATTTGGAGAGTTTCTACTTATTTATGAGACAATTGACAAGAAAGAAGTGCCTGTAAATTATTGCTACTATTACGACAAAACTTATCCATAGGGCATATGAATAACACCCTTAAAAAAATGTGTAGATAAACACTGATTTATAAGAAATTTATAGTCCAGTTCATCCAGAATTGACAGCTTTCATATAACACATGTGGGTTAAACTGTGAAACTGAATAAATAAGATCTTGCCAGTTCTGTGTAGGGAACTGTCTAGTAATTTATCTTCAAGTAGGATTCTGGTAGGGAAAATAATTGCCAGATAACAGAGGAGTTTGTGCTTTAAAGACTGGAATGAAGATGAGAAGAAAGACAGGAGACTGTTAAGGAAGACTTTCTGTAGTATATAAATGAAGTGAAATTGCTCTGGGTATCCCTGAAAATGAGTGGAATTTGAAGCTGAAAGCAACAAGTGCCAATGAAAAGGCAGAAAATTGGAAATGCCAGTTGAGAAAAAAAAAAAAAAGTGTGTGAAGGCAGACCAACACGGCAGAAATTGAGGTGGGAGAAGCAAAAGATACTGATAAATATCACAGTGATGAGGTTTCAGATCTTCTGCAAGAACTGCAAACAGAATCCCCAGCACTGATCACTGCATGGAGGCTGAGCACTGGAACACTGAGTGGGATCACAGCACTGGGAACAGTAACACAAAAAGAAGGTAATGGCAAACTTAGGGAAAAATTCTGTAATTTTTTTTTTTTCCAAAGTTGAACTTGAATGTTTCTTGCTAGATAGTTGGTAGCCTGAAAGTACACTGCATCTGATTACCTCCAGAAGAGTGGCTGGAACAGAAGAAGTGGGTAAAGTTGCTCAGCAGCACATAAGGAAGAAAAATGAGAAGATTATAAACAAAAGTGTAGAAACTACCACTAAAAATGCAGTGACTGAGGCAGAGATATTTTGAGCAACACAAAAAAAGTAAAGAAAGGAATGACCTTTTTATTACAGCTTAACTGAATGGGTATTTTCCTGGAAAAGATGTCTCTCGTTAATAAGATACTTGGATATTTCCAGTGTATCAGTAATATCTGGAAGGGAATGGAAGCTGTTGGTATGTTTATATTTGACTTGCTTTTTATTTTAAAAAACATACAAAAGTCAAATTGACACAGAACGTTAAGTGTTTAAATTACAAAATCTGAGTTTTTGAAGAAGCATGGTACTGAAGGAAATTGCTAACTTTGAAGAAAAAAATATTAAAACTAACAAAATGTTTTGTTGTTGTCCCCTACTCTGGCAATGAAAGCATCAGAAAATTGATTGGGTCTTCATCTGTGCAGGCTGATTAAAGCATAACCCTATTGTCTGGAACAATATGGAAGGCAGCTAGAGGAAATAAAATCCACAGAAAACAAAACACAGTCAAAAAATATACATACGTATCAAGATATTGATGTCTTATGCAATAATTACAATGAAATTTTATAACACAGAAAGGAATCACATGTGAAAACTTGTAAGATTTTGCTATTTAACAGCACAGCATTCTGACAGGAATTCCCTATCAAAGGGGAGCACTGGCAATGCTGCACTAAGTCCTTACTCAAACGCTTCAATGACTGCATTTTTATTTTCTTCGCTTTACCAAGCATGGAAGAATTAAGCCAAAGCTTGTATTGAAGTGGAAAATTCTTTGGGTTTTTTCAGTTTTATTTTGATCAAACCAGCATGAGCTCCTGTTGAGTAACATTTACAAGGATTTAATACTCAAATGTGTGAATGCACAGTACATTCCACTATCAATTTATCTTGGCTGTGTGCATTCACCATGTTAACAAAGTCTTTAGTGAAAGATTTTTGAGCTCGTTTTGCAAGCCAGGCTGTGTCAGAAGAACAGAACTCTGCAGTACAACATGCACGAAACTAAATAACTTGGAAGGAAAATTTCTTACCTCCAGCAACTAGCCCAGACTCTCCTAATTGAATTGCTACCCCAAAGCCACCAAGCTTTACCGGGGCTGAATTCTCTTTTGAGGCAAGCAGTACACAGTGTGGCTGAAAAGACAAAAATCCAGACAAGTTATTACATTGTTTGAGAAATACAACCTGTGTTTTAGAACTTACTTTCATAAATCTGTGAGCAGAAGTTAGATTTTGTTTATTTAAAAACAATTTCTTGATTTCAGTTATCTTGTTCTCTGGCATGAACTCCTCTTTCTACATTGGCTTCCCTTCTATTGCCACAGTCATAGCAAAATCTTTTCAGAACTTATCAGAACCAGCAAGGAACACAAAGTGAAATCATGATAAAATGGAGATAAAAAAACTCATGTCTATAATTTCTTACCTGGTATTACCTTTCCTTTTTTGTCTTTCATCCTATTAACCCTTACACTGCTTCAATTTCCCAGCTGAAATATCCTGCCTAAGATATATTTTGTGGGGTCTTATCCTTCCCAGGTAACATAAACACTGTTTTATAAACATAAACAGAGAATATAAAACACTGTTTTGAGCCTTAACCACAGAATTCACTCGGCACTTCGCAAGAGTAGGAATGAAAAGGAACACCCCTGGGATATTCCAGTGAGGGATGTTCTTGAGGTGCCTAAACTGCATTCCAGCCATAGCCACCTATACTTTTGATTTTCCAAAAATAAGAGTGAGGTGTAATTTATGAAAATGAAATAATATTATACAATTCGGATGGGTACTGACTGCTGTAGGAAGAAGCAAAGTACAGACACAATTTGGTATTACATATACATACCAAACATTTGCATTTAATTTAGAACTTTCTGTGTTTACTCAAAGCCTCTTTTCAATACCATATTATTTAAAATTAAGAACCTCAAGTTGTATACTACTTCCCGAGAATACATTACTGCTTAACTTGCAAAAGTAAGAACTCAGAAGAGTGCACAGGAGCTACTGCAGTTCAATCTGACTACCTGTAAAGTTATCATCGCTAACCACCCACATATCTCTGTAAACATTTAAGTTATATGAGAAGAAAAGCCTTCAAAACAATGTTCTTGAGATCTTTCTTAAATTTAGGGCTTGTCCTATTAGGTCTCCTAGAATCCAGTCTTGAATATCCAATTTAAAAGTGTAGTTTTCAATTTCTTATGCCCCACTTGAAAGAGTACTATCAGGTGGTATTATTGCTGCATACTCTATTTCACTTCTGCCTTAGTGAAATGGTTAAGCTGCACACTTCAAGCACATTCACATCCTCATGCCCTCTCATTTTAAGTGAAAAAGAATAAAAATTCTAATCCCAGGCAAGGAAAAATGTAGATGGGAGAACGATACAAATGTTAACAAAACGTACCATTCCACTGTGGTGCTGATTTATCTTTACCCTACACTGGAAAAAGTGACGCTACTTCTATGAAGTATTTAAGAGATGACAGACTGTACCAACATCATTATCACCCAAAAAACCACTGGTACTGATCACCAGATACAAAGTCTCTGAGAAAAAAAAAATTGAATCACCAAATTCAGAGCAAAACTGAGAAAAATTTATTACAGAACCTCTCTCAGCAGAGCCCAAATGAACTGGATTGAAAAATGCCTTGAAAAAAACCAAAGCAAACCAGTTGCAACACCAGTTAAAACTTCCCCTTGTTGGCAATTGTGCGAGTCAGCTGGAGCTCACCACTTTCAGAGAAGTTGCTTCTGTAGCTTTCTAATAAGACCAGCTGCACGTTTCTCCTGCCTGTCTTCAGCAGTGGTTTTGAGAACAAGCAGAACTTCTTAACATATAAATGGTAAGTAGCTTCTTTTATACTTAAGCTGTAGTTCTCTTAACTGCAGAGGTGTTAGTGACCTCCAAATCATTTTCTAAGTATACCTGGGTTTAAGCATGTCTGCTTGCTTAGAGGGGACACAACTTACGACAGTCCAAAGTTCTGTTTCCAATCCATCTGCAGCGTAACCCAAGTTTCTCCCTCACTGATCTCAACTTGTCACTGCTTATAAAAGTCCCTATATCAAACATTTTTATAGAAAAGCAACTCGAACATGAAGTTATAGCAGTAGATGGGTTTCAAGATGTATTTGAAAGCATCACAGTTTGCAATCAACCTCTTGAAATTACTTGCCCTGACAATATTGTGTGGCAAGCATGAGAACAGCTGTTTGTGAAACTGCGAATTTACCCTACCACTTTAATGCAATTGTAGGGTCAAATAATATAGGATGTTAAATATTTTAGACTCTCCTCTCAAGAATTCAGATTCTGTAAGTACATTAGGTCTTCTTAAGAATTTTACCTGAAGTGTTGCCATTTTCACTGCTGTGGCTGCATCACAGAATTAAATGGAAATTTGCATTTTTTAAGGCCCAGCACGCAAATTGCATGGCCTAGACACCGGCCAAGCATAAAAGTTATTTTAAGATTACATATACAGCAGTCGTTTTTTTTTGTTTGTTTTTTCCTGCAATAGTTGCCAGACAACCAAGTTCAGAGCGCCAAAACCACTTCCGAAAATTTTGTGAGATTATGGGGAAAAAACCCCTCTCTCCTCTGTAAAACAAAAATATTCTAAATAAACTTTTCTACAGCATTTCTTTTTGCTATGACAAGCAAGTTGAAGACTGAAATTTTACCATTACTTTTCAGTGATAACCATCTCTCTAAATGCCTTCATGTGACTGCTCTCCAAACCAAACCACACACTTCTCTGGTTTTCTTTCCTTGGTCAAGGCTTACTTTTATCTTTCACACTCTATCTTCCTGGTCAGCAATAAGCTTAGTGAAATGAAAAACTACCCAATGAAAGCAAAGAAAATATTAAAAACAAGGAAAGTTTGAAAACAACCTGTTACTGCATTTATGTGATTTCCAGCTAACAGTAGTTTATTTGTGTAATACTGATTTGTGAATAGTCAAGAAAAGGAAAAAAACACTTGAATTTATGTGAAAGTACAGATTATTAAAGACAAGCTACTGCAAGAATTCTGTCTCAGAGGATTACTTACAATACAGTACATAGCCAAATAAATATTAATTGATGAATGCTTTTTTACTGAAAACTAGTGAGTTGCCTGTGAGGGATACAAATTATTAAAAATTAACACAGGTAAGTTTAGACTTGTTTTAACACAAGTCAATTTACTTTGTATCAACACTGAGAATACTTAGTTACACTTACCTGTCCTTGCACCTTAGCTAAAATTTTTTATGTGCTGGGAATGCAGGTATTAAGAAGTGAACTTAAAACAATTATTTGTTCTTATAGAGAAAAAAATTTCTTAAGTTTGCAGGAAAATGTAACAGTTGAACTTTTAAAACAACACAAGGCAGTAATAATGCTGTAATTACAGAAATAGTTACCTTTGTGAGTAGTCTACACTATCTGTTCTTTCTTGCCTGCAGATCACCTAGGCTTGTGTAATTTTATGATATCTGGCTGAAACTCGTTCTATTCAGCTACACCAATACTTTGGTGCATTTATTCCTTTCAGCTACTGCCTTTTATGTTTATGTCACATTAGACTGTAGGCAATAAAGCAAACGGACACACGAAAGGAGAATTAATTCTTAAAATCTTTCTTTGTTTCTCTGCAGAACAGCTAAAACCCCTTTACAAATGATGGCTGCAACTTCAGCTGATTTACCAACCACTGTTCCACATAAGGAAGAACTCTGGAATAACCAGACTAACCTGACCATAAATGCCTCAGAAAGTCACAGTGATACCAGCTGTTCTTTGGATGACAACAACTCACTGTCAGTTGCTTTGATCTTTTTTTACTCCATTATTTTTGTTGTTGGATTGGTCGGAAATATTATAGCCCTGTTTGCTTTCCTGCGCATTCACCAGAAAAGGAATTCTATCCAAGTTTACTTGCTAAACATAGCAGTTGCAGACCTTCTGCTGATCTTCTGTCTTCCCTTCCGGATACTCTATCATGCCACCAACCGCTGGATGTTCGGGCGGATTTTGTGCAAGGTTGTGGGAACTCTGTTTTACATGAACATGTACATTAGCATAGTACTGCTGGGACTCATTAGTCTGGATCGTTATATAAAAATAAATAAGTCTGTGAAGCGTCCAAAGATGTTAACCACCGCCCAGAGCGTGCAGATTTGTTGCACGGTGTGGGCGATTGCAGTGACAGGATTTATAGTGGTAGTTGCACCATCTTTCTTTAAGACTGAGGACAGCAACTCTACCAAGTGCTTTCATTACCGAAGCAAACAGAATGCAGAGAAGACTGAAGCAATTTTAAATTATATCATTGTATTGATTTTTTGGATAGTTTTTTTCCTTTTGGTACTTTCGTATGTAAAAATTGCCAAGAACCTTCTGAAAATTTCGAGGAGAAGGGCAAACTTTCCCAATGCAGGAAAATACACCAAGACAGCAAGAAATTCCTTCATTGTTCTCGTAATTTTCACCATCTGTTTTGTGCCTTATCACATGTTCCGGTTTGTCTACATCACATCACAGTTACGAACCCCATCCTGTTACTGGATGGAGATCATTCACACGTGCAATGAGGTGATGCTGGTGTTTTCATCATTTAACAGCTGCCTAGACCCAGTTATGTATTTCCTAATGTCCACAAGTGTCCGTAAGACTGTATTCCAACTGATATGCAGAAAACTTCATGGAGAGTCAAGCCTAAACCTGGAGAGCACTTCAGATGTAAAACTTGGCCAATATACCCAAGAGCGATTATCTACCACCACTCCTCACTCCAGCTACTCCAGGAAGAAGTCTATGATTTGAACCTTTAAATCAATCCCTGTCACTCCAGGTCACCAATTTCAGATCACAAAATCCTCTACTCCACAGCTACTAATTCTGCCTCTTTCCTCCAGCTAAGGAAAACGAGAAGTCTTACTTCTGTTTGTGAAAATGAGAAGTTACTTTTCAGAAGAATTTTTTCGCTCTTGTTTATCCACAAAAACAAATTAGAAGTTCTCAGACATTTTGTGTTGGACTAAACTAGAACACTAACTCTTTAGGGAGATTCCCATGTAGGGGCTTGAACCTGTAAAAGTAAACTTGTATATACACATTAATATTAGTAGCTTGTGTATGTAAATAGAAGAATTCTGCAGAAAGTAAATTCTGTCCTATTTAAAAGGCCTAGATAACATTACACATTTTATGTATTTTATGGTTTTCTCTGTTTTAATAAGTTTCCAAGAGATCAGTATTTTAACTACATTTATAAATGCATTTTTAAAGAAAATATTTGAGAATTTAGCAACATGTTTCTTAAAATGAGGTGAAGACTACAACAGCAATCAATTCAGTTTTAAGTACAGAAGACGCTCTTAGTTTTATCAAGCAGCAAAATTAATATTCAATCCTACTAAACCTTTGTATTTCCAACATTTTTTAATGAATGTCAAGATCAAACACTTGGAAAAGCAGGCAACGCTTTCAGAAAATTCAAAATGAAGGAGAGATGACATGGGTATTTCCTAAGATTTCCTTCCATATGACAAATTTAATGACTGCACAAATTAGTTCAGCAAGGAACATAAACTCGCAGAACAAAGCAAAAAATCAGCCAGGCTCAGCCACTGGTCTACTCCTAGATTTCCAAAGCTACACATTCCAGATGCATTCTTCCTCCCTGGCAGGAGACTTTTCTTTCCATGTGATAAAAATAATCTTGATGATTGCTGATGCCATGTGAACAGCAATGTAATAGCAATGTTTCATAGCTACAGCTATATTCTCAGATTAAAACTGAACAGATTCATGTATTTTAGGCACAAACAAATTTCAAACTGTAACATTTCTCAAAAACATTTCTCAAGAAAAGACCGCTGAAGGTAGGGGACATCTGGCACAAAGATGACTAAAGCAAGACAACCATGAATAACTTAAATGTCTGGCATAACAGACCAGAAAGATGAAACAAATAGAGGCCAGACATCAAGCTCTGTAAAACAAGGATCTACTGTCTTGACAAATACAAACAATATTGCTCAAGTAAGCAGGTGTAAAGAAGTTGGTTTTAATATGACTACCAGTAACTTCTCTAATGGATCATGTGACTTTTAATGCCAAATCTGTGCCAAAATGTATGGATTTCTATTAATTTCATACAAAATTCTGATTTTACAGAAGACACAATACTCTGATTGAACAAGTAAACATAAGGCTTCACCTCTGCTAGATATAAGCTTGGTTTAATTTTGATGCGATTTCACATCATTCAGATTTGATGGAACTGGATATAAACACATTAAACAAATTACAATGACTAGTCAGACTATTTTGCTTTAGTTTTCTTTTTTTAAATAAAAAAAATTAGGGGATTTCTTGATCTTCAAAAGGAAGATTCACACAAACATGTAATTTCATAAAGATATGATGGTAACTGCCTTTTTTCTTACACATTTCAGCATACAATGGAGGTGTTTGTACAATTATTTCTGACTTATTCTCACAGTAATTGCATTTCATGATCTTTTATCTAGCATTTTATCATCCTATTCTAGTAACGCTACTCTTGGTTTTATATTTATACAGTGCAATTTTATTACGCAATACTGTAGTTTGACATGGTTACATCAGTTCTGGTACATCTACTAGATTTTATAAGCCATAATTTCACAAGATATATATGTTATATCATAATTCTTTCTTTTCTATGCTTGTTCTGTGAGCAGTTGGTTGATGATACTGAACAGCAGCTTGGGGTGAGGGTGTGGGCTGGGGAACTCAGGAGAGGACAGACATGAACAACAGCAGCTTGAACAAAATGTGAATTCTAAAATTCCTTTGAACGAAGTTGAGATCAGAATTTTCATTTGCAAGGTTTGTAATTCACAGACATACCAGTACTGCCAAAATAGACTCACAGATCTCTTCACGAGATCAAGGAATAGTACAGAGATTCAATACTGAGAATCCAAACTGCATTAAATTAACCAACTTGCCAGCTCAGAAATGAAAATCTGAAAGGGAACAACAGGTCTGTATGAAAAGCTCTAAGAGCAGGCATGGCACAGAAGAGGGGAACAGGAATGACCATATGATGTCGACAAAATGCAACATTAAGGGAGCAGCAGTCAGAACAAAGAAACAACCACAGAAAGCAGTCAGAAAATACTTTTTTTTTTTTTTCAGCTGTATAAATCAGTGCCTCGAGATGTTAAAGGCCAGGTGTATCAACTGGCTCAGAAAAGGATCTGAAACTAGGCAGCACTGTCATGTAGGAAGCAATTACTACTGACCAAAAAACAAAGGCAAATATCTTTATTTTTTAAAACAATGTTTAATCCTTACATATTTTTTTCTGCAAACAGTTTTCCCAAATTCGATGGTAAAACGCCAGGCCTTAAAGAATAATATTATTAAAGAAGAAGCAGTCCTGAAACATCATGGGAGATCTGCTCAAAGTCACACTGTGACATGCCAAATGACCACAGAATCAGTCACTCAAACAGTGTGTCTTAGTTCTTCTCTTTCCGGTGCTTCCTGATTACCCGAGTCTTCAGATGAATTTTAACATGAAATCAATTCTATTTATTTTGCTTTCTGTATTTAAAGGCTAACTCAACACACATCCCCATCTAACTGCATGAACCTCATTTTCCTCTTTTCTCAAATCTATTAACACATGAATTTCAACCAATGGTGTACCAAAACGTACCAGACTTGTGGTGGTTTTGGTTAGGACAGACTTCTTGACCATTTGGGCTGTGGTTTGGGCTTGTGATGAGAACAGTGTTGACAGCCCAGGGATGCTTCAGCCACTGCTAAGCAGCACTTGCACAACAAGCAGTGTCAGTGTCTCACAGAACACCCCACCAGTGAGAGGCTGGGGGTGCACAAGGACACGGGAGGGGACACAGCAGGGACAGCTGACCCCAGGGAAATCCCAGAGCACATGGTGCCATGCTCAGCAGTAAAAGCCAAGAAGGAAGCCTGGCTGTGCTGCCATTGCTCAGGAACTCACTGGGCACTGATCAGATCAGGTTGCTTTCTGTCACTAGGTTTTTTTTTTTTTTTTTTTTTTTTTTTTTTTTTTTTTGTTTCAGCCAGTTTCTTTTTCTTCAAGATTATTAAACTATCACAAACCATGAATTTTCACTTTTACCCTATCAATTCTCCCTCCCAGTCCATGGGAGAGGAAGTAAGTGAATGTGTGGGATTTAGGTGCTTTCTGGGATAAAACCACAACCACCTACTCTGGCACTCAGATACTGGCAGATTTGGTCAGTGTGTCAGACAAAGCAGGAGGGAGCACCAGAAGAGAAGGTCAGATCTGCAGCACAGCAGCCACAAGAGGGGGAGGAGGCAAAAATGAAAATCAAAGAAGTTTTCTCACTTTTAGCCTTCTTTTCTCCTCTCCATCCCTCTGAGGGGGCTACAACAATCTATTATACAATAATTCAGAAAAAATTGTAGCAGTCATCTCTTCTTATAGCATGAGTTATTATCATTAAATTATAAATACTATAGGTAACAGTCAATAACCAAACAAATAATAATAGTAATTTAAAAAAACCCTTCTAACTGGAATTGTTCACACCACTCAGCAACTTTTCAGGATATACATTCTTGTATCTAAACCTCAGTGGAACATCACAGTAAAAAAGACTTCTAACACTACTTAAGGAACTATTAAACACGTAATAAATAGAAGACTCTGTTAGAATGATTTTTAATACAACTATACATTCATAAGTCAAAAACAAGGTATAATTAAATCTAACAAGAACAAGAATTAAGTACATGCACACTAATTACAGCTTTGCAACCCAATTACTAATACTCCACAGCAAATAAATGTGAGTTCAGCTACGAGTTCAGAATAAGAATCCAGCTTATGTGTCCGTTATTTTAGTAAAAAAAAAAAAAAAAAAAGAAATTAGTAATAATGAGATTAAACATGGTAACAGATCATGAGGTGAAACCTTACAGTCCAAGTTTAAACATAAAGCCAAACTAGCAAAACAAGAACTTTACCGAACTTCTGTTCTCTTAAAAGGAACCTATTTGGTGTTGAAAAGCCCTATACAACCACAGGTCATTCAGCAGAAAACTCTAGAAGTCTCAACTTCTGCAGAGTTACACAGAGTTTGATCTGTGATCATATCGATGCTGTGAAGGAAGGAAACCCTGTGTACACCTCTGATTTGTGTAAAACTCTGCATCTATTGGATAGAGAGTCCATTTTCCCTGCCAGAACCCTTGGATGCATCAGCTGCGAATTGCTTCCACACAATCCATCACCTGACCAGAGAGATGAGATGTGCCCATTTGGTCACTCACGGGGGACAGACATGGACACAGCACTACTGCACATGGGCTTTGGGAATAGACATCTTGGTGACAGCTCATGGAGCTGAAAAGCTGTTAAATATGACAGAAAGGACAAGTTTTAGTGCATAAAATAGGAGCATGAAGAATGTGGGCAGTCCTAAAGAGAACCCCTCCACCCCGAAAAGAGGAAAGCACCATATAAAGGATTGAAAGGTGTTTCTGGGCTGTACCTGGAGGACTGTTACAGCTGCTCCTCCATGCTATCTCCATCTCTTTTGTTTTTCCTAATGGAGCTGGTTCTGACTTAATTTCAAAGCCCTTTTTGTACAGACATAATCTTTTCTGAACTTTAAATGCCTTCGTACCTCCTGACATTGTAAAAGGAAAGTATACACTCTGAAAACCTAGTTACGTCAGAGAGAAATTTTTAACTGCACTTCCCAGGTTCCAGTGCCATCATTTTCACTGCAGCAGGGGAGATAAAACGGACACCAGACAGAAATATTTCCTCTCAGCAAAAGGAAGGTGCCTGCAGCTTGTATAGGTAAGCTTAAAATTACCACTTCTTTGTTTTACCTGATGAAATTTGGTTAATGACAAAAAAATTTGTTAGGCTTCTAAAATGAGTAAATTCAACAACTGCTTTGCGAATTTAACTCATTATAATAAAAGAATTCAACACAATTTGGTTCAACAATACACATGGAACTTAGTGTACACTAAAATGCAAGAGCCATGAAAGTAAGTTTAATTTGCAAGTTTGTTTAATACTGCCTACAGCAGGTTTTACACTTGTTGTCTGGGCTTTTTATCATTGTGACACTGAATCCTCTTTAGCATCTGAGTTAATTTGCTTACAGCCATTTAAAAAATATTATTATCAATTGCTAAGTTTGAAATTTGTTATTTTTGTCCATGTGATTTGATATGGGAAAAAGCTAACTAGAATACACTCCATTAAATATATATGTATGTACACAACAGTGAAAACTCTCCACTACAGGGTTGTAAGCTGAAATGTCAGTTTTTACACACAGTCATTGCACAGAGCTTTCATTTCTTATTTTCAGTTTGGAAATTGAGAAAAGACTGAAAAACGAACTGGGAAAAGTTTAGTATACTGCAGTTTTCAACCACCATTATATATTCTAAAATACACAGACTGAATTGCTAAATGTACATCTAACATTAGAGCTGTGATAAAGTAACACCTCACACAGACATGAGGACAGAATAAATATTTATAGGAAGATTCTTGCAGCATATAGACTAATTTGTAGTTGAATGGAGGTACAGACACTCTTCTGCATTTCTGGAAATAAAGTAACTCTTTGCACTTAATTTGCTTATTTAATTTTAAATGGTCTTCAAGTGGTTTCTAGATTAGGTTACAGACGTTCCAGAAGACTGAGAAATAAACCAAGATCACAGAAGTTATTGCCAGACCCTAGCTTGAACTTTAAGCTTCCTAATTTATTTTATTAGATTCAATGTGCATAAAAGCTTTGGGGCTTAATTTTTCCTCCTGAAATTTCAGTGGAAGAGAGTGCCAAAACTCTAACCTCATGCAAACTTAAGGTAACAGCATCAAAGTAACACTGAAAAGTCAGGGAGACAAAAAAACAGCTGAGATAAGAACAAAGAAGAAATGTTAGATGTACATAACAGAAACCTTAATTTTTCAATTGTGTTTCAGCTCTGACCACTGAAGAAATACTGCCATAAATGAACAATTCATCCTGTCTCCAGCCATCGCCAGCTACCACTGTAGCCCTCCCCATCATCTACTCCTGCCTACTTCCCGCTGGAATCTTTGGGAACATTCTGGCTGCCTGGGTATTTTCACGGAAAGCACCCACCCGAAGGACGCAGTACATTTACCTGGCCAACCTGGTGATGGCAAATCTGCTGGTTTGCAGCACCATGCCCTTCCTGGCTGCCTACTTCGTGGACGGGCACCGCTGGCCCTACGGCTCGGTGGCGTGCAGGATCGCCCATCACCTGGGGACGCTGGTGATGCAGGTCAGCATGTACGTGACCATCACCATCCTGTGCTCCATCGCCCTCAGCCAGTACGCCACGCTGACCGAGATCGCTGGCACGCAGCACCGCCCGGCTCTCCCGGCAAACTTCCACGGGCGCCTGCTGTACAAGTTCCGGCGGCCGAAGTTCGCTAAATATTTGTGTGTGGTTATCTGGCTGATTGTGCTGTGCATAACGGTCACAGCCATCATGTACAACGTCCAGGAGAGGGTTTCGGGAGACTTCCCCACATGCTACAACATCAAGGTAGAAGCTGGTGAACGTCCTGCAATGATTGCAGGTTCCCTTGCCACTGCGTGCTTTTTTCTGTCTTTTATGACCGTTTTGTGGTCGTACTATTCTCTTACCAGACATCTGAGCAGAATACAAAAGAACACCTCTATTGGAGGAAAACATCTGATTTACAGAAGAGTGAGAAGAAACATTCTTGTCATCCAGATGATATTAACTGTCTGCTTTCTTCCATACCATATTTTTAAGCCGATTTTCTATGTACTCCTTACAGATAATGACTGCCCAAGGTTAAACTATCTAGTGGAAATAAAAAATTTCCTTACTTGTCTTGCTGCTGCTAAAAGCAGTTTAGATCCCGTTACAACCCTTCTGTTAGATAAAACATTTAAGGAAAGTCTTTATGGCGTGTTTACAAAATCCGCACCAGAACATCAAAAACGTAGCAATGATATTTTCACTGAAATGGGAAGGAAAATAGAAAGATTTTCATAGACTATAAATAATAATAAACTAATTTTAACTACCTTCAGGCAAGTTTTGATATAAAATGGTAAATATTTAAATAAAATGGTAACAGATTGTATTTTCTTTTCAAATAATCTTGCTTGCTACACCAACATTAGCCATAATAAATCCAATGTGTATATCCAAATGAATCCAAGGAGTTTGTACAGCGAACAGTGTAATATCCATTTGTCTGCATAACACAAAAGACATTTTGCATTTGACCTATGGACAGTTCCTCTTATCTAAAAAGTCAAGGAAGAAGGCAAACCTAGGCTGAAACTGAGGACCCAGTTCTCTCCTGTTATCACTAGAGAGTTTTGGACACAGGTTTTCTTTACAAGAAGGTTGAACAAAGCACAGACATTTTCCTTGGGATGGCTGAACCACAACTGTGCTGCACATCCAATGGCCGAGTAACTACACCAAGACACAATTGAGCAAAGTCTTCCAGATGGCAAAGTGCTGCTGACATGTTTTAGATCATCAGCTGCAAGTCTGGGTGAGCAGAGCTGTCGGTTAGCAAAGTGCTCTTCTAATTTGCACAGACAAACTCAACCCCCACCTCTTCTGTCCTTCCTGAAGTACATTTTACAGGGAATGTAGCTGCAGTTATCTCAGCACAGTGACTGCCTGGGGTTGTTTCTCTTAAAACAGCTTCTGCAGGCAGCACAGGCTGAAGTCGTTCCTCCTGCACTTTTCTAGTCACAACCCCTTCCTCAGTGCTTAGCAGAAAGGCAAGAAAATGAATGAAACTTTGGGAACTACTAATCAGCTATAACTTGGTGACAGACTCTTAGCAAGATCCCACTCCAACATTTCTACACAGCACCAAAAAATGACATATACCTGACATTTTTCCTATGTAACCTGCCCAAAATGATGTACTTTAAAGTTCTTAACCGCATCAAAGTTTTTATTGTTTCAAATACTGGGAAAGCTTTTGTGCAGTACAGGCAATTTGAGAAACTACAGCTTGAGTCCTGCATTGGTCTAGCATTTGACAGAAGAGCCCATGGAGGAAAAATCCCCCAAAACTTAAAGGCATGAGGGATGAGGGAGAGTTAGAAAAACACTGAAGCAAAACACAGCTCATGTGGCAAACTTCTTGCATTGCTTAGACATGCTGGTACCAAAATCAGAAGTTAGCAGGTGACATGTGAATTGTTTAATCAAAACAATGGAGCAATTAATTTCTACTGCAGTGAACATAAAATCATAAGGCAAACAGGCACAGCATCTGGCTTGCAAAGCAGTTTAGAGACCACAAGTATTTGTCAAATTTTTGGTTAAGCCATTCAAATGTGTTGCATGGGAAGCCAGCTCATCGATCAGAAGACATGAGTGTTTTTGACAGTGTGAGCAAAGATATAAAAGATGAAAGACATAAAAACAGTGACTAGAAAGTTTGGAAACGTTCAACTCCAGGCAGGCCAAGCAGAATAAATACACTTCTCAGCAAAACAGCCTCTGAACATACGAACAGGTCAATAGGAAAAGGGCTGAACAAAACAAACATGGGGACCTTGACATAGGAAGCAAAGGCACAGGAGTGAAAATAAACAGGGGGAAAAGAGCATTGCCTGAAGAAACACTGAGAAAAAATACTGAAAGATTTGGTTTTGGAGTCTCTTGATTTGTACATTGCATGAGGAAGTGTTCCTTAGAAAAAAAATGTGGCCAGGTACAACACTTCAATTGTGCCTCTAATAGCAGTTTTGCATCCTTAATCACTTTTTAACTATTTAATATGTAACAATACCCTCACCAAGAAGTTGCTACTGGATCTCAAGAATCTAGTAAGTTCTAGAAAATACAGAAAAAACACCAATTATTACTGAATGGCCCCAGAAAGCATAAAAGAAGTTTCAAAGTGAAAAGAGTGGAAGGAAAGTAACATGTAACAGATTTCTTGTTTTGGGTATTCAAAGATGGAAAAAGGGAAGACAGTCTTAAAGAACAGTTTCTATTCTGGTTATTTTTTAAATAGTCAAATATGCACTTACATAAACACATACAAACACATATATACTACTTTTGCTCATTTTTTAGACATGCCTAAAAGCAGAAGTGTAAGAGTGTTAACTTTACCAGCAAAACCCAAAATGCTGAGCTACAGGCAGCTCAGGCAATGAAAGACAGAAGTGGTAACTGAGTGCGCTCTTGGAATTCCCATGATGGGATCAGTACTGTATGCTGCAAGAACCACCACACAAACCCATCCACAGAAAAATCTCAGGTCACCTGGAACAACTCAGATGAGCATATAACACACAGTGCAGAGCATAATGCTTGGTCCGATTCCATGGAAAACTCCCTGGTTTTGACTCTCAGTCACAGGAATATTGAACTGAATCTTAATGACAAAGAAGGCAGAATATGTGTATTTTTGCTTTAGCAGGTTTATCTATTTATATGATTGCATGTAGGAAACAAGCATTCACACATAGCAACATAAACTCATAATGAAAATTCAGAATGCCTGCATTTTGCTGACAGGCTCACCTTGACCCCAGCTGCACACCAATTTGCTGCTCAGTAACATATACAGGTACTGAAACTACATAGAAACCACAGAACAAAGTTGGAGTACTTGGAATGAGTTAAGAATAAAAGCACCGCGACTAAAGCTCTTGATGTGATTAAATCGCTCTTAGAACAGTTTTACTGAAAGATATTTTTATAATAAGATTTTTGCAATGATGGAAAATTCTACATTAACAATAGAGGTTCACAAAAGACTGCAAAACCTCTTCATGTTTTACTGATAAAAACCATTCTGTTAAAGTTATTGGAAAAATAAGCCAGTGTCAAATGGTACTCAAACTGCAGCAAGAGTTTTAAAAGAAAAGAATCTCATTTCAGACCACCCATATTCCTCCCCTTTCCCTTTTGTTGTTCTCTTAAATAAAGATTTCTCTGTACATAAACTGCCATGTAGTAACATTTGGAAAAGACTCCCTTTCAGTGCTGCTACTTTCAGTAGGCACCTTCTGGGTATTTCTGACACAGCAAGGTTATGACAGAATAAAAGGAATGGCCGAGTCCTCTATCAGTAGGTTGGCAGAACAGGAACAAATGTTGTGGGGTAAGGGAAAAAGTTCTTGACATTCACATTTCTGATGCACAGCTGTCTTTTGAGTTTTCTACCTTCCTGCATCTTCTGTTTTCCTTACCAGATGATCCAGCTTCCAAGCACTGCAGGACCACATTAACTGAGGGTGAAGCAAATATCTAATTTTCACTGATTATAAAGCCTTTAAGCAATGCTGAAGGGGGTCAAATAATGTACCCAGGCTCAAGCAACATCTGTTCTCACAGAGCAGTGAGAGAAATTAGAACAACTACAGGCCAGCTTGTGAAAGCTTTCCTGTTTTAATTCTGTTATCAGAGGTGAATGTGGGGCACAAGGAGTTTGTTCCAGGCTAGAGTCACTTGGAAAAGTCAGGTAAAGTTTCTGGCACCAGACAATACCAATCTTTAATTTTGTCTTCTCTAAACTGTCTAACTTCCTAATCAGCCAGGAGTCAAGGGAGCACAAAAGCAGCTGAAAGGCACCTATCATGGGCTATAGGGTGCCAATTATCCTGTAGAGCAGAAAGCAACCAAGCATTTCACATTTCAAAATGACAGTCACAGAAATTCTAAAAGGGAGGAAAATGTAGCTTGACTATATCAACCTTACATATTTTATTAAAGCACTTTCACTTTCAGCTATTCAGGTAATTTCTAAAGTGGTTATTTAGTCTACTTCCTTTCAAAACAATGTCTATAGTGACATCTAGAGCCTGGATACTGCAGTTAGTTTAATGTGTTCTACTCCCAAACTTTACAGCTCTGCATTGCTTTTGCCAAAACAAAACACTGATGGTTTACAGTGCTTTAGATTGATACCTTGGACATTTTTTCCTAACCTATATACTTTGAACAGGTTCATTTCTAAGGATGGTATTAAAAAAAAAAAAAAAAAAAAAAACAACCCTGTGATTCTAAGGTTCTAAGGGACAGGATAAGCCCTAAATAAATTTCCACTTTAACCTCAGTGAAACAGGCCTCCCTCAGAGGCCCTTGAAGCTGGAATTTATTTTTTCAAGAATATGGTCCAAGAAAAACAAGTGGAGCTTTCATGAAGACACAGCAACATGAAGATGATGTTAATTCTGAAATTCATGTGGTACCAAAACCAAACAATTAAAAGTACCTAAAATCTTCAACACATAAAAAATGAGACATTCTACAAGCAATTAAGAGACAATTTTTAGAATCTGTTTTAAGAAATAACTATTAAAACACCAAACTTAAAAAGAAAGCCTGTTACATAATAATCTTCTTGACTTTAAAAGGAAAGGAGTAAGAGGTTGAGAATGGTCTGCAATGTCTGGCTACAGAAGGCCAGATGACTCCTAACAAAAATCACCAGTTCAGTGTCTGTACTCTCTCCCCTCACAGGTCACCTGCAGGAGTTTGAAGCACAGTTTACTCTTTATCAATCTCCTCTACTCACTAAAATCCAAGAGTCACTTCTCAAACTGCACCATCAGAGCTTGCTAGAATTTTCCTTAATTCCTACAGTGCTTGACTCGCTTTGGATGAAACCAAACTCTTGGAGAAGTGGGAATAAATACTTTAGGCAGTGGCATTAACACTTTAAGAATATGCATATTCAAACTGAAGAGTCAAGCCCACTTGTTAAAACACCCAACTACTTAAATTAAAGTACTTTGGGATAAACTACTTACATAAATATCCACAGAAACAATACAAAGCTTACCAGATCAAAACCAATATATACATATAGTGGTCTTAAACACAGCATTTCTCCTCCCAAACTTATTTATATTAAAGAAGTTTCCATAATAATAAATGTTTTTTGGACTGTCTCCAAGAAGTAGATGACATTACTAATACTGTAGCATTTAAGCATGTGCATCTCTATGAAATTTTGGTGTGAATGAGGGCTGTCATTATGCTGTCAAATTGATGCCAATAAACTACCAATTCCAGTTTATGTAATTAATTTATATACACATTTTCCTAACAAGAACAAAATGCAAGCAGATTCTGTATGAATATTCAAAAACCAGAAATTAAACTGACTTTTAAAGCAAGTTGTAATCAAATGCATGTGTAATTTGTGAATACAGACCTCCTGAATGTTCTACATTGATGGAATTAGGGTGGGTTTTAGTCTTACATGACACAGTAAGATTAAAGACACACTCAGCAAATAAAGATTCCTTTTCTACAGCTCCTGCCTTCTCTAAATTATAGAAACTGAAATTAGTAGTTTGCATTGTTGTGGTGAAGAATAAATAAAGAGTAATTAAGCCTCTTACCTTCACATCTCTGTGAATTATATTATTATCATGACAGTAACGTAGAGCTTCCAGTATCTGTCTCATGTAATGACTGAAAAAACAAACATATTATGCATGACAAAGCTGCAGGAAAAATTACTACACACATTTAACAATCTAAGTATTAAGAGTACTAACTGTAAAAAACAAATCAACCAATTTAACATCAAATACACAGAGTTCTGTAGAATGATGTTTATGCTTATAATAGTGAATAATACAATCTAAAGCTTGAGAATTATTCTTGTTGAAGCCTAGGGAAATCAGTAAAGAAAAATCTGTGTTTTCCATGTTTTTGTAAAGGTTTCAAATGTTCAATAATTCTCCCTGACACAACAAGGAAGTCGGGGACCCTCCTTTTTTTTTTTTTTTTTTCTCTTTTTTTTTCAGTAACATAACACAAAATAAAGAAAAAAAAAGTGAGTATCAGTGCTTGATTTTTCCGGAAAAGGATTGCACCAAGGTCTTGGCTTGCATGATGCAGACTGGAGAGCAATCTCTCACTCCACTGTGTCCAAAGGATGCCCCAAAGATCACTGACCACAGCAGAGCCAACAAACACACCCAGCAGCAGCCTGTGCTGCATCAGAGCATTGCTGTGGGCTAAGAGAGGCAATCCTTGTCCTCTGGAGGCTCCAGCTGGTTAAAGGCAATTTTTTTTTTGCATAGGAACATAGCAATGCACTGAGATCAAGCTGCTCAGGAAGGCTGGGGAATCTCCCTCCTTGGAGGTATTCCAGACCCCACTGGACAAAGCCTTGAGCAAGAGGATACAAATGCTGTGCTGACCCTGCCTTGAGCAGCAGGTTGAAATACAGACACAGATGTCTCCTCCAACCTGGTTTCTACAATGCTAAAAAATCTACAGTGCTGAGAAAAGCAAACCAAGAATCCTGTGGGCTTTGAGCTCAACTACCAAGCCACTAGGACAGTGGCTTTCACTACCCTTTTGCAATCTTATAGACTCTTTCACCTTAAGTTAATCTCAGAAGTGAAAGGCTGAAGTGACCATAAATACAGTGACAAATAAGAAAGAAAAATCCAAGCCAACTCGATCTAGCAAGACCAGGAAAATTCTCAGCCTGTCAAGCAAGTCACCTAATACCATCATATGAGAGATCCATAAATGCAAACACAGCCAAGTAGGTACTGGATGTGAAATACAACTTTACTCAGTAATCTCATCCAAATCTGTTAACTAGTAAAAGGCAAAATGCTCCAAAATTCTTCTTTGATTATGCTAATTATTGTAATAAACATCTAGAGTATGGAAACAGGATTGTTTATAGTACTCCAACTTTCAACTTTTAGCTAACAGATTGTACAACAGTATATTCTCTCCTATTGCATTCTATCCTGAGGGATTAATTAAAATCATAATAAATACCTGGCTACAGCCTCGCTGTAGACAAATCCAGCATCTGCTCTCTTCACAATTTCAAAACAGAGGTCTGCTCCATCCATACTGCAGGTAAAAAGAGGCAAATATGCTTAAAACTGATAATTACAATAAATTACATAAAAATGCTTCAAAACCTATTTGTTTCCTGTACATAAATCTTACATAAAATACTCTAGATATAAGTACAGTGCATTACTCAATAAAACAGCATTTAATAGGAAATCTAATTGGAAATGGCCTGCCACAGGTTAACCATTTTATATCCCTCAAGTCATCTAACAGTTCTCTTAAAGCATTACCAATACCAAACATTTACTTTATTGCTTAAACTGCTCCGTGAACAAGGGTGTGCAAGAAAAGTCAATGCCCTGGAAAGAGGACACTGCAATTTAACAATTAGCTCCTGATATTAGGCTGTGTTCTTATAAGCATTACAAGTGCAACTCTATACAAACAACTGCAGTAATAAAAAAATGTTACTCAATTTGAATTTTAAATGAAGACTTTGAAAAATACCGTAGAAATACATTACAGTCTTGCCAGTTGGCATTCTCCTCTGGCTAATTACACAGCCAAGAGATTTTACAGCTCACAGACACCTGAGAACACTGACAGCCCACATACTGTATCACCAGCTCTGAAACTTGATACCTTTTTCTTCTTCTCCCTCATCTTTCTGATCACCTAACTTCCCACAACGAGCAGCATTACACTTCAGATGTAGATATATTCATAGACCTTAGTCTGAAATTAGGCAGCCATTTCTCTAAAATGAAAGCAGTCTGGTGCTGCCCTCCTTTTCCCTCTCCTGGAAGGGACCTAAGGCAGATTGGTATCTAGAAATATTCACAGCCTGATGGGGTAAGAAGAGATAACAAGAGCTAACAGGTACAGTAAAAATCCCATAACTCATGTTTACTAAGGCACTTGCAAAAATATTGAATGGAACATGACATTTTCAGCTTTCACACCTTTTCTTTTTGCACTCCACAAAGAATCAAGGGGGTTTAGATAAAATCCAAAAGGCAGAATTTCCAGGGCATCTGGACAGCCAACATTCCCAGGGCTGTTTCAGTAAGCTATTCAGAGTATCAGCATCACTTCTGCTCTGTTACATACCTGCAATGCCAAACTTCTGCTTAGGGAGTCATAAGCCACATGCAGAAGCTTTAATTCCCAAATAAATCCCAAAGGTCTCCCTCATGCAAAACACACTATTATGTGGATAGAGCACTGACACCTATAAGAGGGACTGGTGACCAAAAGAAAAGTACATTGAAGAATGCAAAGAACCCCAAATTGCCAAACCACATCTCTTCTTCATGGCATCAATATATTCCTCCATACATTTTTTCCCCAGCAGTTTTTCTGTCTTGCACAACTCCCAACACCAGGTCTGCATACAGGGCTAAATATCACTCAGACAATATCACAGAGCTCATACAGCAGCCATGGAGCAGGTTCACTGAGAGCAGCATAAACCTGGAATTCACTGACTCATTGGAAAAACATCCTTCATGTCAACCCCTCAACCCTTTATTAAATGTAGACTATACAAAATGTATGATCAGCTACCAAAAATAAGGAGATGTCATTTTCATGGAGCAGCAGAACCCTTCAGAAGACAAATTATCTGTACTTTGTAACAAGTCAGTGAAATTAAAGATCCAGCTTTTTAGCAGCATCAATGGTTTCTGAGACACGGAAGGAGTGTAATGTTTTTGCATTAACTTTTCTATTACACAAGGTGTTTACAATTAGCATGGTCTTTTACATGTATTTCTACTTCCCACTTAGAGATACCAGCATTTTTCATTGAAATTTGTACCAGTAAAGGGCCAGTTTGAATTTCTTCTTGTCAAATACGTTTGAAAGTTTTACTTCCTTAAGATGAACTCTTTTGGCCTCCCAAGCACAAATATGAGTCAGGTGTATTTTGATCTCTGACTTCAACTGACTACTTTTTCAAGACAAAATCTTTTTTTTAAAGAGCAGATTTTGATTCATGTGCAAAGAGGGCTTGTATCACTCCATGTGATACAATATATTCAATACATGATACTGAATTTTACCTAAAAAGTGAGACTTTTGCCTAGCTGAGGCTGAAAAAGAGCCAGTCAACCTCAGTTATAAGAAATACAAGAAAATTCAGTGAACCAACAGACTAAAACTCAGTAATAGCTCAACCAGTTACCAGATGTCTTTGCAGAAACTAAAAGCCTTGTATGATATAAGAGCAATGAAGTTTTGGAATACAGAATGAAAGTTCAGGAAGTCTTAAGGGTTTGCAACTAGCATGTTGAAAGCACTAGCACTAGCATGTGAAAACCACAAAAAAAAAATATTAAAAAAAAGTTAAAATCCACTGAAGTAAACATACAAATATATTCATGCTGAAGACATAAGTGGATGATGCAAAATTGGGAAAAAACAGAACACAGTCGTAACCTGAGAGAATTCCCTGACACCAGCAGAGGGAGCTCATGGAAGGGACATGAACTGACCAGGACCAATGTATTTTAATAAAATATGTATCTGCAATAAGCAAATAGAAATATTTATATATATTATATACAGAAATCTGCTGTGATACCAGCAGTGACTGAAGAACAGACAGCACACTGCATAAGAAATCTGTGTTTTCATATTCAAATTCGATAGCTTTGAATTTGCAGACCTAATAGGATGTGGCCTACAATTTAATTTATTGATGAAGAATAAGAAAGGTTTAAAAGCACTGTTTCATTTAGGGAACTGAACTGTTACATAATAAAAATAAGATTGAAAAAAATCAGAGTTGGCATATTGCTTATAACTGAGTTTTATACCATGTATATTCAAAGCTTGTGCATGATGGCATTTTCCCCTTCACTTGGACAGTTTTTATATACTTGCTATCTTCACTTACCTCTAATAAGCCAACTGCAACCCTGTTAAATACTGCTGTTATGAATCTGAGATTTTAAACCTGAAGCATTTTTACAAGTTAGCTACATTAAATGACAAAGCTATATGTACACAATTATATTTATATATCCTTCCTAACTGCAAAATCTCAATAGAACAGTTATTCTCATGTCCCAAGACAGAGATCTCTCTTAGAATGCACCAAGAAAAACAAACCCACCTATGTACAGTGGTGAGACAATATTCTGTAAATGATCAGACACCAAGGTATTTGGAATGCACTCACTGCTCCTGTATCTGAGCTCTTCAGAATGGCAGTACTCTCAGTCCAAATATACTGAGAATAAACTCCAAATAATGTACTCCTAAGTCTAAAATGTGGTTTTCAGATGCTTCAAAATGAATATTTGCTTTCTTTTAGAAATATTACAGGTAGGTCTGATCCTTCTCAAAGTATTCTCACTGATAAAAATTAATGGTCAATAGGTAAAAATGTAATAAGCAATAGAATATTAAGTGACACACGTATACCATAGAGAAAACAGTACTCTAAATAAAACCAGGGGGTCCTCATCAGTCTCTACAAATGCCTGAAAGAGGTTGCAGCCAGGTCAGGGTTGGTTTATTCTCTCAGGTAACAAAAGCAATCAGAAAAGGCAAAATGGCCTCGATTTGTGCTGGGGGAGGTTTACATTGAATAGCAGTAAAAATTTCTTCACTGAGAGGATTGTCAAGCATGAGAACAGCATGCCCAGGTTAATGGTGCAGTCACCATCCCCAGGGTTTTTAGAAGATGTGTAGGTTTGGAATTTAGGGACATGGTTTAGTGGTGGACTTGGCACTGCTGGGTTAATGGTTGGACTTGATGACCTTACAGGGTCTTTTCCAACCTAAATGACCCCATGATTCTATACAGCTGCCAGCAAGTAACACCAAGAATGGGAAAGAAAATTCCAACTCTATTATAGAGAGCAGAACTGGCCTTTCTCAGATGTAAGGTGTCTCCAGAGCCTCCAAGGCATCATTTCCTTTGGAGTACAGAGTCCCTCTGGGGGGCAGCTGGGATGTGTGTGAGGGAAAGCATTTTGCACAGGTAGACCCTCTCTCATTTGTAATGCAGTAATGCCTAAATACTTTAAAAAAAGTATTTTCAACTTGGCAGTAAGACCTTCTGGAATAGGGTCTGCTTCTTACTGTACATGTGCAATTCATTTATTATGACCACCTGCTTCACTGCAAATGATTACAGCAGCACCATGCAGCCTCCTGGTAATCTGATATATAGGGCATTCTAGAGAGTGCTTGAGTTTGTGCATGAATAGGGGGCTCAAAACACAGCTCATTATTTGATGTTAAACCTCACTGCTACTGCTCATCTTCATCAGTGCTTCTATGAATAGTGGTTTGATTTTTAAAATGTTTCTTTTCCACAAAAGGCTTTCAAAATTGGACACAAAGTGTACATTTTCCCCAGTGGTTCAATCAGTAGTTACCAGGTCCATGCTACAATTGCTTATTTCTCTCGTACTTTTCCTGCCTCAGTAGGTTTGGAAAGATACTCAGGGTCCTCCTAGCAGCTGCCCCATGCAGCTCACAGCCTATGACACATAAGGGAACCAATGGATCATTTATGTGCGAGTGATGGCACAAAGTTTTAGGTGTGGTTATTCCATGCATTTCATGTGCTGCACCTGACTCAGTTTTTGTAGAGACAAATCCCTCTACAGATACCCCTGTGAGGCCCCCTTGGGATTCTCTCTGAGATAAGATAAACCACATACTCAGAAATGACTCATGTTGGAAAAATGTAGATTTCCTCTTATCTTTTTAGAATATCATTGGTTAGATTTGATTCTTTATAATTGGTTGTCCCAAACAAAGAAAGATAATATAGCTGGTTAAAATGTGTTAACCCTGTACCCTATTGGTTTACTTTTGATCCCACCTGAGCCCTACAGAAGTACATGTAGTACTCTGCATATTTGGAGATTGCTGGCGGAACCCCTTTCATGGGAGAAATAAAGCCTGTGGAAAAAGTCTGAGCTGCTCTCCCGGTCTTTTTATGTCAGCTGAAGGAGGTCCCTGTGAGCCAAGATAAAATCACAATAGAGCTGGCAAGTCAGTGCTTACATACCTTGTAACTGACCCCTGCCCCAGAAAAGCAGGGACAGGGGGGAAGAAAAGATATAAGTTTTCATGCAAAGCACCTGCCAGCCCACAGATCACTCTTCCCAGCTGGGTTTATGTCTCCTCTGCAGATCTGTGTTGTCTTCTCCCTTTTGGTCACTTCAGAGCAACCAGACCCTAATGAAATGTATTCTAGAACTGTAGACAGAAATTTGCTGTGAATCAGCTGAGCTGGTTACAATAAAAGCATAATGAACAGAGAGCAGTAGGGGAGGAAATTAATTACCTGCATGTACAGAGATGCTTTTCTGCTAACTCCAAGTTTGTTTTTATGGTCACAGTTACAGAGGGGCCCTAACTGCTCAGACTCAGACAATACATCTCACTGCACACAAACACCAGTCTGCTGCTGAATCACTTCACCAAAGCATCCCCTCCAGCACAACAGCACATCCTGCCACAGCCTTTCCATTCCCTCCCACATTTCCAGCACAGGTGTTCCTACTGCCTCATTTTCTGTCACTGCTACAAAAGACTGATGATTTTTGTGTACAAAGGAGACAAGGACATACGTATGATAAACAATCATCCCTCAAATAATTTAGCTTCGTAATTCCTTCTTTCATGTGGCCTGAAGTCAGGTGCAGTATTTGTGTAGTAATTCTAATTGTTCAGGCTTTTTATGTGTACAAGCATAAATTATAATAGGGTTGTCATTAAAAAATAATTACTGCTTTTGTCTCATATTTCTAAGCTATCAGCATGGTAAAAATAGAAGCAAACCCTTTTTTTTTCCATTTCAAAATCCTGTTAATTATCTGAGTATGATTACCCAAGGTGTACATAATTATTTCATAATAGGGTAATTAAAGTCCCTTGGTCCATGCTTTGGGATTTTCAAAATAAAAAGCAAAGTCAGTATTGAATCAAAATGTACAGAGAGGAAAACACAGAACAATTATTTCACAAACCTAAGTTTATAAACTCATACAAAAAACACAGAAGACTTGCAAACAACAGTTTTCTGCTATACCTAACGTTTTTGTTGTGGCTTTTGTACTACCTCAATGGTAAAACATGTGACCATTATTTTTTATGTGGACATCCCAAATCAAATTCTTGGCTCTACGGGGGAAGGCAGTTTTACCAAACAAACCAGTATGTCGTGCTTACTCCAACATCAGCAAAGAAAGAATGTGCTAATTTTTGGGCTGCTCCTCTTCTTCGTTTCTTGATTTTGAATAAAAATACCCATCCATTGCTCAAAAGTCACGTTTTGTTCCCTCTTACAACTAAACTCCTACATTCAAAGATCCAAAACAAATCTTTCAGACAAAAACCTCTTTTCATATACTGTGAACAGGAATATTGATTTACAAGAATAGCTAGATACACCAATAACTTTACTTTCTTATCAAATAATAGAAAAGCAGTGCTAAAGAAACAACAGTGTGGAAAACAAGAAAATTTCACAACTGGAACAAAATACCCTCAGTTACCCAAAGACGATGTCCACCAGCAGATTTTCAACTTGTTCTCTTACCCTGCAGCCATCAAGAAAGATCATGCCTGTCTTTAGAAAACCCTAGTGTTCACCACTTAGACAGTGGGACAACCTTTTTTTTATTTATTTATTTATTTTAAATTTGGGACAATCTGGACTTGTCAGAAGTATTTTCAAAGCACTCAAGACCTCCGAGTTACAAAACCTACAGGTGTGAGCAGAGCTACTTTTAGGATTTTATTTGGCAAATGACAACACAGAAAGGCAGAATCAAGGAGAGAAACTTACAACTCAAAGACCATATAAAGCATTCCATCTGAGCTGTATGTCTCCAAGAGTTCAACAATGTGAGGATGCTTCAGCATGTGACAAATACTGGCTTCTCTCTTCAGATCTGTGGAAAATAAGAACATAGTTGCAGATTAGCTATACATTCAAGCTGTTAAGAACACAATGTTTGGAAAGACGTATACATTTGAAATTTCTAATAAATTCATTAATCTTTATAAAGAACACTGGCAAGATGACATTTAATTATGGCTAATTAAATACTCACCTATCTCTCAAAACTTAACAGACTCTTGAATTTACATACTAATAGAAGATCTCCTTGGTCATAGTCTAAAGAACTCTACAGAAGTGAGTTCCTTTAATGTATAGTTGTAGACCACACTGAGATTTTCATCCTAAGTATTTAACAACAGAATTACCTCCAAATGCAGAAGACAATCTTTCAGCACACTACAGAACTACTAATAACTGGAGGTCTCTATTCTCAATCCTCAGCTTAAAGCAAGGTGAACTGGAGCAGATTGTGCAGGCTCACACCCAGCTGAGCTCTGAACATGTCCAGGTGTGGAAACTCTACAGCCTGCCCAGAAAACCTACACCAGTACCTGATCATCCTCATAAGTAATGAAGTGTTCTTGTTATGTTTAAACTTCTTGCAGTTTACTTCTTCAATGGTATTTGTTTAAAAATCACATTATATTAAATTACACTGGCATAAATTTTAATCAGCATACACTAATTTGTATCTCTGCTCTAGAGAAGAGTGAATAAAGTAGGAAAAGTTGCAACTAAAAGAGCAGAAACCACTCTGAAATATCTCAAAGCTTGAGAGATTTTGTTTTAACCAACACTCTTTCTGAGCACAAATCAATCCTTCTGCAGACAAAGAAATGCTAAAAACCAAACCTAACTGAATTTTCTTTCTTCTTTGTTGAAAATTTTTGGTATTTTTGTTATTTAATCATCCTGAAACTTTTTATATTTTAACTTATGTACTTGTGTTCTAGAAAAAAATAGCAAAATTTTGAATGAATAGCTTTGATGATAATTTAATAAGTGAGCAAAATACCAGTCTGAATTCTGAAGCAGACATTTTGCTTTTCTGTTCTCCTTCCATACAATTGGTCATTGTTCAAGAATGACCTACACATGCATTTATGGAGAAATAAAAATACGATTTCTTGGTTTGAGAATATTCATCATATAACTGGGCTACACTATAAAAGAATTCATTAAGATGGACTATTTTCACATGTGCCCTCTTACCATTTTTAACATGAATAAATTATATTGAAAAATGCAAGCAGAAGATGAGGTTTTTTTTTTGTGAAGCATTTAACAGGTGCCTCAGATTTATGCTAGACTCTGGATCTTTCAGCCATCTGTAAATTCAAATTAAAAGCTGAGAGTTTGGAAACGACTGAATTTCAATCCAAGGAAAATGTTCAGATTCACAAAGTGCAAATTTTGTTACCAGAACTTTCATGATACACCTGCATTACGTGTGTCCTCCCTCACAACATTGCAAATATAATCTAAAAGCAAAAGGACAGTGCAATCCTTTAGAAACCATCATGTAATGGCACCTTAGGAAGTGCAAGCAGAACAGCAAACAGAAGTATTGGTCAGTGATACAGAAGAAATTGTGATAAAGAAATTAATGTAAAATTTGCCTTGATTTACCCATCTATTTATGTAGATGAAATTCTACAAGCTAAGAAAAGAGGAGTATGTCTTTCCCTATGGAAAATAATCACATCAGTTCTTACAACACCTCAATGCAGAACAACCACTAAAGCCACACTGTACCCTTCCCTTGCATCACAACAGGCAATGATTTCACATTAAATGAGGTTCACTCAAGTACACACCCAGTCCTTCCTAAACAGGATCAGACATGAGCACACTGAGGAGCAGTGTGAGAGAATGAAAAACTGTGATTCTGTGTATGACTAGGAGCTTCAGAAAATATGCTTTTATTTTGTTTCTTACTTCGTAACAATTTCAGCACCACCACACCTCACTCTGGCATCTGATACCTATTTCAGATGGAACACCAAGTGAAAATATCCAACAGGAAATTACAGGAAAGTTCTGCTTTATTTATAAGCAACAATTCATGTTCAAAATAGTTTATTTTTGCTGCTCCCTTAATTAATATTTTGTGGGCTTTATTTGAAAGGAATTAGAACTGAAAGGAAGAAAGTATATGCTGCCATTTCCCTCATTCCTCTGCCTCTGTGTAATATTGGATGAGTGCAACAATTGCTCACAGACTGAGCACCAGCACAAGAGTAAGGAGAAACAAAGTGGAAAATAAAATCTCCAAACAGCAAAACAAATGAACAGAAGTTACAGAACAAGGCTTTTTATGACTAAGGGGTCTTGGGGCTAAGAGCTGAACAAAGTCCTATTTTAAACACAGCAGAGACCTGTTCAACAGTAGGCCTATTAAGAAAGTGAGGTATAAAGAGACAAATACATACCACACTGGTTCAACAAAGCCACAGGGCAGGAAAGAGATGATGGATTCTGAAGTACATTTGGACCATGACCCAAAGGTCAAAGTAAGTCACGTTTAAGACTGGTAAAAAGGAAAGGGTAGGAGGAGAAAAGGCAGAGATGACACGTTTCACCGTTTTCACTTAAAAAAATGACATTGGCATCTACTCAATCCTTTATCAAATGCTTTTTCCAGACTGAATTAAATTGTACCTCTGCAGGTTCAAGACGTAAATAGAATCCCAAATACCCACAGACACAGTTCCAGTTCTGAATGCAACACAAACCCAAGCAGAAATTTGGTTGCACCAGATGATTGAGGGTTTCCTAAGAAAAATCCCATTATTTTCTTGCGAGCTACAATATTATCTGCAGCATCATTCTGAACACAACATTGTATGAACTATTTCCTACCTCCCATTTTAAACTTTTTTAAACCTCTGCTGAGTATCTGAGCCATGTAGTAACCAAGGTCCCAGACAAATCCCATATTCAAATCAGCCTTTCCTATTCCAGATACCTACAAAAGATTCAAGACAATTCCAGAATCTGCCAATGGAGTAAGTTGATTTTAAGCAGCAAGAGGTGATGTGTCATTTACTAATGGTCATGTGTCCCATATTTACAGCAGTCTCCTTCACCAGTAAACAAAATTTAGCTGAAAGAACATACCCTCAGGCAAGACAAGGTCTTGGAATCTAAACCAAACTCATCTTTCACTGGCTGGACTATTTAACTTCATTTGAATCATTTCTGAATCCTTCATCTATTCATTTTTCTCTTCTTGCTATGGCTGAAGAAATTGCTTTTTGGTTCATTCCTTAAGCCTTCTCTGTCAGCACTTTTTTTCAAAATTAAACATAATTGACAACAGCAATAACAAATAGAACTGCAAGTTTTAAAGGCACAAGCTTTAGTAGTTTCTCTGCCAGCTGCATGAAAGGTATTGTCACACAACCAAGAATAGGGAAAAAGATCTGGTGTTCCATTTAACTAGTTCAGCACACAGGCTTGTACGTTACATCATAATTTGAAAAGCATTTACAAGCTATCCTTTTACACAACCGTTACCAGTAAATGTTTCAGAATTTCAGTCTGTGTATAAAACATTGAGGTTGTTTTTTAGCAACTGGAGACATGTTAAAGTTTCCATTTTAGACCTGGGTAATTATTTAGAGAGGCATTAAAGTTGTTAAAATGGCAGGAAAGTTCAGACTTCGGTAACAAAGAAGAAAATTTCGAAGATGGGAAAGGGAATTCCCAGCCATAATCACCAGAGAAAATACAGCCTCATGTGTGGATAGTGACATTTCTGGAAGCACTAAAAAAGATAAATGCTCTAAATAATTGCACAGAAAGATATATCAGTCTTTGATAGAAAACATAAAGTATGAGTATCACTTAAAATTCCCATGGGAATTAACAACCTAATATCCTACACATCTCTGACAATTCTGGCAAACACCTAATTCCTTTCAAAATCTAATACCCAGGGTTTTAAAACATCTCAAATATATTGAAAATATATTTTCAAAACATGTTCATGGAAGAATCAGATGATCTCTAGCAGTCTACATAATAGCACCATTTCATTATTTTAAAAGTGACATGCACAGACTGTAGCAGCCCCATCTTTTTTTGGGACAGACAGCTCCAAGTTTCTTAGCAAGATGGAAGACACATGTCATTTTTATGAATACACAATTCATCTTTATACATACACCATTCTGATTTTCCAGGTTGAGGCCTTTAAAGGATTAGTTTTCCAGCCACAGCTTGGGTATGGCAGTATTTTAAAGGAAGTATCTGCATCCGTAAGCTTCTTGCCTAAAACGCTTTTATGTATTTTGTACAGTAAGATATGATTATATACACTTTAAATAGATGTGGCAGTATTAAGTTTTAAAGGGAAATCAATATGCTTTGTTCACTTGGTTATGTAATTCTCACCAAGCTTCCTTTGGTGAGCATTGTGGAGAAGCTCCTGACCACCCAAATGGAATTCTTCCAGGAACAGTTAAACTGAACTGTGTGCCTTGGAAATGTGCCTAAAGCATGGACAAGGGAGACACTGAGATCTCAGCCTACACACACACACACACACACACACACACACACACTGGGTTTTGTCCTGGGGATTATTGGCCTTTGCTTGATGTTAAACTCCCACTTAGGCTCCTGCACAGCCAGGCAGGGGTAGAAAATACAAGTAACAAAAACAAAATAACTCAAGGGTTGAGATAAAGACAAGGAGATTGCTTATCAGCTATTTTCAGCCAAATAGCCTTGATGGAATTAACTTATTTTTTGCCCATTAAAACAAGTACTGATTTGGGTAGGGGGAGTCAAGAAGATAAACATGAAACTGAGAACTTTCCTCCCCCCTTTCATGGGCTTAACTGCACTCCTTCACTTCAGCCCCCTCCAGCCCCAGCAAGGGTCCTCCATCTGCTCTGCCCTGGCCAATCTCTTTCCCTGACCTTGCTGTGCCCTCCTTTTGTCCCACACTCCCTACACCTTGCCCCAGTGTTTCCTACCCTTCCTAAGATGCATCTTCCAGAAGCACCACGCACAAGGCTGATGGGCTCAGCTTTGCCTGGGAACCCACAGCCCCAAGCCTCTTGCTACAAAAGCTGTCCCTGCACCCTCCCGTTATCAATAACTTGCCATTTACACCTAATGCAGATCTAATCCCCTTTCAGCTGCAGACACTACACACCTCTGCCTCAAATCATCCTATAACAGCCCCACTGAACATCCTGCACAACTCCAAATTCCAGTTTAACCAATCACACCCTACCTGAGGTCATGCTTCCAAAACCAGGCGAACTTCCAGGGAAATAGTGACTTTAAAAATTTCCCTATCTCCTATCTTTGCCCATTCTTGCTGCTCTGTGTAAATTACTTCTAGGTTTTATTACTCTAATAACACATCAGGGAAGTCATAAAAGCTCTCAGTGCAGCCAACACACTGCAACAGGAACGAGCAGCTGGAGGTGGGAACATCCTGTATTGACATTGGCAGTGAAACTCCTGTACTGCAGAACCACAACAATGCTTCTGCCCCCAAGATTTGTTCTTTTAAAATATTTTTTTTTTCTTCCACGAGAGAGTATTCCCCTTTCCCTTAATTAAAACAGCACCTCCTGTCTCCCTGGGATATGGGAGCGACTCCTCATCAGACAGATACATCTGACCAGTTAATGACTTGCTGCCTCAACAAGCACTAAAAGCTTTTCCTGCCTCTCCTCCCACACACTTTGGGGTGCCTGAGGCTCTGGGGTAGCCAAGCTGATTTAACTGCTCCTGTTTCCCCCTTCATCCCACACACATTCCTACCCTCTGTTCCAGCAGCCTGCAGCTCGTCACACCACACACCAAAACCATTTCAGTGCTTACTCAGTTAAGAAAAATATAAATTTATTTTTGTCTCCACTGTTTTGCAGTTTTAGCACGGGAAATGGCTCACGAGCAACCTCAGTTACAGAACTCAACCTAAAAGAATGAAGGAATACGGAAGGAGAAAGAAAGCAAGGCTGGGAAAAGCAGCCTTTAAAGCTGCTTAGGATGCTGCAAAATGCAAGTACAACTTTCCCCCCCCCGAAAGTGTCTCCATTGTCACCAAATCTTTATTGCATTATCCATCTGTACCTTAGCAAACATGCACCAAAAAGAAACAAATGCATGTAGCTGTGAGTAGCCCTTGATAAAAACACCATGGGAATCAACAAGGACAATGGCAATGTGAGAGAATCCTTCTCCCATCAGTATCTTTTGTTTTAATGCTACTGTAGCATTTGTAAACAAAATGCTGGCATGATGCAAGAACAGCAAAAAGCAGCTACAGCTAATATTCCCCTTCCTGAGACGTCCATGAAGAAACCTATGGAAATATTCATTTTGTGGAATTAGACTTTGTAGATGTTTGTTAAATTCTGAGTAACTTTCACTTGCTACTCGATTCTTTCTCACTATTTGGACATAAATATAAACACGTTAATGGCTTTTTAGCTGGAGTTGGGTGTCTTGGGAGAATTTAAAGGCAATTTTCCTTCCTCAATTTATAGTCTCTCACCTATGATGAATGTGAAACTGGGTGTGAAAAAATCCCATTTTTTTTCTCAACTTCTGACACATCCACCAGACTTGCCCAGAATCAAATATCTGACAGACAGTGTAAGTTGGTTTGCATGATTGTGTCCATGAAAACAACTCCCTCCCCTTTTATTCATTTCCTCATTTTTACTAACATGCAAGTAAGCAATGCTTCATAAACAAAATAGTGCATTTTAGGAAATTAATCAACTTGAACTGATAAAAATGTATAAGAATGCCCAAAAGAGTATTTAACAGCTGCCTACTGCAGATAACCTAAACCCATTTCATTTAATTAAATGGTAATTCTTAGCAACTTTTGCAAAGCACCCACCCCACTGAAAAAATCTAACAATTTTCAAGGAAGTACAAAGATTAGTCTCTCTTCTAAGACTTGTCACATTCTATGTCCTATTGGTTAATACTCAACAGCAGGTTCAGAGGTAGGGGTAAAGGGAAAGAAGACACATAAGAATGTGAAAGCAATACTTTCTGGATTATTAGTGGTTTTTAATTAATTATATGTACAATCTGTCTTTCCTCTGTGGCAAAGCAGCAGTTTCTAAAGTGCTTCACAAACTCAGGAAAGAATATAACCATCAGAAGTAGGGTTACAAACTCCATAAATTTAAAAAGGAGTAAGGAGGGTTCCCTCTGTCACAAGACTGGCTTTCCAAATAGAAATTGAATTGTTGCTGAAGACATTTTGCAATCTGTGCTATAAAACCTGAAACACTTCTAATGTGGCACTGTTTCTCAATAATTAATGAAAGGAAATTGAAAATAGCCATTGACTCTCAAGTTGTGATCAATCAAATTATGAAAGTGGGTTCACTACTGATAAGCACATTTATTAAATCCCACGTTCCCACCAGTTTCCCAGCACTATGTAACAGCCTGAAATCCAACACCTTTCCAAGTACCACAGACCACAGGTTTTTACACTGCAAACCACAATTTTAAACACTTTGTGATATGAGTTCCTATAATGAATGCAGCAGCAGATCTGTCAAGAGTATGCCGTGAAATTTCTTTTAAAAACAAACAAAAATAAAACAGAGAAACAACTGGCCATAGGGTGTGTATTTGATAAAACAATTCTACACGCTGCCTGGAGCACTGAACTGGCAAATCCTCAGCTGTCTGGTCACAGTGGACTTCACAGAAATAACTGGAAGGTCATGATTTCAAAAAGTTACACTGATTGGATTTCTTGTAGTGAAAACTAACACTTTAAAGTAGCAGCCCCATTAAATCAGCAATTATTCTCTCTTTTGTCAGCTCCTTCTCCTCTCCTGTACCATCTTCATGTTGGTGCAAAGCTTGTGCAACTGCACCATTAAGAGAACCAAAGAATTAATCCACCTCAACTGCAAACAGTCCTTTTCCCTCTGCCCTTGGTGCTGCTGCTTTTCCACCAGACTGATTCTGGCTCCTTCTGGGAACCTGCACAAACACCTCCCAGCACAACAGTGTTGATAGCCTGGCAATAGAAACAAATGGCCAGATTACAGCAGCAAAAAAACATCTGACAATATGTCAAAGCTCAGAAGTCTGTAAACTGCTATCCTTCTCCTAAAGAGTAAAAAAAACCAGAAAACCAGATTTCACAATATTATTAGGAAATGCTAACTTGCCTTAGTTTTATATTTCCATAGGTTTAACTGCACCTCAAATTACAAGTGAGACATGAACTTGTAATTCAGGTGATATTTCTTTTCTCCCTCTGTAGTGCCCTGTTTGTGCAATTCCCTGCAGATTTCTCACTAGATGGCAACGCAGCTCCGGCTTTGGAGTCAGCAAACACAAACGGAGCCTGCATGGATTCAGTCACACAGAGATTTGTGTTTGGCCAGTTCTACACCCCTTGATCTGAGGACGAGCACAGCTCAGGCCTAAGAACAAAGAAAAGATGTCACTCCAAAATAATTAAGGTACATGCGGTGCTAAGCACTTTTCCCCCCAGATTCTGTGCAAGACCAGTCTCTCTTCTACTTCTAACCAGAGTCCTTCGGATATGATGGCCTCGCACCAGTATCCTACTGCACACACTGAGAGCTGTACAACACAATTCAAATACATTTAGTTTGCTCTCATAAACCAGAAGCTCTTCATTTAATCCACAAACTGTAATACAGTCTGCGGTTATTGCTATGAAGTCTAGCAAAAAGCTTTAGAAAGCTAAAACCTTCAAGTAGTTCAGTTTAAATCACTGGAATTTCTCATTTTTTAAAGGTTAATCACCCAGATTGGAGTTATTTGTTTCATTTTCTGTACATTTGTTTGTTTCTGGAGAGGTTTTTACTGCAGGTATGTGTCTATGTATGTGTGTGTTCAGGGCTTTTTCCAGCCTTTGGCCATGGCATCACAGGCAATGAATGATCTCAGAATGTGCTAAAAGCATTATTACCAACGTTATGCTTAGATTGGCACAACATTTTTACACCAAACGTTGACATCTTTTGGCCAGAATTCACTTAGGCTGGTCAGGTTAACTAAAGTTTATAGACATTGCAGTCCTTTAAGTGAGTTTTTAGTACTCATGTACTAAAATGTAATGACATTAAATCAAATAAGTGCCCTCAGAGGCAATGGAACATTTTCAAGAAGAGGATGTTAGCTCATCCTGAAAAATTAAGTGATTTCTCTTGGTGATCTTTTGAACATTTGAAGGTGTTTGGGTTTTCTTTGTTTGAAATGTCTTTTCCCCTGCAACTTAACCTTTACCTAAATGTAATGACAGGCAAACTCACTTTTTGCTATTAAGAAAGAAACTCAGTTTTACAGGAAGAACTCTAGTATTTCAAAGATACAAAGGAAATCTCTTCGTAACGTACTCAGCTAGTCTAGACAAAGTGTCTGTAACTCCTCCTCAAGGAAGGGTTAAATAATCCATTACACTGCTGTTGCTGAGCACTACCAGCCAGGAACAGCCCAAAGGCACTCACACAGGGAACTGACTGCCTAAGATGCTTCTCATACACACAAAATGTACTTGTTTGCTTTGATCAAAGCTTCTTTGGTCTTGAACTGCTGGGCTCTGCACAGCCAATACCCAACCAGTTGCACACTAAAGCTACAGAGGAAATCATCTACATTGCCCAAGTCCAGACATACCAAGCAACACCAGCACCTAAAAATGACTCCAGCTCCACAGTGCCACAGAGCTCAGTGACTGACAGTGTTTGAGCTGGCAAACAGCTCTGGTTAATTTACAGTTTTTCTCAGGTAAAACAGTACAAGCTGCATTAAATACTGCTGTAAGGGACAGCTGAATTCACATGGAACTCAGCACAAACAGCACCTAGAGTGCACCCTGAGTAACAGACAGCTACACAGCAAATGTAAGAATGATGCCAATTCTGTTCTACTTAGAAGTCGTGTAGTGGAATGATGTCTGAATGCCAGAGAACAACTACCTTAGCAAAACTTGTTTTCTGGTTCAGTGACAGAACAATGTCAGGAATCAGAAAATTCTTCTCAGGCAGAAATAATCCGGGATATAAGAAAATTTAATTTTGGTTTGTTCCACTTCTGTACATGCTTCTCTTTGCAATTATTACCAGAAGTCACAGATTTTTTTTTTGCTTGTTTTCTTTATTAACTGACATGTTATAAAGCAAGTTTTGTAAAACTGGTGTACATGTCTTAGTTCAGTCATCATAAAAATTCACTACAGAATGAATTTTTTAGCAGCACTTTTCAGGATTCCATACCAACCAAGTTTAACCAGACTTTCTGCTACTTAACAAATATCCATAAAGCACTTCTGCATACCAAGTCTGTAATGCTTTTAGGAAGCACACTGTCCCTTTTCTGCTTGTGCAGTTGCAATATTCCTCCAAACCTCTGAAACCAATGCTTTTAAAATACAGCCCTCTCCTTTCATTCCACAGAAATCAGATGTTGATGATGTAAGCAGTGCAAATGAGCTCAAACTTGTTTTTACCAACACTGAGGTCACAGCCCAAGAAATAAGGTTTTAACTTGCCTGAATTGTCTCAGATTTTACAACAGCCTGAAAATAGCACAAATCTTTACAAACTGTCACATACAAATATGTGTAAATCCTCTATAAAACAGATTAAGCTGATGACAGAGGTAACATATCCTCAAAGAACCAATCCAGTGACAACTTTGCCTATTAATTGAGTACCAGCATAATTACAGGTCATCAGAGAAATATTCTCTTTCATAATATTCACACACTTCTCATGTTATTTAAAGGACAATTTCTCTTCACCGATACAGACAAGAAGAGTTTTCTTCTTTAATCTCACCCAAGCATTAACCAAGTAATATTTCATTTCCCTTCTTTATTATCTATGACAAGCAAAAAAATACTTAAAATTCATACTTATCAAAAGTTGAGTTAGAAACAGTCCTATCAGCTAAAAAATATGAATTTAGAAAACAGATCAGATTAGGAGATTGGACTTGCAAACAGTATACCTGCATGGCTTTATACCTAACTTTTGAGAGAGTTTCCCACTGCCTCTGAACTTTGATGTGATGCCAATAGCAAGAACCACATTGTAATACACACCAATTTCCTCCACTGTCACAGGGTACTTTGAGGGACTGACATGGATATATAAAGCCTTGTAGTACCCAGCTGGAAATAATGGATTGCTCCTCCTGCTAGACAGAGCAAAAATTGTCTAAGTACTTGCATATAAAATCCTTTCAAATTCAATGAGTCTTTCTCAGGTGCTAAAAGGCTGGAGTCAAATTTGTTCAAATTTCTTTGATGGGTTCCAAATCTGAAATGATGATCCATTAGACAAAGAACAATCCCTTAAAAATTTTGCCAGTTTTTCTTGCTCTAAAGTGCAAGAGCAACAATAAGCTTGCATATATATGAAACTATCGAAACATGTATCTACAACTATATTTTAGAAATCCACAGAAGTAAAATAACTGATAATAATCCACACCCTCTCTGCAAAGCAGATTTACAAGAGCATTCAAGAAACTGTTAGTGGGGTTCTTTTGTTAAAAGAAACCCACATTTCCTTCCCTCACAAGTTAAATGCCTGTCAAGGATAAAGAATATCACTGACATGATAGGGTACATGGAAATGTAAAACGTGACACATCAGTCATCTGAGTTAAAGAGGACCCTCACCCATTCTACAGACTTTTTAAAGCACCTTTCCTGTCCACACAACAAAAATGAAAACTATCTCTTAACATGGCAGCACAAAACTCTCAGGCTGAATGCAGCCTTGTCGAGATTCTGAAAATAATCTGAAGCACAGGGAATTGCACAAGTCTCCCCACCCTTTCTTGAAGGAAGAAGCAAACACTATTTCTGAGCCTGACTTCCCTTCACAAACCTCTTTTGGTGAAACAACCTGTCCAGTGTGTCCCAGGCTGCACAACCTGTTCACACTATTCCAGAATCTGCAGCAGGAAGATGACAAACACAGGCAGGGAAGGGTGTAACACTACACTCTAAAAAGCAGATGAATTATGCACCTGTGACTTTGACATAAAAACTCAAATTCGCAAACCCATGAGCTGTTTATGCAGGTTGTATATGCATCTGCAACAGAATTAAAAGTCAGCTCAGGTCCTAGCAGAATTTATGAGCTTAAATGCAGTATATGCATAGCAGTTCAGCTGCTTCAGGGCATGATGATACAGAAGAGTCTCTGCTAGTCAATACCTGGATTAATAAACCATGATGGACTTGAGTTAGCACCACGTAACATTACCCCAAAGTTCCAGAGACCCTGATTCTTGAGGTTTTATTAGCCCAGCTAAACACAAGCTGTGGAAAAGCCAAGGAGCACCCCCTGAAATGGAGCGCCAGCAAAATGGGGCTGACACTCTCCAAAGGGTCAGGTCTGGACTGGTGCTATGGTAGAACTCTGACAGATAATTAAAACACACTGTACATGTTTTATACATCCAAATGCTTTCTAACTATAGCTGTATAATTGCACCTATTTTTTCTTATTAGCTGCAGTACACCTCAGTTTCCATTTACCATAGAGAATTGCTTAAATCATCCTGCTCCATAAATCTTCAGTCATGAACAACTAATTAAGGAAATAAAATGGCCTCAGAGCACAGAGAAATTAATACAATTTTAATATATATATATACTACATATTACAGTCAGTTTGGATAGCCTATTCATAATTCCTAGGTAAGCAGGATTTAAAACCAGATGAAATTGCATCACAACATTCTTAAGCTGAAAAAAAGAATGAAACTCAACACACTTTTTACAGCTTTGAACCTTCAGCACTGAACCTGAGCCTAAAGCTTTGAACTTTTCTGCATTCTTGAAAATTTACTAAATTAAACTGGCTTTCCTCTTTTGTTTCCCAAATGCCACAGAAAATCATGAAACTGGAATCCATTTAAGCCTTTTGTTACCACAAGCAATATTATTCAAATGATACTTGTGCCAACTTAAGAACAATCATAGACACAAAAGTGCTGTGTGCTGTCTGCAATGAATATTGGAATCAAAGCAAACAACACATCTGTCATAATTCATTTTAAGAGGTTTTGCAGAAACACATGAACCAAACAAACTTTGAGGACAGCTACAATGAATGCTAATGAAAACTGTACAGAAGTATAAATGCCAATACTGCACAAATGTAGAAACCATTACTTCTATAGAGTATTTTCTTTGGTTTGTTGTTTTATAACTGCAAATTTATCTTTAAAATGATGGCAAGGTTCACATGATAAAAATTACACAAAACCAGTAACCTGATGGTAGTAATGAAATCTCATTCATCATCTCCAGTTTGGAAAAGGATTTTGAGATACAAATCTATTATTTACACATACTGTAATCAGCAAGCACTAAAAACTCCCAACCTTGTAAGAAAATTTACAAAAGCTTCAATTTTTAAAACTTAAAAGGTAAATAATTTTCTACTTTTTCTAGTATACAGATATTCCTCACTACTATAACACACGTTCACTGTACTCAATACACTGATGCTACAAGTTACAATAATTGATCTTTGAGTTGAAGTTTGATCATTCTTTGATTAGGTAAATGGGAGAATGGACTTGGACATTGAAATAATGCATCAAGCTAGCACTGGATGAAAGAGAAGAAAACATTGACTTTCTATCATCTTTCAAGATCTCAGGAGCCAAGGAGTTGCAACAGGATCCACCAAAGCCTTGCCCAGACAGGAGGCTTGGGCAAAACCTACAATAGAGCTGGCTTGTTTAAACAAGCTTTCCTGAGTCCTGATCCCTGAAGCACACAGTCCTTTTTGGAAACAGATGAGGTGGAGAGAATGGCACCAAAGCCAGCTGCCAGATCCTGGAACACTTTTCTGGGCCAGCCTTTGTGCAAAAGCCTCCAGACCAGATGAAAATGACAATTTACACCTCAGTAATTTAGGAGCACAAACAAAATTGCTCCTCTGTCCTTCCCAGAGCACTTCAGAGAACCAACAGCTACCAAGATCTCCATTTACACAAACAAAAAACACTTAGCACATTGCAAAGAAAATTAGTGTTACATCACTGCGGTCCTTAAAATCTCTAAATCCTGTTGGGAATCGGGCCCTTCTTCAGTCAGTTCAACTTTTCCTACATGCAAATGTCAAAGTGTCATCAATTAACTCATTACTAACGCAGCAAGACTGCTGCCAGACAGGCTCCAACTATGAAAGGAACAAGACTGCTCAAGTTCTCACACTCTCAGACAACTGCAGTGAAAAGCTCAATCTGTAAGGATACAAAGTCAGAATCTGGTTCACTTGGCCAGGTAAGGAACTCTTACCTTCCCCTCATTAATTACAAGAAGGGCAAAAACAAAACACAAGTGCACAAGCAGCCAATACCTACAAAACATAACTGGAGCAAGGTGGGGGGGGGGGTGATGGAAAACTTACAAGTTTTGTAACTGAAGATCATACAGGAGGGCAGAATCTTTAAAGACATATGAGGCAAATCCTGAAATTTGCCTTATCTCAGTGAAACCAATGCCCCCACATTTATCAGTTCCTACTTGTTCCAAGCAACCTCAGAACCAGATCAATTGTAATTGATTTCTGTTTTGGGCCAGCAGACAAAGCAGGACAATCACAAACACAAATTCAAACTGAGGCAACAAAGCGTGTACAGGTCCAAGGCTTGGTATTCAGAAGAGTAATCACAAATTCAACAAAAAAAGGATTTCAGAATCCTCTTCACCTGACGCAACATTCTTCAGAGGAGCTACTTCTCTTGTGCAAATCCAGCAATCAGTTTGCAAGAGGCAGAGATGATAGTGAAGTGTAGTGCTGAGAGCAAGGGGAATCAAGTTACTGCAATGCCACACAAGTGAGTACACAGATTTGATCCAGGATATGAATCTGCCTTCCTGCCAGCAAACAGTCACCACAGCATGACCAGCTCTAAAATTCTGTTCTACAACATAACATTTCTAAACACTAACCCAGAAGAGACACTGTTTTATAAAGAGACCGTCTCTTCCTGACTGGGTTTATGACATGGAAGAAACCAATTTTTCTTGCAGTAGTTATTACTACATGAAAGACAGAAAAACACTTCAAAATACAAATTATTTTAGAAAAAGAAAAAAAAAACCCTCTAGAATAGATATTAAAATACTGTTTTCCTCCAAAGATCTTGGCACATGTAAGTGCCCTCAGCCCTCAGGTCAGCGTGTGCAACACAGATTAATATGCCCTGAAGCTGTGAATAGCTTTGACTGTTACTGTACAGCCCATAATTCCTCAGTAGTTACTAAACACAACAAAACCAAGGCAGAAGATTCTCTCTGTTATAAAACAGAGGGATAAGCAATGAACAAAACAGTGCCCTGCATCAGCAAATGACTAAACCTTCACATAGGAGTGAAAAAGCCAACATGTGGCCACTGGCATGGAGACCAGGGAGAATGTTTTGCCTAAGCTTAAGAGTGTTTGTTTCAATACCAGAATCAGTAATTATAAGTCTATTAAAATACAATTGATTAAACTGATTGGAATTCCCCCCAAATTAGTAAACTCTTCATTTGGGTATGTGATGGGGGAAAAAGAGGATGATGACACACAAGGAGCGGAGTAAGTACCTTCAGCAATCCAGAGTAAGAGAAGTTAATCACACAGACCACACCAACTAAACAGTATATGACCCAAACAAGGGAACTGATAGCAAAAAGCATGGTCGACCAAACTATTTCGAGAATGAAGTGCATATTTTCAAATTTTTAATTGGTATTTATTTGCTGACCAGTCCTACCAAGTAGACAGGAACACAGATAAGATGCTAGTGCAGCTTTGGTAAGATTTGAGGCTTTCTCCTCTCATTCCATTGTGTTACCTTGTGCATGCACTTCCTCCAGCTAGGGTGCTTGTAGTTTAAGGCAACACCCCCCCCCCCCCCCCCCCCCACCAGAACTATGCCTGTGAGCTATTTAGGAAAGTACTGAGGTATCAACCATGGCTATTTACAATACATGCTCCTGTAGCTCCTACTCCAACTCCAGACTGCATTTCTGTCTTAAACAGTCACTGGTAGCCCTTAGAAGTGAAAATGAAAATCTATTCTGTTTTCTCACCATCTCACACCAGTTCATCTCAGATTCCGGAATAATGCACAGCACACAGAATTATCTTCCCCTAAAGAGAATATCAGAATTCTCAAGTGAACAAACTCAAACTACGTTTCTTGTGCTTTCCCTTTAACAGGATAATTTCTCTTCAACCCTAACAGGTTTTCAAATAAGGTGCACTTTAAAAAGAAGCAAGCCAATCAACAAGAGAGTAAAGACCAGGAGACCTAGGGTGCCAAGTCCTCTATTCACTTTTCCCCCCCACCTGAATTAAAATAAATCAGCCCAAAGGTAAAAAAAGTACCAAAGCAAGGACAAATGAAGCCACAAGAGTGCAGAGTAAGGAAGCTGGAATGAAGAAATAGGGCTTTCCCTTCCTCTTCAGCAGCCAGGAGCAGTTCAGTCCTCCTGAGGAGGAAAGGGGAGGAGATGCAAAGCAGTGATTCTCACCCACACATTGCACAGATGGAAAGTGGCATCTCATAGTCACAGATGTTACCATCCTACATTTCCAGGGAATCCTAGCTCCTTTGCTGGTTTCCCCCTCAATCAGATAAGCTGTTGAGAGGTGGAGATGGTGGGTGCCCTATCAGCCTGCAGCACAAGACTGGTCCTTGTAGAACTACAACATCAGAGATGAAAAGCTTCTGTGCAAACCTGTCAGCCCCACTTGCCCAGCCCCGTGCTGGAAACACAGGCTCCAGTTTGGTACAGCTTTTCAAAGAGAATGACACAAGAGGGTACAGTAATGATAACCTGTACAGACCTGAAAACAGATGTGTAACATATACACATTGTATATATACATTTTTGTGGTGGCAACTTGGATTTAAATCCTGATTTGATTTGGGAAAGGAAAATCAAAGCTACTTTACTCAGGCAAAGCAGTATTTCATAAGTCATTTTTACTACCCATATGCTATAAACTAAGGCAATATTTTCCGTAAGACCCGCAATTGTAAATTGTCACAGTATCACAAACAGAGTTAAAAGTGACAGACATGAAGAAATCTACAGTAAGTGTTTCTGCCAAAGTAGATAAAAACACAGTTTTAAAATCCAACTTTATTTAGTTAGTCTTCCAAAGGAAATCCAGAAGCTTGGGGTTTATACTGCTGACTCTGATAGGAGCTTTCAATGGAACTTAGAATATATCTGTAAAGTAATTTTTTAGTTATTTAAAATATTAAGTTCCCATTTAACTGCCTTAACAAATGCTAGGACACTCTGTAACAACAAAACATTACTTTTTAGCACCAGTCTCTTTTGCAATTGGGCTTTTCCTACTACAACAACTTCAAAAAACAGAAAAAAAATTGACCACGGAGTTTCTTAGGCAAAAGAAATATAAAGGACAAACCCCCTCCCCCCAACCAAGAAACACACCACAAATCTTACTCATATGAAGAGATCCTAAAAAACAACCTCCCATGAAAATCTGGATCATAGATTTTGAGTAAACCAACCATAGATCACAATGAATTTACTTACACTGCCAATTTACTCACTGTCCCTGTGTGTATTTGTTGGTTGGATTCGTCTTAGGAACTCAAACACATACAATATATTCAGTGTGAGTAGACTGTCCCTGATAAATGTCATCATTAAAATAAATGGCTTGTAGCTGGAGAATGCCACGCCAGAAAGTGCTCAGTAACACACAGAGCTGGTTAACACAGGTCTCTGTCCTACAGTTACTGCTTATACATGTAGCAGTTTTAAAACACAGAACCAGAAGAAAAAAATCAATGCAGTATTAAAAATAAAATTTAATTAATATAAATTCACTCAAGGTTTTATTAAATGGATTTTTACCTAAAACGTTAAGTATACAGACAATAATTTATTGCTTGTACCTAACTTCTTTCACTCTATTAAATGATATACTAGAAGAAAACTAATGGTAGAGATAGTAGAACTTGAACAGCAGATAAAACGTAGAAAATCTTGAAGAAACAAGTTCATAGATCTCCTCAGGACTTTCAGGTCTTAAGATTTATTTAAATTTTCACACTTATCTCAACTGAGCAGCTAAAAAGCTTCAGTATTTTACTGTGTACGTTAGCCAAGATATATTTTTACAAGATAGCTTCCAAACACAAGTATTTCCATCTGCCTTCCTATTAAGCAGACGTAATTGTTTCTCTTAATATTTATCTTTTCTCAAATATCATCTTCACTCAAAAAAGATTACAAATCTATTTTTTATCCCCTTCTGAACCAACTCTTACTCTGGGAAACAGCCATTGCTTGGCACTGTCTACAACTGGACTAAACACTCTCCCACATAATGACAAACTATGGAGAACACTCAGTTTCCACATATTTCATGTATTACATGTAAGTATTTGCTGATGCAGATGTTAGAATGAAAATTTCCATGGAGAGCAGTGTGTAGTTTCTACAGCTGCAGTACAGATTGTGGCAGTTTGTCACTGGTCTTCAGCTTCACCATTTTTTCCATGCTTAATTCTTCACCTGGAAGACCAGTTAGATCATAGGAAGATTATGCTATGTGTGTTTATTTTAGCTTATTCAGTTTTATTTTATTCATTTTATTGTGGATATACAGACATCTATACAGTACAGGTCAAAAATATGCCCCCCATTTAAAACTTTACAATTCTCACTCTCAACTGATTATTTAGGGCATTCATTAAGGCTTGGTAACACATCTTTACTTTTGCAAATTTCAATTGCCTATAGCTCAAAACCATGTTCATCTCCAATCCCATTAAAACACCAGTACGTGAAGAAAAGCTCCAAAAGGAAAGTTTGTAGCTGACTGATGGAAAAATTGCCCAAGATTGTGATGTACCTACCAAAATTAGCAGAAAAATCTGGATGCTACAAAAGAACAGCATCTGATAAGATAGATGGATAAGATACCATGAATCTTGCTTTTATAAAATAAATCAATACAACGAATATTTTAGGCAATATTTGCAAAGGATTCAAACTGTTCCAGCCAAAAGCCACATAACCAAAAGACAGGGTTTTTACCCATGTCCTACTGTTATGGTAGGATACAGGCTTGCCATTCCAACAGTGCTACTGCACAAGGATCTTATTTATCACACCACAGTGACATGTATTTTTAGATTCACAAAACAACAAACCCCAGCATTTAAGAGTCAAAAAAGGTTCTCTTTGGATCAATGAATTAACAGAAACTGCAGCTCAGCTGCAATTAATTTTGAATTTTGTTGATTGCACAAACCAGAACAGAATACACGCTAACATCCAAACAGAAAATATTTGAAAATACAGCTGATGCTTATTATCTTCCCTGTGTTTGTAACCAGCCTGAATTCCAGCAAGCACAGCTAGAGCCTATTTCTGGACTATTGGCAAGAATCAGGATTCATTAGACGAGGACAGAGTGTGTACAGAGACAGAAGTGTTTTGGAAAGCATTTTAATTTTTCAGAATAGGAGTTGGATATACCTCATGAGTTCTGCAGAAATTAAAGATGGCAATGTTTAAGAATGAAGACTTGGGAGTGTTTATGAAATAAAGATTTTTAAAACCGTACTTCCAGATTTTTAAAAATAAATATAGTTATGACTCTGCTTTGCAAAGAGGGTGAAGAAACACACCTTTGTCATTTGGCTTATTGTACTGGTAAAAGCTCCAAGCATTGTTTACTGCTGTAGGATAGCTGGAGCAGGAATATCCTTTCTTACCCCTTCAACCTAAATTTTTCAAACAAATTTGCTTTACTCAAATTCTGCCTCAAACACTTTGCTAAGCAAGAAGGATGCTATAATTAAACCAGGGTTTTAGAAAAGAAATACATTAGGTTATGTGATAAAGCCTCATCTGCACAACCACAAAGGAGCACAGAGAAACAATGGAGGGCAGGGGAGAGCCCGGATACTACCCTGCTCAGCTGCTGCCAGGTCCTCACAGGAGAGCCACCAGCCCATCACAGAGTTATGAAGCTGCCCGTGTGGAACCAGGCATGGCTGAAGGGAGGTGGAGGTGATCTGGTCCAACCCCTCTGCTCAAGCAGGGCCACCAAGATCCCACTGCCCAGGACTCTGTCCAGGCAGCTTTTGAATATCTCCAACAATTCACAACCTCTGCCAGCACTTGGTCACTCTCACAGTTTAAAAAGTGTTTCCTGGTGCTGAGGCAGAACCTCCTGTGTTTTAGATTGTGCCACTGCCTCTGCTCCTGTCACTGGGCACCACCGAGAAGAGCCTGTCCCTGTCCTCTCTGTACCCTCCCTTCATGAATTTGTACACATTAACAAATCCCTCCAGAACCTTTCCTTCTCCAGGCTTAAACAGCCTTCCCAGCTTTTCCTCACAGAAGAGATGCTCAGTCCCCTCATGTTGGTGCCAGCCCTTAGCTGGGCTCTCTCTGGTACTCCATGCTCCTGCTGTACTGGGGATGCCAGAACTGGAGCCAGCAGTCCAGGCTGGCTCCTTCCACCTGCTGCCAATACTTTGTCTAAGGCAGCCCAGGATAACATTGGCTCCCCTTTACCACAGGGCTCATGCTCACCTTGGTGCCCACCAGGACCAGCACAGGAGAATCATTTGCCCTCCTCCAGTTCTTGGGCATCTCTCCCAGGCACCTTGTTCATTCAAAGATTGTCCTGAAAGTCCTCTCACTGATATCTCTGAGCTTCGTCAGCACTTCTGGGTGCACGTCTGTGCAAATGCACTTCAACAACTCACTATCCTCAGGTGCTTCAGGCCTGTTTCAGATACAACAGAGTTCTCACACATCTCTTTCACTGTGTACTTCACATATTTAAGCACCAAATGCAAACACATAAATCACCATACTCTTAAACTGTCCTATAATCCAACTAATATTCAGCAAAGGAGCAGCATTTTTTGAGTAATAGTGAAGTGTGCTTGTGAAATTTTATTTTGGGGTAGAGCAGGGGGTAGGCTCTTCATGATCCTTCTCAACTACAATCTGTCACACTGTGGTTTGTGAGATATGATTTGCAAAGCAGGATCCCATTTAGAGTGACTGACTGAGGATGCACCTGTAGCTGACTGGGATGAGCATTTCAGTGACAGGCTTACCACTGACAAAACCCCCACAAAACAAACTTAGGACAGCCATCTTCAAGACTTTTGTAAGCTATTCAGTACACCCACAGGCATCACTCTGTTTGGAATAAGTAGCATTAACTGCAGCATACCTTTTCACTTCCGTGATTCATACTGGATCACAAGCACTATCTGAAAACGTTTCCACCTAATCTACTAAGAATTTAAATTATTTCAAAGTTTAATTCTCAGTGAAACTTTCATTTAAAATTGTTGTGAGCTCCTGGGAACAGATGGGATTCTGTTTTCAGATTTCAAGGACCAACCAGCTGCTGTCCAGATGAGGTGACATATAAACACAAATCTTCACTGAAGTTTTCCTGAATTAGCAAATATCCTGTAACACTTGAAATTACTAGAATGTGCATGAATTATTTCCTTGAAAAATGGTTCAATATTTTACACAACCCAAATAGATTCGCTAGTTATTTCAGTAAAGATTTTAATCAAATGGTCCCTAAGGCCTATATTACATGTACAAAGAGGAATTAACATTGAAGTGACAAACCTTACTTCACTGAGTTAAATGACATGAAGTTTAAAGGAAGTTTACATAGTAATATTTCTTGGCATTTGTCTTATTTTCTTGCTCACAAATGTGAATATAGTTTTTTATTTTACACATATGGAAGTGTGATATAGAATCATAGGATAGGTTGGGTTGGAAAGCACCTTAAAGACCACGTAGCTCCAAACACCCTGCCATGGACAAGGGCACCTCCCACCAGACCAGGCTGCTCAAAGCCCCATCCAACCTGGCCTTAAACACTTCTAGGGATGAGATATCCAAAACTTCCATGGGTAACCTGTTCTAGTGCCTCTCATATAAAGTGAGGAAAAAGACTACAGAGATGTTACTACAGGAGCACTTTTCAATCAATTATGATTACTTAAACCCCAAACTAGGCCACCTGAATACTCAGTTACATAACAAAAATAACAGCTAAATTATCTATAATCTGCTGCATAAATTCTGTTTAGTACTAATTACATAATCATTTCCATTACTATATGTGTTCTAAGAACTCCATGATACAGCAATTTTTTAATTAGCACTCTGGTATTCTTAGAATGAATATTTATTAAAATGGCAGTTAAATACACTTGATGTAATTGCATTTTGAAACCTGTAAAGTGCACAATTTATTTTTATAAAGCTGGGAAATGCTGCTTGCACTTGTTGCTCAGCTGCATGACACCTTTCTCAAAAGCAGTTTCATGATAATGTTACGTAAAGATCTGGCAACAAGTCCACAGTGGTTTCAGCCACTGGACACAACAGTCATTTTTCACAACGTTGGCACCACAGTGAAACCAAGAGCAGAAGAACAAAGCCAGCACGTAGCCAAGTAGTAAAGATTACAAGAGAGGGAGGAAGAGATGCACTCCTGCAGAGCCATTGTGAGTTCAGAGCTGTACTAAACCCAGCAAAATCAGATACGTGTTAAAGGCAAGGGACTGAAGCCACACAGCAAACAAAGCTGTCCTTGTTTTGGAGACTGATTACGAAGAATAAAGAACCAATTGCTTGCAACACATAAAAACTTAATGATTTTCCTTCTACTTAGGCATCAGTGCATAAAAAATTAGGTAAATTTGCTTTTATGCTTAAAGTGGGTGCAATAAATTCCCAAGCTATGCTTTCCCTGCTGAAGATGGAAAAGAAAAATGTTCCATGAACACTGCCGTTAATATGCTTGCATCAATATTTCCAGAAATTTTATGTTCCTGAAGTAAAGTAATACCATATGGTTGACCTGTAGAAGTCTTTGCTTATCATCTGGATAATAGGCCATATTTCCCTACAGAACACCCTATTTGCTTCCTGGGATGAATCAAATTCGTATGTGACCCCAAATGAGGTCAAAACAATGGCCATTTGGTCACTGACACTTAGTATCCCACTCCTGGAAGCCTGTATCTGGGCACAGGGAAATCCTCAAAAACAAACAAACAAACACACAAAAAAAAAAACCAAACAACACCCCCCCCAAAAAAAACAAACAAAAAACTCCCCACCAAAATCTTAATATAAAATGTTGTATTTCACACTTCAAAAAAAAACAGGGAAAAAAAAAAGTGAAATGTTGCCCCAAGATTGTATTCTGTATTTCCAACCAGAAAAAAAGGGCACAATTTCTGCAGTGAACTAAATTTTAGTAGGAGGGATAAGTAAGGAAAAAGTGAGTCCTGAGAAAGAAACCCCTGTTAATGTGCTCATGCATTCCTGGGATCCATTGGCTCTGTTATGTGGTTAACATCCTGCAACATTACAGAAGTGTCTGCTGGGGGAAAAGCCTGCACTTCTGCACAGAAGTATTTAATTCCAATGACACTTTGTTTATGAAAGTTACAGCAGAGCCATAAAAATTAGACATTTATGATATTAGTACATACAAATGAGTAGAACTGACTTTATAACTAAACCAGCCAATGGCTTCTCAAGAAAAAACAAAGAAACCACAAATCCTTTACTAAGTTAAAACAAGCAAACCCCTCAGAAAGGCTCAGGCAACATTCCCTGTACAAAAACTGGACCAGTTCTAACCCTTTGTAAAAGAAGGGATAGGAACAATGAGATAGGAACAATGCACTCCCCAGAAAGGCAGACTCTTGAAATTACAAACATCAAAAGTGACTTCAAGTATCAATCTTCAAGTCCTCTTGAGAGGCACAAACAACTACAGGTCCCTTCCATCATGACCCAGACATTCTTTAAAAAAAAAAAAAAAAATCCTACAAAGCATTATTTTTATATATGACTTTATATTACCACAGGTGCATGATTAATTCAAGTTCTTCCTATCTCTTTACCCCAACTTGCTTTATTGTTTGTACAGCACACAGAGAAACTATCATGGTATTAAAGTACTAGCAACATAAACTCCATGACAGTCAGCTACCAAGATTTCAGAGACTTTCTTTTCAAAACTCCACATTTCTGCATTTTCTTATGAACAGAGGAGTCACTAATACCATGTGATTTTTGTGGTCTATAAAAAGATGTCTCAAACTCTTCACTATTGAGACACACACTAGATTCTTCAAGAGAACTGCTGTGCATACCTGAAACATGTGTATACCTGAAACACTACAGTCACTAAATACTTGGATTATGGCTTCTTACAGGGTTAAAATGGTAATTCAAAAGCAAAGTCAAGTTGGTACAGAGCTTTTCCCTCTCTGAAATATCATCTTATTTTCTACCTTTAATGAAATGAAACCTATAATGGTGCCTTCCTCCTGTTCTCATTAGATCACAGAAAAGCTGGTGGGAAACGACCACTGATGGACATTGAGTCCAGCCACCACTCCATGTGAGATTACTGCACACACTGGGTTAGGATTGCTGGGATTTCATCAAGCAAACTCTTCAAAACCATGTCCAACCTGAACCTGAGCCTTCCAAGCAACAATTCCTGGCCATTTCCCTATGTTGCAGTAGCCTTCACTCAAAGACAGCTGGGCTCTGACATTTTTTTTTAGTTGTTCAAGTAGCTGGAGACCCTCTCAACCTCCTCTTCACTGAGCAAACCCAGCTTCTTCAACCTCCCTTGCCCATCATGTCGTGTAAGGTCCTGATTATCCTGTCCTTTGCAGGAGCCTTTCCAGTTCTGTGGCATCTCTCAGACTGTGAAGCCCCAAAATGGGCACAACAGTTCAGTCACACAAAAGGAAGTCATTGCCCTTGATCTGTGAAATATGGTACAGCACAGAACTGACAACGACCAGAAATTCCAATTAGATGGTATTTCCAAATCAAAGGCAATGAGTCACTCACTCTTTTTTCAAATCCAGTCTATATATGGTACAATATCATGAAATATGATAACACACAGATTTGTAGTATTTTTTACTTAAAAGAGATGAGCTCAGTGCTGACAAAACATTTTTTTTTTCCTGAAACCCTTGAAAACACACAGGGAGGGAAGTGCAGAATCTTACAGATACTTCTGAAAAATAATGTATCATTCGCTACAGCCTTCCAGTACCAAAAGTTAGATACTGTCATGCAACTTCACTCTGAACTAAATAAAGCCTTTTGCAAACACTGCCCTGACAAAATGATTCTAAAAATGAACATCAAAATAAATCAAACATATAAAAATAGGAAAACCAACAAGGGTAAGCTGTTTAATGAAATAAGCATAACAAGAGTAAGGTCTCGACTTTAAGAAAATCACTCACAATCTGAAAGTTAGTCAGGGATAAGATCTGTGGGCCTCTTTGTGGGGAAAAAAAAAAATCACACAAGACAATAACTAAAACACAACAAAACCCTCCCAGTTTTCATTCCAATTCCCCATGAAATAATTTTGGAATTCTTCTCCTGAAGTGGATGACCCATAGCAAAGCCAGTTTCAATTCAATTATCCTGCTCCCCTCTGTGCTAGAAGTAGTCCAAGACCTGTATTTAAAGCACTGCGTTCTTGGCTACAGTTTTGCTGTTTGTCACAGACAAAAGCATTCTGCAGACTGTCTTCACAGCCTGCTTCCAGAAGAACCAGTTTGGGTTCTGAAGGAAACCTCAATCTTTCCTTATCAGCTTATTTATTCAGCTTCACAGTGGCCTGAATGCATACAAACCTGTATATCAACCACACACATCAATCTAATAAATAAGGTGTAGACTATTAGAAGGCTGGAGGAGAACTGTTAATCACTTTTTTTGTGAGGACATTTCTATAGAATGAGCTACAGGTAAGAGAAACTAATATATGTTGAATTAAATCCTGAAAAACAACTTCAATGCACTGTAAGCACAAAACACTCCCCTTTAAATTGCTTTAAAAAACACTCAGCATGTTACAAGAAGGCAATCTGGATTTAAGAAAAGGAAGATAAATAATTGCATTGGCTTTTACTTTTTTTAAATTGTGTATTGGCTTTTACTAAGTAGTAAGGACTGATCACCATTCTCTTCCTGAGAAATGGTGCCTGTACTTAAGAGATATTTGGTGTTAGAGCAGGTAACAAAATCAGACAAGCAAGATGTGCAGAGAAAAACAAAAGACAAGTGAAAATGCATGCGATGTGAAGAGAGTACCAAAGGAAGGGGAAAGTCAAACTAAGATGTGAGCTGTAACAAAAAATTCAGAAGTAGGAACATACTTCTCACAGTTTTCTATACCAAAAGTTCTGAGTATAGCAACTAAGAGTTGTACTTGAAAATAAGTTTATTACACTGATTTTTTTTTTACCTCAATGACTCTACTCCTACTGGTTTCTGAGAGCATCAAGTACTCTTACACATGGATTCTCTCAACTGAACAGTACAAAAGAGCCTCTTATGTCTAAAAATATTCAACCTTCATATTTTCTAATTTTGTGATTTTCTTGTATCTCTGTGCTATGAGTGAACTGTAGTAGAATCTGTCAACATGTAAAATATCCAACATTATTCCAGCAGATCACGTGGCCACTTGAACAGTGACAAGGTGCCAATATACTTCATTAATATGGTTGAATTACATTACAGAGATTGATGATACACAGTATGCAAGACCATGAACACTAACACATAAATCCAACAGTATTTAGTCTAGATTAGATTTGCTAGCTGTCAGGCATCGTTACATAGTGTTAATTTTCCCTGCTATTATCAAACCACTGCAGAGATGTAATGAGAAAAAAAAGCCACTCAAGATATCTGTGTCTATACATGCTATGAGTATTGAGCAGCCTTATAAAAAGAACACCATACCTGATAAAAGTTTGCCTTATGAGCTAGTGGCTTCTCCATCATATGCCACAAATGCCCACAACAACACCAACTGGTAACACATCAGCCTAGAGAAGCATTCCAGCTTGGTTTTGTTACTCTGGTAAGGAGATACCATTACTGTAAGACACCAGTATGTATTTTTCTAAATGAATTGTTTAGAAAACAGTCCCTTTAAGACACATGCGATGCCCAGCTGCCTCACAGGCTAAAGAAATCAAAACTAGTTTTAAAAATTGTGCCAAAACTAGTCTTAAATTATCTCTTTTTTAGAACAGTCCCGCTATGCCTAATTTTTCTCCCTATATAATACTGCAACTCTACTGGCCCACAGATTGTACGTAGACTGCTGCTACAAACACCACAGAATCACCTAGGTTGGAAAGACCCTCTGGAGGTGACCTAGTCCAAACTCTTGCTCCAAGCAGGTCAAAACAGACCTGGCAGCTTGGGGCCTCATGCAATCCACTTCTGAGCATCTCTGAGGATGTTCTCCACAAACTCTCTGCACAATCACGTGCAGATTTTTCTTTTCTTTGTCTCTAATTGGCATTTTTTCATGTTGTAATTTGTCCACATGGCTTTTTGTCTTTTCACTGTGTGCCCAGATGAAGAGTTTGGCTCCATCTGCTCTGCATTCTTTTATGAAGTAATTGAAGACAGCTCCAAATCTCATCTTAGCTTCTCTTATTGATGTCTGACCAACTCAGTCCACCTCTGCTGGACTCCTGCCAGCACATCATTGCTTTCCTTGTACTGGAGAGACCAAACCTGCACACAGTGCTCCAGGTGTGGCCTCACAAGGGATGAACAGAGGGAACAATGACTTGCTTTGCAATGCTGGTTACTCCTCTGCAATGCTCTGCAGTTGTCTGCCTCTGCCACAAGAGTACACTGCTGACAAGCAAAAATGAAATAAGTTCTTACCAATAAGCACACCATCCTACAGGGGTATTTATGTGAAAGTACTTAAGAACAAAGACTTTTTTAGATTTAATCTGCAAGTGTGGGGGCATATTGGGACTTTTAGCTCTAAGCACTCTAGATGTATGTGAATTAATGGAAAGAATTGTCATCAGCTCCCTCACATGCAGAATGTCCTGCTCTCCCACTGCCATGCCTCAAAGAAAGACTGGAGGTGGAGAGTAGGGCAAAAATAACCTTCAAGAGCAAACTGAATTTGCAGAGTTCAAAACTTCCAGGTAAAGAATATCTCCAAGGGTTAATCTTATTTCTTCATTACAGCTCACACTTTAACACAGTTCATAAACACAGCTTCCTCACAGGTATATTTACATTATAGCAATACCACCTTTGTGGCTGCCCACCAATGTGCTTAAGGAATGCCATATCAGAAATAAACAAATTAGAACAATATCTTTAAACCCCTCTTAGAACCCAGGCAGAGATGCAAAAAAAACCCCAAAACCAACTAAAAAACAAGCCAAATGAAAAACAGGAAAAACAAAGAGCACAGAAGATGGAAAAAGTTTATGAAAAATTCACATTGTTATGTAGAGGTAAGAACTTGCTCCACACTCACATATTTATGTGCCTTTGTGTCTTAATATTACAAATCTGAGGCATAACAATTCAAAACCTTTAAAAAAAGCCAACCAACCCCAAAACAAGAACAAAACAACCCAAACAACCCAGAACCACAAAACAAAAGAAAGCACCACTAAACCCAGAAAACATTCCTGATTGTACCTCAATGACCTGTTAACCTGAATTAAAAACACTACAACAAAAGTGGAATTGGAAAAAAACGCAATTTCCTAATACACTCTCAATCCTATTCTTTAGACCCAGGCAGAAATTGCAAGCCATCCACATTTATCCTTTTTTTCAGCGAATCTATTATTACTGTTGGCTTTTCTTTTCTTCCTGATGAATCTCTTCTCTTTTGCCTATGACTTTTCCCTTTCAGAAATTCTTCATGGCTCCAAAAGGCTGTATTTTACTGTCATGGAGCCAGGAAGGCAATATTCCACCGAAGGTAGAAATGTGTCCTATCATCAGCAGTTCAAATGAGGTTTAGAAAGAAAAGAAGATGGACACAACTTATTTAAAAGATATCAAATCATTTTAATAAACATTTACTAGCTTAGAATGGAATGGTTTTGGTATAACTTGCCAAAACCATGATGGAGCTAATCAGAAGCTGAATATTGTGGAAAATGTGGCTTATATTTTGTTAGAGTGATAGAAAAAAGAAACAGTAATGGCATTACTAAATTAAAATATCTGGTAAAATTTGAAGCAAGACCTGTGATTTACCATGTAAATCAAACTAGTCATTAAGGCTCAAGGTACTGTTTGCTATAAATACCAACAAAAGTCACTGACCCTTTTTTGCTGAAGTTGGGTTCATATGATAGCATCAGTGAAACCCCCCAAAAACATTACTGTACAGAAGAATATGATCTCCAGAAAAATATACAGGACATGGACAACACAGCAAGTATCACACAGCTGGCAACACTCTTCTCCATGTAGGGTAAAAGAAGAACCTTATGCACACACAAGTTGTGCATTCAACTTGTAAAACACAGATTGTTTTACTCTAAAATAGGAAACAGAGCTACAGCCTTGTGTTTACACTGTAGTTCTGCAGCATTGCCTGTAATTCTGACTATATGCAAAATACATTTTTATATAATTTTGCACTTTAATAGCAAGTCTTCACCCATTTATAGCAAATTACTTGCTAAATCTAGACTAGTAAAAACAAAACTCATGTTCTTGCTTTACTTCCTATGTATGCTTTTTTGACTCAGAACTACTTTTTTCTTCACAAAATCCATATTCTTAAGGAAAAAATCCAAACAGAAATAGAAATTGCTTAGACCTAACTATATGATCACCACTGAACAGATGTAGAAACTACTAAAGATTAGAAATGCAAGCACTGAGCTAATTTTGACATCTACGACCTTGCTTTAAAACTTCTACAAAACACAAAACAAGAAGCATCATAAAGAGAGCAAACACAGGAAAGGCTGACAAATTAAAAAAAAACCTGTCAGCTGGAAGTTTGCTTAATTATTAATTCTTACCTTCTGTGCTTAATCCAGGACTTGAAGTGAATTTTGCTACATCGACGATCTTGACGGCGAACTGCTGCCCCGTCTCCCTGTTGATGCATCGCCGCACGACGCTGAAGGGACCCCTGCAACAGAGAAACCAGCAGTGAACAACCATCCTCCTCCTCACTCTGCTACAATTCCCTTCCTTCTCAACAAGGTCCTGACTCGTGCATTCAAGAGCAGTGTTTACACAGAACAGATCTCTTGTCCTTGCTGCTCGTTAAATGTAAAATTAACAGTTCCCACTATAGACTGGTGTAAAGAACATCACCTGAGTTCTCTATTTTCCTTATTTTTCTTACCCTGCCCCTTTAGAAAGGCTATGCTCTTAGAAACCTTATGTAATATGTAACTGACATCATCATTATTAAATTTTAAGTGGACCTTATTTAGATGCAAAATCCAAATGAGGGAGGAAAAACAGAGGTGAGAAACCCATTCCTCTTTCAGTCCTAATCTGAAAGGATAATGGACAACAAGAAGAATAACAGAATCAGGAGCTGTTTCAGTTTGTCTGTTTTACACAAACTAGGTTTATTTCAAGTTTGGCATCATTAGATACAAACAACCTATTTAAACAATCTATTGTATAGATTACAATACTTTGAAATTCCACAATTCTACAAAAGCTCATGATTTTCTCTCATCTATGGCACTTAAGAGAATTCCAGGAGTTACAGATTAAAAGATTAGAATTAGTTCAGACAAATCTTACTACTGCACTCAAATAAAAAAGAGTAGTTATTTTTCAAAACTGAAGTTACAATTTGCCAAAACATCAGTTAGAACAATGGTAGCCTTTTAAAAACCACCAGCACGAACACCTATTTTTGGAAGCACCTTTTAATAGATGATTTGAATTCTTGGTGCCTTAACTTATAGTATGGAATCTTCTGTCCAATGTTAATAACAACCAATACCACCACATACACAGGGTAGGTCAAGCTTTCAAACATTAAATATCAGTAGGTTATGAAAACAGAATAGGATTGTTTCAAGAGTGCAGTAACTGTAGCAAATCAATCCTTTTTTACTGCAACACATTTAATGACAGACATGTGAGTTCTAAAGAAATCCATTCTACAGTCTTCCCAAAAAGAGGTGAGGGAAAATTTGAGGATGAAAAGAGCCTTTGCTCTGAAGTTTGTCTATTGAGTGAACATTCACCTGCTGAGTGAAATAAATGCTTTAATATAGCTTGAATGACAAATTCTTCCATTCAAACAATGAACTGGAAGTTAGTTGACACGTTTCTGAGCAATGAGATTGCAAAGCAACACCATTCTCAAAATAAAAGGCACCCTGAGGAGGCAGAAATGTCCCTCTGAGGGCACTTACAAACCTCACTAACTGCCTTTTGGTATTCCTTTACACACCAGATGATCTGAAGTGTGTAATTCATCACACTACCAAACCTGTACTCACATAGCTAAAATCAAAGTTTTGTACTCTTTCAACATACAACATACTTGCAAAGATTTCTTGAAGTAGGATTATTTCTGACAGAGAACATGAATACCAAAAGTAGTCAATGAATCCCAATCTAAATATTCACAAGTAAGGAAAATATTTATTAGCACAGCTATGGACATGGGATGTTTGTTTTTTTTCTTCTTTCCTTGCTCCAAACACACAATGAAATCCCCCCATACTGATGACTATTTTCTCTTCTGAATCCACATCCCACTTTTATTCAATATTTGGCATTTTACCAAAAATTACCACAGATATTTTGAAGAAGATGATCAGTTAAGCCTTTAATACATAGAAATCCACTTCCATCATCAAATGAAAAAGGTTCGACTGATTTCATTTGGCACTTGAAGGATACAGCTATTGACTGAGAGTCCTTCTTCCAACTTTCAAAAAGTGATCTTCTATGAAAAAGTTCCACTTTATATTGATCAATGTCACCTTATTATTCCAAGTTCCTGCTTCCTCTTGCAGCATTCAAAGTAAAATTGTTTTAAAATAGTATAAATAAATTTATAATATGCTAATCTAAAAACACTGCAAAACCTAAACCACAGGTTTGGAGTAACATTGGCAACACCTCCTTTCACTCCTAATTGTCATAAATCACTAGAAATGAAATGTATTTAATTCAAACGATCTTTTTTCTTTTCATTGTCATTGTTTCCCCTCCTCCCACAAAGCCTTTATGGAAACATTAAATAATGCTTTTAATATACTCTGATAGAGAAGTGGAGTGCAGAGATACCTCACAACACCATATCCTTACTTGTAGGCAGATGTCCAAACTCTGTAAATTCACCCAAACTCCATGAATATCACTATTTCTTGCTGTTGGCTGAGCTACTTTTAGATCTCCTGCTTTTGCCAAGCCTGGGCAGGAGAGCTTGCTCAGCCACCACAGTGTATGTATGTGCTTTGAGCAGACAAAGAGAGCTGGAGGAATCATAAATCAAAAAGGAGCCTACAAACTGCAGTTCTGAGGGGATCAGATCTGCATGTAACCCACCTTTACCTTGTACAACCATGCCCTGATTTCTCTTTCCATTATCTATTAACATTTTAAAATCCTGACTTGAGTAATTTCCTTCCTGCCTATTAAATTTGGGACAAAAACTTTAGAGCACTTTATTGAGTTCTGTAACAGAAAAGGTACAGAGACACCCCTACAGTCTCAAAATGTACGGCCACGTTGAAATGTCACTATGATTATTGACAGAGACTTCTCTACTTGAATTAAGGAATGTCAAAGACTCTTAAGTAAATGAAATGTGCTGCAAAGCACACAGTGCAAGAACTGGGGTTGGAAACAAACGATCTTTAAAGTCCCTTCCAAACCAATCCATCTTGTGATTCTATTAATTCAGTGACACCCATAATTAATTCAGGTTATTGAAACAACACAGCAATTTAATACAGAAATAAAAGTACTCTTAAACACAACCCGAAGACTCAGCTATTTACAAACCTCAGACTTAGAACTTTTCCAAAACACTCTCTCTGATACTCAAACCACACACAGCCTCCAAACAGTGTTAAGACACTACATTAGATTAATGCAACCCATGACAATAGCATTACAACAAAAGCTTAGTCCAATTTTATAAGAATATATTTATTAGAATAGTCCAATTTCAGGCAATTTTAAATCACTCAAATGACATGTCCTGATCAATTAAGCAGACACCATCACTTCCACATGCCAAGTAACATAAAGGAACTTTGAAATAAAGTATGGTTGCAGTCAGTCCTCTCCAGCTGCAATGGCACACAGCAAGTTTACAAATTAAGTTATAATAGCCCAAGGTGATGCTGTATAACCTGAGTCAGAAAACAAGAATCTGTGTTTCCCAACACAAGAACTTCAAGCCTTATTTAGAAGCTGAGTAACAAAAGTCTTTCAGGCCACCCTGAGCCTCAGCACTGAAACCATGCAGTAAGGAAAGGAACCACAACAATTCCTGTCTCAGCTGACATGAGGAGCTGTTTAACAATTTCCTGCAGATGGGGAAATATGTATCACATCCTTGCTAAATGACAATTTCTAAAGCTCATTTTGCCAGCCCTGCAGCTCAAATTTTACACATCTAAAGTACAGAGGTGACACAGATTGGGGAAGGAACAACTGTAACCCCAGATACAGATCATCAAAGCTGTCAGAGGTAGACAAGACTACTTATCTATAAAAGGGAACTGAGTTAAGTTCTATAAGACTTTCATTTTTTAAGTCATACAAACTGTAATCGTGTCACGTGCTTTATATTTCATTTCTGTGCTACCTTTAACAGACATAACCTGAGCTTGCAAAAAATCTTTCTCTGCAGTCAGCTTGCACACCAGAGACTACACCAGCTCCTTAAAGCATGACAGATGATTTATTCACTGATATTTTATCAAGGTTGGCAGCACCACACTCCAACACCTGGAACACTTGGAGTCCCACCTACAGTGTACGCCAAAATCCAAAATGTATGAACTTAAACTGAAGCTGGGATGCATGATGGGTTTTTCTGTTTTATGCAGATGGAAATTCAAGTGTTACATTACTGAGGAGGTTAGTGAGTACATATGGGCCAGAAAAAGGGGACTGAAATGTTAAAGGGGTTGTCTCATGTCTTTCCATGAGCCCAAAATTTCAAATTAGCAGAGCAGGCCTAATGCAACCTTAACCCTACTGAAACTATTTTCTGATGATAACTTCCCTGTCTAGCACACAGCGGGTCATTTTCTATCAGCTAGACACAAACTTGAAGAAAATCAATTAATAATTACTCTCTCTTTCAGGAGTACAACACCTGAATTAGAATAAAACCCTAAAACGCTGATAACATCAAACCCTTTTTCATCATCTCCTTCACTTTAAATTATTTTACTTTGTATGTCATTGAGACTTCAAGGACAATGATCATAAATTGATATATTGCAAACTACCTTTTTATACCACAGCCTTGTCAGGTTATCTGTTTGTTCTGCTTCCTGTCTCCTTTCCTTCAGTCCCTGGTGGTCTCCTATTAGTGGCACCATATATTAGTGGCGAGTATTTTGGGTTTTTTTTGTCTTTACTTAGAGTCAGCACTGAAGCATGACAGACAGAATTTTGTGTTCAGACTTAGTTATTTATTAATTCTTATTTATACTATAGAGAGTTCTGCAGCACTTTTAGCTAACAAGAGAAAATGCTGGTGGATTTAGCTAGTTACAAGGGTTTTTAAAGCTTAACTATTCAACTAAAAACCAACATCTATATTGTTTATACTTTTGACTTAATGACCAAACACTTGTGACCCACAGTTCAGTACTCTCTATCCAACCAAAAATTATTACTTAAAACTAAGAAGGAACAAGAAGGAAGAAGAGAACTTCCATCTTGTCCCATACCTATTACTATATTCTAAAACTTCAAATTCTAAACTTTTCACCATGTGATATTACACACTTCTATTCAAATTACACACCAGTGATTCCAACTCCATCACTCAATTTTGGAAGCCTTCTCCAAGATCTCAAGTTAAAAGCAGTGTTCTCCTGGGGGTCAGTGTCAGAAAGCACAGAGACTTCAAAGCTCCCAGGCTTCAGGGCTCCAATATATTGTCTGTAAGAAGGAGAACTGGTTGTGGTTGAAATACATCACAGCCTGTTTCCTTCCCGTGTTGCTCAATGAACTGAGCCCACCTGGGGGAATGCAATTCCTGTAAAGACACCTCCTGAGCCCCTTTGCTTCAGAGCCTCAAAATTTGTGATTTTATTTCGTATCAGACCATCATGAATTTGCTCAACATCTCTTCCAAGGGAGTCCCAATTTTTTGAGGAACTTAATATAAAACAGGGTGCTTTGGCTCTCTAATTGTTGTCATTAAGTTAAAAAAAAAAAGTAAAAAAACACAATTTGAACATGTTGACAGAAAAAAAAAGCCAATAATGAGCAACATCTCCACTGAACAGAGCACTCCCATAAAAAAGACCTTCCATTTAAAAGTAAAAGGCCCAGAACTCCTTTCCCATATTTAACAAGATTTGATAGTTAAGAACTTGAAACATGCACAATAAGGTCTTGAAGTCACCTTAATTCAACATTTTAAATGGAAGATCAGTGTTTTCTAAAATGGGTTTTGTCAGTTTGTTGCAGAAAGATACCATAACCGTATACACACCAAATAAAAAAAAAAATTATGGCCAGATTTTTTTTTTTTTTTATTTAATTGCTGTACATTTGCTTACCGAAGTAGCAATACTGCTTTGTACTAACATGGCTAATACTTTCAAAACAATTATATTCAAATTGACGACAATTATTGGGAAGAAAAAAATTTGCTACTGCATTTAAAGACACAGATCTTTTTCCCTCTTCACTCATCCACACAATTTATAACACGTATTTGTTCTTTAACTTTCCCTTTGCCTTTAATTGAAGTGAACCTCTTTCGAAAATTAAGTATTCCCAAAATTAATTAAACCTCCAATTAGTCACTATCAGCTCATTTACACATGGCACTGCAGCTTAAAATAATGATTGAACCTTTCTGTGAAATAACACTTCAAATTAGAGGGCATCTACATTTAGAAAGCCATTGCTGGCAATGCTGGGTTGACACTTGTTTTATTCTCAAAAGAAAATTTAAAATAATGCATTATGATGACTATGGCACAGAAGAACATTTGGGTTGAAGATCTGACACATCAGAAAATTTGATATCCCAACACAAGCCACAAAACTGAGTTCCCAGCCAGCAATATTTCTATGACAATCTATCTATTTCTACTTTTCAACAGCTCGCAACTTTGAAACCAAGTCTGTGTTTAAACTCAGCTTTAGGGTGAAACCTTCAAAGAACAAAGCACAAGACAGCAGTTCACTGGATCTCATCCTAATATGGATACGTATTAATAGATACTTTCTAATACTAATCCAAGAGAGAAAAAAAGAATATATAATACCAAATCTTAACCATTGCTTTGCATCCACAAGAGAACCAGAGAAGGAGAAGCACTCCAGTGCTTGTGAAAGGGAAATACTCCTCAAGAAAACCTTAGGGTATGCTTGGAATGCATGCAACAAACTCAAAAAATATTTACCTTCAATTTTAGACATTTTCTGAAGTAATTCAGAAGCTTGTTTCCATGGTTTTGTCAGTATAAAAGCAAAATACAGGAAGAAAGAGATTTCTTCTACTGTCCTGTCTTTCATATCTCCAAGCTAAAAGAGGGGTAATCTATCCTTAAGTGAGAAGCCACCTCTACCAATAAAAATGCTGTTTGTGGTCTGATTTTTCTTCTTACCAAGCAAAAAAGTCAGAATCATTTTATCAGTCATTCTTTATCTAGCAAATCTCTTAGGCATACACACATTATAAACAGATGCTGGTATATAAAAATATCTTTAATGTTTTTATAGTTTGTAAATAACTTTTCTTTTACACTGAGTGGCTGGGATGTTGAGGGGATAGAAAAGGAAGAACACTGAGATATGATAATAGAATAGTGAATTTAGTGAGCATCTTGAAATAAATATTTCAGCATACCAAGCTCCTACAACATTCTTCACACACAAAGGAGAAAGAATTTTTATGTTCACATATACATCACTTTCTGAATTCCACAATTACTTGTTAACATTGACCTTATCCTTGTCAATTCTATTTTATACATAGAATCACAAAAGGGTTTAAGCTGGAGGGTACTTCTGAAGGGATGTGCTTAATAAATTTTATCACAACATGCACTTGTTGCTATTAAAAATGATACTTCAATGTTTTTTTTTTCCTAAGAAAACAGAAACTATCTCCCTCTTAAAAACCAAACATTGCAAATAACTACCTCAACACAGAGACAAGAAAAATCTGTTTTCAATAACTATTGTAGTAAGAGGTTTCATTGTCTTAGAAAGAATTGTTCTGAGCGCTGCAGCTGTAGCAGGTCCACAAATAGGAACCTTTTGGAAAGAGGTCCAACAGGAGCTGCTGGGTGGCTTCCAGAGGCCACATGGCATATCCAGAAGGTCACAGCACAGCACACCAAGGTCACATCTGGCTGACACTCAGGTGTGCTGACTGCTCCAAACAGAGCTGCTGACACAGAGCAGCCTTCAGATCCTGTCCTCAGATCTTCCCTTATTTCATGGTTTTCAACTCATTAAAGGTCATTCTCAAGTGAAGGCTTGAGACCTCAAATTCAAGCAACTACTAAGTAGATTTCTTAAGGAGTTCAGGCTCTTGGCTCCACAGGTTCCTTTTTTAGCTCATTTCCTCCCTGATATGTTTCCAAAGATTCACTGCTAATTTGCTTTTGCTGCAAGATTACACACTGGACACTTTTTTCACTTTCCTAGAACAGCACATAGGTCCAAAACCATGATTCCAGAATTAATCTTCAGGAAGTGACTGACTATTTGTCCCATTTCCAAATGGATGAAAGAAGGAACAAAAATGATTTTTTGGCTTGTATGTACTAAGCATACAGGTAAATTATGAGACATTTCCCTGAGGTATAAATAATTAAGAGGATCTCAGAAAACTGAACTTTCCATAAGGGTTTTTTTACTAGTTTTTTAACTCTTGGTATTAAAGAAGAATCAAAATTGGTTCATTAAGCTGAAACAAAACATTCTGCTCCCTTGGCAATAAAGAGCTCAAGGAAGTGATGACAAATACAAATTCCTCTCTGGTTCACCTTGAGGCAGATGGGACTCTGTATCTCACTCAAGAAGTTATTTTGAGCCAGTGAAGACTGGTAATCAAAGCATAGCTTCTGGTTCTTGAACAGGAAAAGGATGAATACAGAGTGCTTTGTCTACTGATAAATATCCACTGTAGTACTGGAAGAATAGGCTCAAAATCCTCAAAATTTTATTTTTACACTCAAACATTCTATAACACTTCACAGAAAAGCAAAACATGCCAGCAGCTGAATCAAATGCATCAGCTCAAGAGCATTCAGAAAAACTGATGCTGTTCTCCTAAAGGACTCCTTTAATATGTGACCAAGTGTTTTGCCCGTTTCTCTTCCTTGCAAATAAAAAGAACAGAAGATCAGGAGGAAGTGAACAAAAAACAGAAAAAAACGTGAAACTGCTTTAGGTGTTAAATCATTCAACAGTGAGGAGAAAAGCAGCAAGAATGAACAAATGTGTCAAAAAAAGCGCTTCAATTACAGGAACAAAAGGGAGTATATTAAAAATAATAGCTTTGCCTTCAAAAGAAGAGATGTAGAGCACCATCAGGCTCAGCACATCAGCTGGAGATGATGATCACTATTTTTCTCTTTTTCCATTCAGAGAACGCTTTTATCCCATTCAGGTGCACCACAGCCTTGTTCCATGCCAGGCTGTGACCTCACCAGCATTTCTTCAGCAGGGCACTGGCCAAACCAGCAGCCCCTCTTGGCTACTGCATTATCCCAGAACAGCTTGGGCACAGTTACACTCGACCAAATCAAAGGACATACTAAAAGTACTCAAAATACCCCAGACAAACCAATTCTCCCCTTTTTTTTACTATATTATTTTTCAGTCTGGGCACATGCTTGGTTTGGCTTAAAGCTCAGCTGTGCAAAGAGCTGTGTCCAGGTAGTCAGATCTAGGAAAGAAGAGCTTCAGGAACAGGGACAGGAGGTGCTTCAGGCTGCACTGCTGCTGCTAAAGCTGAACCTTGTCTCAGTGCACAGTGATCTTTCACAGGGTCCTACAGACCCTGGGACCTGCACCAGTACTTCACACCTGCACTCATGAAATGAAGGGAAGGAACTGATCTCAGAGTCTTGGGGATTAAATCCACACACAGCTGCCTCCACTGGGTTATTTGTGCTGCAACTACAACTGGTTTTGATTGCATGCAGCACACACAGCAAGATGAGTAATGAAAGTAGGACTATGTCAGCCATCACCGTAGCCAGAAACTCCTTCATGAAATTACACCCTCAGGTGAATGTAGATGCATTAACCACTCCTTGCACCATCTGTCCCCCTGCATTCTGGTTATGTTTTAAACTTCCCTTCTCTGACTTTTAATGCCCACTTTACAGATATTAGTCCTGCTAACAAAACCGAGCTTACATACTATTTCCTCTACTCTCTCACAGTTGCATGCAAGCCTAGCAAAATGCTTTTTTACTTTTATCAACAGGGTCTCTCATTTCAGACTCTTTTCCTTGCGCCTGTTCCACTTCTAATTCTTTTTTGGCAAAAGCAAGCAGAATTGTGAGTAGAACTCCAGACGAGGTGTTAGCAAGAGCTTGCACAATGCTAACAATATTTTCTTCTCTGCTGGAAATATTTTCCTGGTACACAATGCTGTACGTGCCCCGTTAACACTCAGATCATTGAGCCATCTACTCTAAGTGCATTCTGCTGAGTTGTTGACAGTCAACCAGCCTCAGTCTACCCCACAAGTTGTTACTACTATTTCTATTCTCAAGCGGTGAGTCCTCTTTTAGAAGTTCATAATTTCCACTACTAAAGTCCTTTCTGGATGGTGTCCAGGCCCTCCTCTGCACTATCCTCAAATGTTGCCTTGCAAGAATACTTTAACTGTAATAGTACAGTTCACTTTAGCACTTTTTAATTAAAAAAAAAAAAAAACAACAATCTAATCCAAATTCTAATCCAAAACTTGCCCATGACAAACCTTCATTTTTAAACTATTTCATCTCAGAATGCCCTGTGTTACCTTCTTCTTTAATCCAACAGACTACTTAGATTTATCATATTGCTATCCTTCTGTCTGTTCTAAAAAATGCCAGCAACTCAAAGAGGGAAGACAGAGAGAAGTGCTGGAAGATCTGATTCATCAAAGTGTTTTTCTCATTGCTTGGAATACACCAGCACTAATTCAGCTGCCCCATCACTACTGGCATTACAAAATCAGAAGCTTCCTATAGGTTCATTACAAAGGACAAAGGTACCTCTAACTTGCACAGGCCACTACAAAGTAGAGAAGAAACTCAATTTTTAATGGGAATAACCTCATTTAAGTATTGCTATTATGTCTGTGGTAACATGACAGTTGCTCAAAATTGAAAATGTATCACCTTTATACTGTATTATATGCAAAAAATCAGTAATTCTTTAAGGGCCTCTCTGTTCCCCTTGTTTGACCAACAACAAAACTCCCATTTAGTTTGATACAACTACACAGAAAAGTCTAAAACTTGAAGGCCAGCAATGGTCAAACAAAATATTTTCATAACACACACCTAGAGCTAAACAGAATTTACTCTGACAGTCAGTTCAATCAAAAGTGCTTCCCATATAGCTCAATACCAATTCTTGATTTAAAAAAAAAAACAAAAACAAAACAAAACAAAAAAAAAAAAAGGCAAACCAAAACCAACAACTCAGTTCAGTCTGGCTGTCACTAACAATCACATCTTTGGGGATATTTCTGTGTGCACACCAATTCACAAGACCCTTTGGAAGCAATAAAGAGAAGTTATTGAAGCCAGTAAGAGAAACCAAGTTTCTAAGTGAGAAAGCTCTCCATTGCAGCACTGATCAGTGAAGACAAATTATCTGAAATATCTTGATCCAGACAGACTTCCCTGTACTTCTTAGAGGAGTGTGGCCTCTGAACTGCCAAATACATTAATATGCCAGGAAAATGAAAAGTATCCTGAAAAGGAAGTCTGTCTTCTGCGCTTCAAAACAATTAAATTTCACATCAAAACTGTGCATGAAATGATGGAAAGCATAAATACTTGAGGTTTTCTTTAAAAAATGTTGGAAAACTTCCACTATTTCAGAAATTAAATTTACTATTCAAATCATCAGCCTTTAGGGTTATTCATAACATTTTAAATTATGGAAGGATTATGGGATTTATTAAGAATATTCAGCTGGATATTGGAAAAAAAACCCTTTCTGATTATAATATTTATAGAAGGTTGCTGAACTCTCTTTTCAGGGGAGAAGTGAATGAATTCTGACCTCTTAAAGTCTGAAGTTTTCAACCATGTACTGAAATGAAAAGTCTGTCAGAGAAGAGGAAAATTTAGTTTCTCTGTCTGGATCTGTTGGGTTTTTTGAACAGCAGTTTATTTTATTTTTTACATATTTAATGCATATAAACTACTGTTTGAATTCATGGTATCTTTTCTGATGTGGGTTTTTTTTCTGTTTTTTTTAAAGTATAAATTATATATTTTTTAAGAATACATTATATTTCAACAGTCTGGAAATCTCTACAAGAAAAATATTAGTCTATACACCATCTGTATTAGTTCAGCCTTTTCCTGCATTGAAATAAGCTAGTTTTTAGTAGGTTATTTAAAGTTGGACTCAATGATCCCTATGGGTCCCTTCCAAATCACAATACGCTGTGATTCTGGGAAGTATCATCTCTCTTGCCAACTTCAAAAATTGAACCAAAACTATTATATGATTCTACAGTTTTTAGGAAAAGCTAATGCTACTAGAAAAAACTACCTAAATAGCTGGATGATAACAAATACCCTCCCTAAGTATTTAAATATAAAAATACCATCTTCCTATAAAACAACTATTCATGAATTTAAAATTAGGCTCTTCTCTTCACGTGCCAAAGTAAAGTTTAAGGTCTCTCCTTTGCAAAATCTTGCCACCATGAAGACTCAGCCATATAGAATTTCTCATATTAACTGCAGGACAACTATTCCTGTGTGAACTATAACCACGTACATGACAATTATTAGTACACATGCAGCACAATGCAATACATGATCATTTCACAATTCCTTTATTAAAAAAAACACAATGTTTTCTAATGGCTAAATGTTTAACAGAACTGTTAACTGAAACTAATTTAGTTTAAGTAAAGTTTTTACTTAAAAGCCACAAAATATTTTTCCTTTTTTTTCCCATTGAAAAAGGGAAAGCTGCCTGGATGAATTTCCCAGTGAGCTCTGAGCACAGCTGTACTGAAGTTTGTGCCAGCACCACTGTGAGGAAAGCACAGGGTGCCAGCAACCTGCCAGGAGAGGATAAGGGTTTTACTACCACTTTTCAAAAAAGACCAAACAACAGTTTACTCCTGGATAGACAAAATTAGCAGGAATCAGAGCCTTGACCCCATTGGTGCACGACCAAATAAAGTGCTCACACTGAAACATCCCACACTCCTGCAAGTAATCTGACCTTTGGGACACTGACAAAAATAGGAAGCTGAATCCATGGTCCAGGTCAGGAAGAGCATCTGACATTTCACCAGGTTCCAGTTGCCCTTTATTTATGTTCAAGGACTGAACAGCAAAATGAGCAGTCAAGCAACACCTTGGGTTCATGAGCAGATCTCAAGCTTGTTTCCTTGTGTTCTCACACCAAAAATCAAAAAGTCAAAGTATTCTTTCAGTCATATCACTTCAAATTCAAATCAAACCGAAGGTGATTTCACCTGAAGTGATAAATGCTGTGGGTCCTCACTTGGACCACAGAATCAAATTCCTTCCCTAAATTACAGTCTCAGAGCACCAAACCACCTGTGCACTGACGTTCTTAAAATAAAACAAAATCTTAAATACCACTGATGCTGGTAGAAGTCCTAAAGAATTAGGAGACTCTTCAATAAGAAACTTACTGCTGCCTATTTGAGGCATTCCCTAGCCTCAAAAATTGCTCATTTGGCTGCTACAAGCAGCTGGTGCTGCTGCCACTGGAAAAGAGCCCAGCAGCAGAAATGCAGCTTCCAGCTTTGTTTCAGGATATACACACATGGAGAAATAAACAACTCCACACCAACTTCCCTGGCAGTAAAAAGGCAAAACCAGAGAATTTGACTACTCCTCTGGTTTGAATGATGGCACGTTCTTGAAGCTATGAAGAATCCCAAGTAAACAAAAAGAAGGTTAGAAATGTGAACAAAACCAGGATTTAAAAATGCCAATTGCTTTTGAACTAATAGTATATACCTACACTATGGAACCCTACCATAGCAGCCTGCTGCTTTATACTAGAAATTGCATTGAACATTCAAGTCTAACCATATTTTTAGTTTAATTGAAGGCTACACAAAACAGAACCAGAAGTTAACTGCTAAGAAAGGCAACATTCAGGAAAAAGTGAATGAAGAGAAATGTGCTGGCAGTTGAAGATGGGGGAGATGGAAATGGGAAGACGAAATCAAATTATCATACTGTGTTTTCTTTATTATGCTTTTATAGTCAAAACAATTTGAGGAGGGAGAAAAAGAGGAAGACAAGTGCTATAGACTGCAGAAAATACAGAGCATTTGCTCAACCACAGAACACAACTCCCTGCTGGCATGCTTTTCAAACTATACAACACCTCTTGTGAAGATGTAAAAATATAAATACTCAACACCCAATAATTTGGGTGATGCATGTGAAAGTGAAAACCAAAACCCAACCACAATCAACCTCCAAAACTTTTAAGAAAGTTTATGATGGCTGTTAGTCCTTTGGAACACCCACCCAGCACTTTTTGAGTCAGTAACTGCACAATTGTTCATGCAGCTGAAGTGAACAGCAAGAGGTTTTTTTGGCTTTTAGGAGCACAAGATCAACTTTGACAGCTAAGGCCTGTTAGGAAGGGACACAAAACGAGGGCAAAGCAGCTGTGCCAACAGGCTGATCACCCTGGAAAAGGAGCATTTTACACTTAGGTGCTGTTATGGGCTGGGGAGAGTTAATTTTCTTCATAGTAGCTAATACAGGACTATGTTTTGGGACTGAGAGGGAAATAAGGGTAATGTCTCACCACTCTCATTGCAAAGAATGTTCAAACTTACGTCCAATTTTAACCTATTCTGTTACAGTTTAAAACTGTTGCACACACTCTTGTCACTACAGGCATGGTAAAAAGTCTCTCTCCATCTTTCAAGATACCCAAGCCAGATTTAGCCTTTCCAAGAGTTGAAGGAGTACATTTTTTATAATATATATTGACATAGATATACATGATGCATATATTCACACCTCAAATCTCCCCCCATATATGCACACATAATTAAAATACACTTGAATTGCTTTGCTATACCACATGTTCCTGTCAAATCTCTTGCAATAATTTTAAAATCTGCTTTTGTTCTCTGAAAATTAAGTGAATCTGAGACTGCATTACTGGGCCATCATTAAGTAGCTCAGATCATTCTTCTATATTTAATTCTACTGAAGTTCCTATTCTTCAAAGCCCAAGTATGCAAGATATCAGACAAAATTATTGCCCTCTGAACAAAAAAACAAACAAAAAAGCCTGGCACAACCATAACAAGTTTTCAGTTTCATTCACTCTTGCATAAAATGCACATCTGAGGTGCATTTTATTTCCTTTACCTTAGATATTTTAATCATTATAGTATACCAGCACAAAAACATCTCACACAATGGGTCACCGATGGAAAAAAGCCCAATAATTTAACTGATATTAAATGTGATAGTGTTTGGGAGGCTTTATCAACAATGCAATGCTGATCAGACAACAAATTCAGCTTTCCTGTAAAAATCAGAGTTGAGCAAAATTGAGCACTAGCAGACTTTAACTGACTAAAAGACAGAGAAGTGCTCATGTCTGTGAAGCACATCAAGATTTAACTTCACAGAACAGCAAAAACCCAACTCAGCAGGATTGACTCTGATACCTCTTGTCAGCTGCTAAAAAGCTCTTCCATTACTCTTCTGTGTTCTCTACTCTTTTCACCCTTTTGCTAAAATCTGCATGTTAGTGCAAATAGAAAAACGACTTTTTTTGTTTCTTCAGGGAAGTTAAAAAAGTCAAATCCCAATGGAAGTGTAAACTCAGTGCATTGCTGGAATCTACCATTCTTCCTGACAATTACTGATGTGTAATTTGCAGAAATCAATCTTTAGCATATGGAAAATTCCACTCCTGTGAACTGCAAGCTAAAGAGAAACACAGGAAGCTCATTCCAGTTTTGTGAAGTTGATACTAATAATTTATAATAAAGAGTTTCTTTAATCCAGCACAGAGTTGGATTTTTGGTTAGAATGCAGAGTTATGTCCTACATCCTCTCTTTGCCTATCAGTCATTCCCATCTATTGATAAAGGTTTAGCTTCAGATCACAATCTAACAACAGACAGTCCTACACAAATATTTTGATCAATATTTTTATGTTGTGCATCTGATCTTTATCTGGGAACAACAGGCCCTGAGTTTAAGTTAAAACAAAACTCCTCTAAACACAGCAGAAGTGAAATGGAAGGACACATTTAGAATGCAGACTATTTGCAAGAGCTGAGTTACTTAAATCCATAGACACAATTAAACAAAAAAAACCAAAAACAAACAAACAAAAAAAATTATCTGAGTATCACAGAAGTCTCATTTCCAAAGTTCTTAAGAGAAAAGATGTGCTAAAGGCTTTGAAAACTGGTTCTGTTTCCACAGCGATAAGCACAGATAGCCACAAGAGCTCACTGCAGGTATGCAATGATGTCTGGTATTCATTTCTCCACTCCCTGGCTAAACCCCTGGTATCAGCTACAGAAGGAAATCCCAGAGGACATCCTCCCTCCTTTACCTCTGGGTTCTTCAGGAGCTGTGAGTGAAATGCAGAGCTAGAGAACCTTGCCATCTACCAAACAACATAGGAGAACCCCTCCCCTACATTTTAGAAACTTCCTTTAAAACCCACAAAGATCTTACAAGCCTCATCATAGCCTGCCTAAACTGAAGTCTCCAATTGCTCTACTGAGAGCAAATAAGGCCAGTTTGAAAAAAAAAAAAAAGTAGTTTATGAGGTTTTTAGTTTGGAATTCAAGCAGTTCTGTGATACCAGCAGAGAAAAAGGTAGCTCCTGTGCTTTCATGTACACTAGCAAAGAAATTCAGATATCACAAATTTGTCAACAGAGAAAATACAAATGGATGAGGCTCGTTTTCTCAGAGCATTTTAGTCTTCTGCTGTTTGCAAAAAGTGATGCTGAAAGTGATAAAAACAACTAGAGCTGCCAACACAGCAACAGATGAGAACCTGCTTGGACTTCTTTCATATTAGAACTCTGTAGTAAGCTCCTAAAATTCTTCTTCTCTCCATGGTGCTCCCCTAGCAGCACTACCATATTCCCTTGAAATCTTTAGAGAAAAGATCCTGCAGTAGTTGATTAAGGATGCCTTACTAATGAAAGCACTTCGTATATGCAAGAGCTACAGTCTCAGTAGATGTTTTTCCCACATATTTGTCACACAATAAAAAAGTTGTCCTTAAAAGCTAAACACTAAAAAAAGTAAATTGGCCACAGGTTATCAACTGCAGTTCCTGGAAACAAATGCATAATTTTCCATTTTAAGTTGCCTCTGCCTTGCACAGAGCATCTTTCTTTGCACCTTAAGATCAACACAGACCACACCAAAGTGCTTGAATGTTACAGCTGTGACTGAATGACAAAGTTAAGTGCACAAAATACAGCTAAAGGCACAAAAACTTTCACACTGCATCTGATCAGAAGTCTTTCAAGGCTGGCTGCTTTCCTAGCAACTTTCCTTCCCACAAACACCCAGAGAGCAGGTTCTGCATTGGACAGACTGTAGGAACAGCTGCCCTCAATGTATTAAAATAACAATCAAACACAAATTTACTAAAAAAAGAGTTTAAACATTTTCACACATGCCCTGGAGTAATTTAAATGCAATTTAGGCACCATTCTGGGTCAAAACCAAATATCACCAATAAAAAACCCTATTAGTTAACGTGAATTTCTAACAAAGCAGAGAGCTTTCCAGTCTTATGTGCCTCCTTTACATGTAAACAGATTATTTTGGCCACACTTCAATGACTCTTTTCTGTGCTCTGCTGCACCTCTGGACATTTTACAAGAGCGGAAAATTCAGGGAAATGAGAAAAGTGACTCCAGCTGACACCTGGTCTATGGCTGGATGAGTGCTTTAAGAAGAACTATTATACAGGTTATCAGAAAATGAGAAAATCCTGCCCTTCCACTCCTGCCAAGTTCCTCCCATCATCCTGGGCAGAGGTGTGGATACAGGGGTGAAATGTGGCCAGAGGTAAGAAATGGACCCAGTGAAAAACAACCCATCACAAAGAACTGGGCTCATATGAGTCGGTTTTCAGCTCTCTTCTGGCCCCTGGCAGGGATCACCTCCTTCACAAACAGGTGTTACCTTCAATCAGCTTGAAACAAGGAAAGGAGAGCACTATTTGAGTGCTCACCAATGTTAAAGGAAAAAAGATTGTTAGCAGAATCAGGCATGTCTCAAAATCACTTGAACAATTTTATTTACAAAACAGGTTTGGCTTCTCTTTTGTACTGATATTCTTCCATTTTACACTAATTCAAATTACACTAAGATTATTCCATCCAGAAGCCTAATTATAAGAAGAGCTAAGAGCTCACTCATGTGAAAGCAAAATTCACATCCCATGACTTTTCTATCAAAAGCTAATTCACTTTTACCTAAAGTTTAAAGAGTTAACCCATCATTCAAAAATTCATCTAAATTAGGTGAGAATCACAGGATACAAAATGCTAAAACAAAACCTTTTTGCTCTTCCTACAGCTATTACAAATTCTGAAATTTTAATGTTTTAGTATACAGATGATCCATAAAAAGCAGCTCTCCAAAACACATATTTCACTATCAATTAGATAATCCACAGTGCAAGCAATTATGCAAGTTCATGGGTTATTTTAGGCATAACACCTACCTGAGAAAAACTCTCCCAAGTCAAAAGCCAAATAGAAAATAATTTTAAGTGAGCAGTATTTGGCAGACTTTCCAATACGTACATATAAACAAGTTCCTAAATGATGTCCAAAAGCCCCTTCTTTTAGAACACAACAAAGTATTTAAAGCAATCCAGTGTTACTTCCCACAGATTTTAGACCAGCTGCATTTTCCACATTTGTTTCCATATTTAACTGTGAAGTGCATTTCTCAGGTGGGAAGTGACCTCTGGAGGTCATTTGGTCCAAGCCCCTGTTCCAGCAGGGCCACCTAGAGCCAACTGCCCAGGACCATGTCCAGGTGACTTTTGAGTATCTCCAACAATCAAGAACCTCCCTTGGCAATATGAGCCAGGGCTTGGGAGCCCTCACAGTTAAAAAGTGTTTCCTGGTGTTTAAAAAGTTTGTGCCACTGCCTCTGGTCCTGTCACTGGGCACCACTGGGAAAAGCCTGGCTCTGTCCTCTTTGAAGCCTCCCTTCAGATATTTGTGCACATCAGTGAGATCCTTCCTGAGCCTCCCCTTCTCTGGCTCAACAGGCCCACCTCCACAACAATGTCACAATATTCACACAGTACAATGCACAGCACATTAAACCACATTGTTTTGTCTGTTTGTTAACAGGACACATTAAATTGTCTCTTCACATCTGCGTTGACGTCACTCCATCAGGTTTGCCCGAGTCTTGACACACATCACAACCAGCATCTGGGGCTGTCACAATCAAAAAGCATATTAAGGCTGGATGATCAAGAGACTTAATTCAAAAGAGCACTCATGACCTGAGGAAAAAAAAAGAAAATAAAACCAGCAATGGAGACACACCCATACTGTAGGTCTGCTGATTTAAAAAAATATTTCTCTGTTAAAAATCTAAATCTCACATTGCTAACAGAAAAATACATCACATACTTCAAAATAACCACAACTGCAACCAGAAAGGGATTAACACCATTATATCCTTCTTGCTCATTAGTTCTTGGGGAAGGATGCTCATTTTCAAGTACGAGATGGGTAAATATTGGAGTGTTTAAAAGTGCTTTGAGAAAGGCCAGAAAAGTCATGTGGTTTACACAGTTCTGATAAAGCCCCATGTTAATACACATTCTCCTCTCAAACACCATTAAGAATTAAACTATGATATATACAGATGTGACTTGGAAACCTTAAATCATATCACTGTTAGGCAGGCATCTGAAAAGAACAGTAACTAAAAAGAAAAAATATCAGACAAATGGAAAAAACTTTAACACATATTAAAAATTTAATTGTTTCCCTTTAAAGAATTAATATAAGAAGTGTATGAAGAGTTCAATTTGCTCTTTCTCAAATTTAAATTGCATAATTAATCTCCTCATTTTCCTTTTTTTTTTTTTCCTGAATTCACAAATGGAATGCTAAATTAACTTCAACCTTTCAATGCTTCAGCAGCAATCTTCTAAAAACACTCTATTAGGAGACACACCATGTAACCTATGGGCAGAAATAGTTACACTCCCTTTCACATTTCCAGTGTTATTTGAACTTATTTCCAGGCTTTTTTTGGGATCATGGGTATAAGCCCTAAATCATACAGTGGAGCATCTGGAGGGCAAGAGGCATGCAAGCTGTATGAAATCTATCCACATTCACTGTATCAGCAATAAAATACAGATATATTAAGAAAATGACTTTCATTGGCTCACATTCTCAGTACTAGTTACTAATAGCACTATGTTGGGAGCTGTTGTGGGTTAACCCAGCAAGAAGCAAACACCACACAGGCACTCACTCACTCCACAGTCCCAGTGGGACGGGGGAGAGGAAAAAAAGGAAAGTTAGGGGTTGAGATAAAGACAGTTGAATAGAACAGAAGGAAAAAGGAAAATCAGTATTAAAAATATATTAGAATCATTATTTATTATTCTTACATGCCAAACAAATGATGCACAATGCAACTGCTCACCACCTGCTGACTGACATCCAGCAGCCTGAGTAGCAGCCTCCAGTCAGCTTCTCCCCTCTAGTTTATACAGTGAGCACCTTCCATGGTGTGGGTTATCCCTTGGGTCAGCTGTCCTGGCTGTGTCCCCTCCCAGCTCCCTGTGCAGCCCCAGCCTCTTGCTGCTGGGATGGGCTGAGGGGCAAAAAGGTCTTGACTCCCTCTAAGTGCTGCTCAGCAACAATTAAACACCAGCATCCCAAATCCAAAACACTGCACAGTACCAGCCACTAGGAGGAAAATTATTCCAGTTGAAACCAGGACAGTGACCAATGCAGAAAGAAGTCTTCCAAAAATGACACTCTAGAAAGTGGGATTTGTTTAGGGATTTGTTTGCATACTACAGGAGCTGTGGAAGTTTTGATCCCAGGCACTGCTGCCCAAGATACAGACTTATGTGGTTACTTTTTTTTCCCTCAGTTAACATCAGGATGTAAGAATCCGCTAACAAGAGGTGTTTCAGCTAGAAACTTCAGCATGTGCCACAAAACCAACAAAATCAGCACAAAGACTCAAAAGCAATGAGCAAGCTGCTGTAAGCAGAGCTCAGAACAAAAGGTATTGCACTGAATGCTTGATCAGCTTTGAACTGCAGAGCTATGTTCAGATAATACTAGAAACAGAATAATGTTAGAAATTTAAAACACAGACCTGTTTTGCTAGTAAAATCAAGAAGCCAAGTTTGCAAGATATAGAATTTCTCAATTTATTAGTACTGGCAGGGCACAGTTTTTACTTAAAACAATGCAACTCATTGAAAAAAAAAATATAATGAAAATGTCAACCCTGAGTTATATTCACACAACCTTGAGATAGATGATATTTACTTCTATGTATTTAGAAAAAACAACACAGAATTCTATTTGAACAAGATGTAACTCAATTTACCCAAAGAATGTGAACTGCAGATGTAAAGCAAGCCATAGTCCAGAAATGGTGAAATCTCTTAAATGTCTATATATACTTGAATTACAGTCCTACTGCTTACCTGAATGATAGACTTAGCATTATCAATATTAAAGAAATAAAGCAAATACTTCTAGTAATGCTGTAATGTGTCCAGGCCATAACAGCTATGGAAGAACAGTGTTTGTAGGAAGAATTCATGCAAGTTTTACTCAAAGAGGTTGAAAAACCATGTAGACAATACTTCCACTAATCAGTTCTAACAGTAGAGTTTAATGTAGCTCTAATCCCATAACAACATGCATTTTTACTGACTGCATTCCAATTCTGTTACAATATTTTAGCATGAACAAGCAGTAATTCTAACAATATTCAATTCCCAAAACACACACGAAGTCTAAGGCCAAAATCTTTGTTCAAACTACAAAAAATGCTAGGAAACCAGTAGTTTTGTCTCAGAAACAAAATTAAGTAGCTCTCACTCACAAAATTCCACAGACAGGAATGATTACATTAAATGACACAAAGAGGGGCACTCTCTCCTCTGGTCCAGTTTGAGTCATCTGTCAGTGCCATGGACACGCTGGAGAAGCCACACACAAAAGAGGAGTTCAGAGAACAGGAGTCTGCATTTCTAACACAGAAAATAAGATGCTACTCTCAACAGTCACAACAAAATAAAGCCCCTTGCAGAGCTATGTATTTTAATTTGAGACACATTGCAAACTAAATACATTAAACTAAGTTCTGCACATATTCCTTATGGTCGCCTAATTCACTTAATGTTATTTTATTACTTGAATCACTGCAGAGCTTCTGTAAACACATCATGTGGCTCTCCAATACAAAATGCAGACTAGTTTTGGAAGGCTGCAGGTTGTGTGTTTTTGTGACGTTTTGTTTTGTTCTGGGGTTTTTTTGGTTTCATTTTGTTGCGTTTTAAAATTGTTTTTGTTTGGCTACAGTTTGTGTACAGGACAACCTTTTTTTGCTTTTAGAAAAAAAATTTAGTACTACTTTGAGATGTATTTTAGCCACTGAAGATGATGTCTGGAGATCAGTTTATTTTAATAAACAGTAGTAGTCCAGAAGTTTTTACAGCATGTAATAAAGTTACCTGGAAACTGTAGAGGAATTCCACAGGTACTTTAATGATCACTAGCTCTTTGTACATATTCACATCTAGTTTTATGCCGTATCACAAATTATTCTTCAGTTCTGAACAGAAAAAATTAACAGATCCATAAGGAATATAAGAAAAGCAGTTACAGGAAAGGCTATAAAAAAGAGAAATTCAGAGTTAAGGAAGTTATTAAGAAAGTTGTCATTGTCTAACTTATACCATTGTTCTTGCAATCAAAAAACAGTAGCATGTTGGTTTATATTAAAGAATCACTGCTCACTGGTAGCTGAATTGGAAAATACTTCATTTCTGTTTGCACTTAATTGAAAACAGTCTCACCATTCATAAGTAGCATTTGCTCAGGCCACAACCTCAGTTTTAGAGAACCTTAAACACAAGAAATAAAACCACTAAAATTACTGTCCAAGGACCATGCTGTAAGGCATTACCACTCGCAGAACAAACCCACTTAAACAGAGCCCATACTAATAAGTTACACTATTTCCAAAACAACAGAATCTGCTTCATTTTAACACTCATTTGCCTCTGCTAGTGATGCTCCTTGTCACGAATCTCTTACACACAAGAGGTCCACCGAGCTCCCACGACCATGCAAGAATGCAAATTAACAAATGTTAATTTTTCTCCATCATGTTATAAGATGAACCTTTTCACAAATTGATGTATATATTTCAAAGAGACAGATTAGACACAGCTCTAGAATATTGTGCTTGGAGATAACGAAGTGGACCTGAGAAAACTATCTTTTTTATTTCTCATTTCTACTAAAAAAAATTAAGAGTTCTAAATAAAATGCCCAAATAATACATTCTCCAATTATTAGTGAAATTATTTTCTTTATTCCCCTCTGTACTTGCCAAAGCAGGACTTGTGAGAATTGGCAGGGGGAATATCCTCCTGAAATTAATTGTCTTTATGTACTGATATTAAAAGCATTTGCCCCAATTATGTTACAAAACAGTTTTGTTCCAGAATAACAGTATTTTCTGTATCATGGTGGGTACTAAGGCTATAACCATGTACTTAAACCCCAAACAAATTACGTTCAGAGGAAATGGAAGCACACAGTAATACTCACTGCACAAAGGAGCACAGATTTAAAAACCCCAACTTGTCCCAAACTGTAATTTGCTGCCATACTATTTTTCACCTCACAAACATAATGAGATATTACTAGTTTCCCAGCTGCCTGTCTCAGCAGTTTTGTTTTAAAATTAATTTCTCTGTGACTGGGTTGCAAATCAGAAACATGCCTTAATCTCCTAAGTGGTCAAGATTCCCAAGCAAGTGACCACTGCAACTAATTCCACCATTAAGCAAAACCAGCTTACAGACAGCACAGTACTGTCAGGTTTTAATATCACCAGAGCTAAACACAAATCTTGGCCCTTGTTAATGAAGAAACTGCTTTGCCCCTCATGATATTCCTCTGTGTGTCACTGTAGTGCACAGAAACCAAGACATGCTGCTTTGCATAAAGCAATTACAGTGCACAGCATACCATCACAAATGTAACTTGTTATGGATAGGGCATAATAGACAACAATTCTGATGCACTTCTGTCACTTTATATACACGTGTGTTTAACCATTTAAAGCAGATTCAGGAATCAATCCAAATAGCCCTTCTTTAAAGACCTAATTACTCAACAAATAACTACAAGGTCCTTTAAACGAGAGAAATAGCATTATGCTTTCCTGGAAAGGATTTTAAGATTCTTTCTTCTGGCAAGAAAATTGTTTCTATCTGACAACCCCGCATCAACTTAACATTTCTCTTAAAATTTAAACTACATATATAAACCGTTCAGGTGATCTCTGGTCTCCCATTCTGGTGCAGCAAATTTTGAGGACACCTTTTCCAATTACCAAATTCAAGTATAATTTAACTATGGAAAAAGGTATTTTACATTTATTCTTCCAGAGCTGCAAGTTTGGAACAGGTGATTCTTTATGCTCTTTTACAGATCATTTCGTACCTACGTCTTTTTTTAATCACTGGAGAAATTATAAATTATATCAATTGTGATGGGTGAAGTGTGGTTTACTGAGAGAAGAGCTGAGCACTCCCTGGATATTGGACAATGAATTTATTCAAATAATTACTGAGGCATGCTGCTAACTCTTGAAGATGTTAAGAGCTAGAATCACTAGATGGATCTATCACCCTCCCTCTTTTCCCATGTCAAAAAATTTTACTTATTTTCTCATTTACTTTCATCAGTGAAAAAAGGTCCATTTAAAAAGGGAGTTGAGTCACCAGGTGGGTCCCCCAGACACACACACAGGTCAGGCTGTAAAGCACTCACAAGCCTGTTAAAGGACCTGCTGCCAAGGACTGGCTTTACATCTATTTATAGCATAACATGGTGAGGCCAGATAAATCTTATTAGCCTATTTAACAGTTATTTGGAGATTTATTTAAAATGCAATAACTTAAAAATAACTGCATAAGCTTCAGTTTCTTCAAAACGTTTTAAAGCTTAAGCAACACCCTGTTAAGGTTGTTAGCAACACTACCCTTGAAAGCCTTTCACACCTTTAATAACTGCAGAATACTGGTGAATGAAAGGACCTCATGAACTCCAACAATCACAGCAAACAAGCCTTTCATTGCATCACCTTCAGGTAAAATATGTGCACACTAAATCAGCAAGACAAATTCAAGAACTAATACCTTTTTGTAAATGGATTTAAATAAGCTAATTTTGGTCTTTGGCACTAGGTCTCAGTAACCAGAGAGAGGCTTAAAATCACAGACCCACATGGCAGAAACAGAGGACAGTAAACATTACTGCTGCACAGATGTCACCGGAGGTAGAAAGATGCAACTTGGAAAAAGAATGTGATGACCAGATTTTTAAAAAGAAAGAAAAAATAATCCAAACTCATTTTATGCTATGGAGTGAAAAATGAGGTACTTGAAGTGTATGCCAGAAAGGCAAACAAAGCTCTAAGAATCATTCATGGGTGCATTAGTGTAAATCAATCATAAGAAACAACTTCCTCTTAGGAAACACAAATTCCTGACTCACAATTAAGGCTGAAAAAAAAAAAGAGGAGAAAAAAAGAAAAGAGCTAGCAGAACAAACTATGAACTGCAAGCAGCTGGGCACATTTTGTTACAGGAAATAAAACAATTAACAATGACCCTTTTTCTACACCTGACTTTCAGTATGAGATATATCTCTGTATAACATCCCCCTGGCTTAACATTTCAGTTTAATTTTCACTATCATTTGAAGGGGAGGAAAGGGGAAATCAACTCCATAATTATTTAATGGTTTTAAGTTAAGCTTATCTTTTTCCACTCCTGTGCAGAAGACTATTTACTTCTATCTTAGCAACAGTGGTCCAACAACCTAGTCAAATGTCTACGTTAATTTAGCAGAGATTTAAGTCAAAAAGCTACCTTGTACCCAGGTGTTTTACCTACTGTTATCTCCATTCTTGAGAGAAGTCCACATGGAAAAAACAAGAGCAACATGCATATTCACTTATGCTTCTGTGATGAATGCAGTGAAAGACAAGCTTTGAAAAACATTCCATTTTCTGCTTCTCTGTACAATACAAAATTAGAGGAGGCTGAGAAGCCACTAAAACTTTAAACATAATTAGGTTTACTAGCACATAACTCCATGCAAACCTTGTCCACTCTCACAGCTTCTATAAGAAATGTTAAGTGGAATGTAGTGTTCAAAAGGAGGAAAACATTAGGATCTCTGTTAGCTGTAGCTTTATTGTCTTGTACCCTTTTAAAGAATGATTTATTTCAGTTGTTACCAGCATTACAGAGTTAAACACAATAGCACCACACTGTGGGAGAAAGCACTGCCATATACACATAGTGAATGAGGCAGCAATTAGGAATTGATGCAGCCTAAGAAATGTTTTCAAGTGTTTTGGAAGTTATGCGTGGCCCTCAAGTTTAGAAGGATATGAGGTCTGAAGTGCTGTTTAGTAACTTTTACTACTAAATGAAAGATCCAACTTAAGATGTCAAACTTAAAGGTGTATTACAGCCAGATTTGCAATGTATTTCCGATCTCAGTAAATCCGAGCATGTAGAACTGTGCATCCCATTCCCACTGATTTTATTAACTCTGAGATATTGAGTAAAGTACCATAGGCCATTCCACCTCAGAAACATCAAAAGCAGCTGCCACATGCAAACCTTGCTTACATCCAATTAAAAACTCAATGCTCCAGCCTCCTGCTGAGAAGCTTATAAAAAGTTTCCCAGAGCTTATAAAAAATCCTGAGCGATGTTTTTCTAAATCATACACAGACAATAAGAGACTGGTTGAGGTTGGAGGGAAACTCTGGAGGTCATCTGGTCCAGCCCTCTTGATCAAGCAGGGCCACACACAGTGAGCTGCCAAGAACCATCTGCTTTGGACCATCTCCAAGGGATGGAGACCAACAACCCCCCTGAGCAATCTGTGACAGTGCCCAGCATCCTCACAGTAAAAACCCCGATGTTTCCTCACCTTCAGCCAGTCTTGTGTTTCACTTTGTGCCCATTGCTCCTCTCACCTCCCTCAGCCTCCTTGGGGACCTCCAGCCCAGGATGCCACTGTCCCTTTTTTGCCCACCTTGGTGCCCACCAGCACAGGACTGTCCTGCAGACACCTCTCCAGTCAGGCAGCCCTTCTGGCTCCTGGATTGTTCCTCCCCACACTTATCCTTGTGGAATTGCTCGAGGCTCCTGCCAGCCCATTGCTCCAGCCTGCCAGGGTTGGCACCAGGACCCTCTGGAGTACCAGCCACTCCTCCCAGTTTGGTGTCATCAGCAAAGCTAATGAGTGTGCTGAAGAGGACTGGACCCAGTATTGAACCCTGGTGTGCAATGATGGTTCCTGGCCTCCAGCTGGACTTCGTGCCACTGATAAGCAGCCACTTCAATCCTCCTCACTGTGTGGTCAACCAGCTCCTATTCCTTTATTTTCTCTGAGAATCATAAGGGACACATTTTCAAAGGCCCTTCTGAAGTCTAGAGAGATGATATACTTTGCTTTTTCTTCATCTACCATGATTTCTTTTCTCATAGGAAAAAAAAAAAAAAAAGATGGCAGCTATGAGTAAGGACCAAAGATCCTTGAAAACAACTCACAAATCAAACATCCAATTAAATTTCAAACATTTGTTCCATGAGGGCAAGCTGAGGAAAATGAACTTGTGCAGCCTAGAGAAGAGGAGGTATAAAGGACTAGCTAGCACTAGTCTTCCAGCAGCTAAGAGGCTATCAGGAAGACACAGCCAAACTCTTTGCTTTGGTCCAACAGCACACACACAGTGATCATGCATGGCATAATTCATTCATTTCCAAAATTTCATTCATTTATCTGAGTCCTCAAGCTTTTTTTGTTTGTTTTGCCCAAGGAACAATGCAACACAAATCTTATTTATCCACTCTACTGCCTCTGGAATGATGGGTCACTATACAGGAGAGAAAACTGCTACAGCAACAAAGGCTGAAAGGGATATTCTTTTTTTCACCCATAAATCTTCAGACACTGAAAGAGGCCAGCAGCAAGAGAGTTTGTACTGCATTCACACTATACAGTACATTAAGCAACTCCAGCCTTATTAGTCTGAGGCAGAAGTGACAATGACCTGCTTCTTTCCAGCAGCATAAAAGACAGAAAAAATCCACAGGGAGGAGGGAGAGAGAACCATTTTCTGTTGTTGACTGAATATAAATAACTGTCTGATTGACACAAAACCCTGACTACATCCATACACTGGAATCTTCTCCTCCAGTGACAGATAAGAGCATCACACAATTCTATAGAGACATGGGAAACTGAATGGCATCACAGTCTCTTGCATATTTCTAAGAAGGAAATGTAAAATTACAATGCCTGATTTCTGGTAAGCCACTATACAAAAATACTGTATGAGCAAGGCTGCTTTTTATTATGTCTATGCAGAAGGTTCTTTTACACTAAAGCAGCCTTTCAAAGGTAATTTTCAGATTTATGTTTGTAAAATTTTTTACATGGCAACATCCTTCCAAGAACATTTAAACAACTCTCTTGCTTGGTAAAATGCCGAAAGCAGCTGAAGGTGAATTCTGACTGTTGGTGACCTTGTACAATCCCATCCTTGCTCAGGAACACTGTGAGGAAACAGGAAACCACTGCCACTTTTAACAGCCCTATGCTGATTCCTTTGCAACTCATTTGAGTCTAGACACTAGATTTGAAAAACCAGTCTGGTTACAGTATTCACACTGCACATCACAGGAAATGAAGAAAGTGTCACATTTGCTAATTTTAAAAGTCACACTTAGTAAGTAGTCCTGGATAATTTTTAAGTTTGCAATGCTAGCAGGATTTTTTTTTTTAAACCAATGACTTACATGCATCATATAGAAATGTTAATTAAGAACAAAATGCTAAGAATTTCAAGAAGTGGAGGAACTTATTCTTTCAGAAAAAAGACAGAAACAGTACCAGCAGGTAGATAAATGAAATCCACAGGACCCAGAATTTTGATGTTAATAGAGAATACATCGATCATTTGACTTCAGGAGACTAAAAAACCCAAACCATCACAGAAAACCCCACCCCAAAACAAAAACAAACAAACAAAAAAACACAAAAAACCACAAAAAACCAAAAAAACCCAAAACCACCCAAAACCCAAGTGAACAAAACAAACAAAGGAAAGGTCTGCTCTGACAGCAAGATTTAAAGAAAAGTCTGTCAAGAGGTACAAAATTCTTCTATATTTTTTTACACTGTCTAAAACTAAGACTGTCAACTGAGCATGAGCTGACAAATTTTTGTCCAGTGAACGTCTTCAAGGTGGGTTGTGGCAATAATGTTTTCATATAATGTTAGCAAATTTGCATTAAAAAAAAAAAAAGGCCCAAATGACTTTTGCTAAATTGAGAATTTTTATGTATTCACAAGACAGCTGCAGCACGTTGCATGTACACAGGATCAGGTAATCCAAGCTGGCAGAGAGCTGTCAAACAGAGCTATAACCAAGTGCTGTTTCCTCTACTGGAGATGAACACTATTCCATTCCTTGCCTTGGGATTCCTGCAATTGTTCCCTAGCCTGCTTTAGTCTGAACAAGCTATGCTAACAACACAGAATTTTTGAAACATTTAAATTAACCTGGTTCATCTAAAATGAAGGCAGCTGTGACACAAGCACTGGAGACAAGGAAAGAACAAAAATGAAGATTGAGCAGGAGTAATTTAATCAGTTAAAATATAAGAATTAAGAAACAGGGAAAATATAACTTGAGACGGCTGACAACAATCAGCTATTACAACACACAATTACCCCATGATTCAGCTCAGTACAGTTTTCTGAAGTCAACACTTTTGTTCATATCTTATTTTAACATACTAAGAACCTCAACTCTCCTTGCTCTTCTGGCTAAATGGCACACAAATAAAGAAAGAAATCGCTGCAATTAAAAACATTCAACTTAAAAGCCACTGAATACTGAACACTTGATGGCAATAACCATGTCAAACTTTCTATCCCTACTCATGAATCAGTCTTTGCACCCTTCTGCATACTCTGCTTTGCTAAAATGGTCTCTCTTGTGTTTGACTATCACCTCCTGCCTTTCATGATTCTCATCTTGTTTCCATTTCTCTTCCCCCTTCTCCAGCACCAGCTGTGTCTTTTCCACAACCTTTAGCTCACCTGGGATGTTTTCCCCACCACCTTTACAAATAACCTGTCATTAACCAGTAAATAAATCTCTACTTGCTGCTGCTTTTGCCTCCCTCAAACCACACAGGCAATCACAGCATCTCCTCTGGTTGTTTGTTCAATTTCACTTTTCAAACTCTGTTCCTTATTCCTTCATATGAACCTACTTTCCTCATCTTTTTTTCCTCTCTCTCTTCCTCCCACAGTCACCCTCAGCAGGAATCTCTCTCTCAGCAGCTTCCTACTCCAACTTCTGTTCCCCTTCTTTCTCATCCTGCAGCATCAGCAGAAGCAGGCTGGACCATGCCCCAATTAACAACACAAGCTTCCAAAACTCCACTTGGCTGAGATTTCAGTGATTCCTGCTCCCTCCCCTTCAAGAGTAACAGAAAAAGAGAAAAGGCATACCATTGAGAAGTTATACGTTTTTTAAAACTCTGTTTTAGTTTTTAAACAGAATACGTAGATTTTTCACAGACATTGTTACAGACACCCTAAACTTTGAAGTCCTTCACTTACCAACACACATAAACAATGAATCAGTCACATATTTAAAAGCTGCTACAGGAACTTTTAGAGTTATTATTTTTCCAATATATTGTCTGTACCAATGACTGCTTTTTCATACCTTTTCCATAAAACATTATAATATAGTAATTCTTAGTGAGAAAACAAAGGGGTTTTTACACTATATACACATATACTAGGTATGCTTTAGAACATTTCTGCTTCTGTTTTTCTACAGCCTTCATTTCTTTGCATTCATCCTCCTGACATAAGTTTTCTATGTTGAATCTGAAATGCTACTATAATCCATTTCACAGAATTCTAGGTCAGTTTTCTGTAAATATTGGCATCTATTCTCCTTCTTCCTTTTCCTACCATTTTCCCAGATTTCCCTCTTTATGACCCTCAATGACATTCTTCAATTTTTACCTCTACTACTTTTGTTATGATATACTTTATGTTTTTTTAATATGAGCTAAAACAGTGTTTTCTATTATTGCATAAAAGACAGTTCACCTGGAAAAAATAATAAACCACACTGACTCTTTCAAGCCAAAAAAAAAACCCCAAAAACCAAAAACAAACAAAACCAACCAAACAAAAAAACCACCAAAAACAAACAAACAAAAAAAAAACCAAACAGAAAACACCAAAGCAAAAACAGCATTCATGAGATGAACTGGACAAAAACAGCCAGCAGGAGCACATCACATTTTAATGGACTGAAGTGCTCTTCCCTACAGCAGCACGGAACAAGAGAAATAAACAGCATTAGAAGCTCCAACCTGTACACTAAAGTTTCCTTCACAAGCAAGAATACCACCTAAATTCCCCATTACCTGTAGAATTGTGTGGTTTTGGCTACAGAATCACCCAGACAGAACAGCAGGACTGTAGAGCTCCACATCTACTGCTCCAGAATGTAACTATCAACTCTTTTCAACACAATGTGAAATTAAAGTACAGAGGAAACTTTAAATAAGTACATGATGACACCAGAACACTTACAAAGAGAACCACAGCCTACAGGCAATGCTCTGCCAGGCTTCTCAAAGTAGAATTTGGGCAAAATCTTTGGTCTAAACCTAGCACTGAATCAATTCCATTTAATACACAGATGTAGATTCTTCTTTGACAAAAGCAGAGGCTGGAACTCCCCAATGACTTAAGCAGGCACATCATATGACTAAAGCTAATTCAGAGGGGGGGGGAAGAATGAAATGAAATTTTAGAAATACAAAGTTGTTGTTCTTTTAATGTAGAACTTCATCCCTAAAAATTGCCTATTTACTCCTATCAGGACAAAAAGCCCAATGACTAACTCAATGTCATTAAACCACAGATAAGTATCCCTTTAGCCTGTGACAATATAAAAGCTCAAACTTTTAATTTGCTATTATGTGTAATAACCTATAAGAGATGTGAATATGTTCAAAAAACATCTGCACTGGGGATATTTGGAAAAACATAATTGCTTTATTCATCTTAAAGCAGTAATGGCAAAATACTAATTAAGATAAAACTTGGCAGCTCAGTATGAGTGATAGGTCCAGAAAAAAGCAAAAATTACATCTTTAGCCTGGACAGAACAGCATGAAAATATTTCAGCAGGTAGTTTTCTCTGAATACAGATTAGTTTTTCTGATGTAAGGTATCTGACAGTGTTCAGTCACTGTTGAGATCTGAAGACAAGTCAAGGGGGTGTAAGTCTCAGAAATGGAATTAAAACAAATTCTCACAAAACATCAGATCCAGCTGATGCCTTAAGATGATCAACATCATGCCTCTTTAATAATACTACTACTAGCACTAATAATAATAATTGAAGAAAAAAAAAGAAAAAAGGCTTGCAGATGCTACAGTAAATGCATCTATCTGCTTCAAATCTGGGTGCAGACAAGGCTCAGTTTTGGCAATGAGAACCTGGCAAAAGACAGCTGGAATATGCACTGTGACTGGTGGTGAATGGCTATAGACATGGCAGGAGATGATAAATCTGACACAGCCTTCAGCAGAGATGCAGCTTCAGCACAGCTACAACAAGTAGAAAAAAGTTTCAAGTCTGTAGCGTATGAACCTTCCCAGCTGGAGTAAGGCTGAATGCTGAAAGGAAGGATTTATGGCCAAGCAGCTTGTTTAAAACTCAGGTTTTTTTCCCTCGATATACTGAAAATTATGCTATACATGTGCTTTAGAAATAAGTAAATGAACAAACCCATTTTTGCCCCCACAGACAGTTACCACCTTACTATAAAACTCTCTTGGGTAAGCTTAGGCCATATTTCAGAATTTAATGCACTAATTAAAATAAGGACTTGCAGCAGCTAAGCAAGGTTTTCTTTAATCAGTTTGTTCAAGCATTCATTTCAATTCTATCCTACCTTGCAAAAAAGCCAAGTCTGATTTACTCCTACCCCTAGACCCAGTGTCATGTTAGAAGGAACCAAGAAGAATGATGGTCACAATTATCTGCTTTTTCTCTCCACATTCAAATGAGAAGCAGCTGAACATGTCAAGAGCTGCCACCTTAACTACCACTACACAGGGACATACTATCCCTGATTGTCAATGCAAACACATACTACAGACTGATTAATCAAAGTCCCCTTTCCCATTGTTCAAGGTCAAATGAAAAGAATAAGCAATACTGCACACCTGAGAGTCAGATCTTGCTTTTCCCTTCCCGCTGGGTGCACACTTGGAATGCAAAATAAATACACTCTCCTGTATACCTTGGATCTGTTCTCTCCAAATACCAAGAGGGTGATTCCCACCCCCCCATCTTATTATGGAAATCTTACAACACCGACTGCTAAAGCCAAAACCACATCATATGGCCAAAACCAGAATGAAAACAACCCATGAAAAGAGTGCTATAGGGTATCAGTTTAAATCATTTTAGATAGTTCACAAATGTCACAGTTCAATTGTATGCCCACGGTAGCAGCACTTGGGTTGAGCCACACTTCATTTATTTCCAACTGTTTGCTCGTTTAATCTTTTAAGGAGAAAGGACTCCACATGGCTAGAAAATTCCAGCTCTTGTCCTTTCTGCAGGAATCTGCCCAAACAAACTTTAAAACTATTGCTTTATTGTCAAGGGTTTAGTCCAAATGTGACTTCAAATACAAGCTGGAGGGATACAATTTAAAAGTGCTTTTAGTTTGGCATTGTATATTCAAAACTGCTAATGACCTCCTGATCCTCTTTTTTTTTTTTTTTTTTTTTTTGGATCATTCAAGAAAGGTTCTGGTTTGGTTCTCAACAAATGTGACACTTCTACATGTGACACTCAAGGAAGAGATAACTTTTTAAACTATGTGATACCTCTCTGTGACAAACTAGATTTCAAGTACCACTAAGGCAGCATCACTGAAAGGCCCCTTCTCCCACTAATGTTTTCCAGCACATGACAACCACATGGAATCAGTCCACTTGAGAAGCAAAAAACATTTGTGGCAGATACAATTTTTTTAAAGAAAGTTTAATCTGTGCTTTCCTTCCAAAGATACAGGCACAATCTTTTTTCTGACAAACTGGTTTCCTGTGATTTAACTGTTTTCATGGCTTCCACTGCACCCCAATTCCCACTCAGGTGAAGATGAAAGTTTTAAGAGTAACTGCATTGTAGCTGGAAAACTGGCCAAAATCCATGAAGAGAATGACCAAGTGGGAAACTTATGAAAGGGGTGAGGGGAGAAAGACACCTTTTAATACTGATTTTTTTAATCAGTCTAGTTTATTCCCCCAAAAGAGCAAGAACTTAAACAAAAATGACAAAAAGGGGGGAAACACATCTCAAGGAACAATGCTTGATGAGATTGCTTTTCAGGTTTTTTTAGAACTTCATTATATGCATTTTCCTACATAAAAAGCTTTTGAAAATTAACAGAAACTCCTTTCTGGACAAGGTAAAGATAAACTTCAGCCATGATATTAATATCGTGAATATCATCTACTATTTGCTGTCAACTCCCTCACAAGGAGAAAATTCCCATTTTACAGAACTGCTGACAGAAAGCACTAAGATTTACAAGATGCATCTAAGATACACTGCATAAACATCACCATACCACTGTTTACATAAACTATCAAAGACTATAATTTAAATGAACTGTTTTTATGAGAATTATCTGACTATAGTTAGAATCTTTACTACTAGACACTTTTTTCATTAACTTAAATCAAGAAACCATATTAACTGGTAAAAGAGCATATGCTAATCAATTTTAATTAGCAATTCACCTTCAACATAACACTGAGAAGCTGAACATAACCCTTTTTTGACTCTGAATAGCACCAATCATTCACAAATACACTGAGGATTTGGGACACTGGATCATTCCCAACCATACTACCATATTTACCTTGCTGATTGCTAGCTCACTAATACTGAACAATAGCCCTTCCCAACCTACCTGTTAAAAAAAGAGGAGTAACATAAAATGTGCTCTACTGAGAAACAGGGCTAGGGAGGGCTGTGAAAACATCTGAAACTACAAAACAACCACAACAATAGAGGATACTTTCACACAAGATCCACACTGTCCACTGCCTCACTCCTACTGCACACAGTAACTATGCCAGGATCAACACTCTGCTCCTCATTCTGGGTATCACAACTCAGCTCCCATTTATTAAAGCAGACAAAAATATAGGGGGTTTGCATGTTTTGCAGGGTCTTAGCTCCAAGCAACTGAAATATTTAACTAGAACCTAGTCAAATGTGATTTTGGACTTAGCACACCTCGGAGCATTTGAGCCGCTCGAAGGAATGCTGATTAAAAGATTTCTGCACATCATTAAAGAACAGCATGTTTTCTGAAGCTTTATAAACAACACATTTCCAAAGAGCATTTAAGCTGATAGAAGATCATATTTATGTTTGCTAGAAGTGAAGAAGGATGGACAAAAAAATTTGAAGCATTTTACCAGACAATTTACATATGCATAAATTTTAAAATAATTTTTAAAAATCCAACCCAACATACAGTATTGATACCGTCTCTGATATACTAACAGGGAAGGATCACACATCCTTTCAAATGAATTTACTGGTGTAACATTTTCCACAAAACATGAACTCCTGCACAAGACATGCTTCAGACTTTGGAGATGCAACTTTTTCCTTTCTCTTGGAGATTTGCATTTCTGGTTTAATTTGAGCAGTAGGTATGTAAGTTTTCCTGAGATTTCAGGAGTTACCCTGTAAAACAGCATCAGCCTAAAAAAAGTAGCAAGGGGAAAAAAAAAAAAGCCACATTTTAAAATCATTTTTGAGGATCACCCTCCACTCCCTGCAAAATCATAGAGACTAGATAAATTAGAAAATGTGAAAAATACAAAAAGCACTTTCTGCTAGTTAGAGTATACAGGAAAGACTGGACCAGGTTCATAGTTATTAAGTATAAAACACTTGTTTTATAAATGTTGTTGCTGAAAAAAACCTTATTTTCCCAGAAACTGATTGGGTAGGGAAGCATGGTTGCTAAGACAGGTCAACCAAGATCCTATTTCCCCCTGGTGAGAAGAGATGAGAAACTTCCTTCTTCCACAGATGCTCACAGGAACACAATTCAGCTGCACAGAACCACCTCTCTTCCTTGAGCTCTAGACAGAAGCAGTGAAGCCACACAACTTTGCTTCTTCCACATTGAAGAGGCAAAGTCAACCTAAGAAAAACACTCCCCTCTAGGACTTTTACAGTTATTGTGGAGAAAAAAACCCAACCCAACAAACAAACAAACAAAAGTCACAATAAATACCTGAACTGTCATCAGGACTTTGAGGAGACAGGAACAGAACAGGTTACCCTGTACCACTCCCTCTACAGAAAACAAACACAGGTCTCAACACTACAGTCTCAGCTGGCTGCAGATTCAAAGATAAAATTATAATGATGACACTTGTTCAAAGGTTCCCGTAACTCTGAGGAGAAATCTTTTCTTAGCTCAGGTTTCAGAAACTAGAACTGCAGTTTGATTTTGCAGCAAGCCAGTTTCCATGGGAGCAAAATTCTGACTGACAGTCATCCTACAGTCTGCTGGGAGCCCAGTGAGTGAAGAAAACTAAAGGAGATCTCAGTGTAAGCCAGAATACACCGTGTGAAACAACATATACAAGTTGTTAGGAAAAATTGTTAGTTGATAGGAAAAGAAATGTGAGTCAAAGCAGGGAAAAAAAAAATCTATAACGAAGCTTTGGCAGAGCAACCGAGGAGCATCATATTACAAAAGAAATGCTAAAAGAATGAAAACTGCTAAAGAAACATTGAAAAACCATTCAGGTGTATTGGCACACAAACTGGAAATAAAATGCTGATGCTAAAGAAACCAGCAAAACCCAAAACTATTCTATATTCAATAACCAACCAACAGAATATACTGTTATTACAACAGTAAATACAGCAAGAGGAGCGTGGCTTACAAATTTTAACACCCAAAATGAGAGCAAAAAAATGCAGGAATGTTGCTTATTAACTACAGCTGTAGCTGAAGATGAAACAAAGACAAATACAAGATATAAAGAATACAAGATATTTCTCCTTAGAGAAACTCCCTAATATATTCTCAGGGAAAAAAAACCCACAGGGGACAGCTATTTTCTTCACTATACAAGCTTTACAAAATAAATTCTTCTAACAGCAGTTGTGAAATTCAACAAAAATTTGTCTTTTTTGAATACAGATGAAAATGCAGGATGAAATAGCAGCTCAAGATAAATTTCATCAAGAAACTAGAGATGGCAGCAAAGTCTCAAGCTAGAATCTGAGTGCAAGAGGAAAAGTTAAATGAAAAGGAAAGTTCTGAGTAATTCTTACAGCTTTGTTCAAACAATAAACATTTCAAGTTGGATTTCCTTTTTTTTTCCCCCTTTTTTCAAACAGTGACCAAAAAAAAAAATTTAACCCATCAGTAAGAACAGCTACAAACCACTGTAAGGCTCTATTTTTAAATGCAAAAACTTCACAGATCAATTTTTAGTGCACATGAGAAAAAGAATTTTGAAGTAGCTTTCAGCAAAATACACGTTTAAATTCCAACGTGCATCAATATTCTTCCATGTCACTGCTGATTTCTGAATGTTCCACACATATATCTGAAGCCACATTTCAGGAAGGTATTATTCTTACACTTTTCCTTGTCTTTGCCACTGTAACAAGTACTGAGAAGCTGGATATAGCCTGGGTTTTGAGAAGACAATTTCCCACATTTATTTCCTGGAACACTTTAAATTTTTAAAAAATACAGTAGCAATATGAGAAACTAAGTCCCATTCTGAAATACAGCAAACATTCAGGGAAAGAATCACAGAAGGTTCACGGAGTGACCACGCTTTTCTACTTAACTGCATCCCTAAGAATAATTTCAAATTATACTTCTGAGTTTGCTGTTTAACACAACACCTTCAGGATCCCGGATATTGAAAAGCACCATCTCAAGAGAAAATAACCAAACCAACAGTTTTGCTGTGGATTTTGCCTCGCTACTACCTGGGACATGTTCTCAGATCTTGTCAGTCCATGCCAGTGCAGAGGCAGCTGCCACTCATCAGTGCTTGGAGCAATCCTCCCAAAATCAGGACATTCAGATTAAAATCCTTCCCTAACATACACTGCCTGCAAAAGCACTCACCAGGCTAAATGATCTGGGAAACAAAGGTATTCCTAACACTCCCAGCTGATGTTTTATGGAATCACTTAAAAGTCAGGTGGTCCACTAAGAATGGAAACTAAGCATCCATGATGATCATCCTCACAAAGCAAAACAATAAAGAAATCTAATTCCCAGTCCCTGTTCTGAGTAAATTTTAAGTATTTCAAACACACAACACAAAACAACTCTACAATCTATTTGAAAACATCCCTTTTCAACACAGCAAATGGACAACTCGAACTTCTGAAAACTTCAAACTAAGAATCCAAGTAAGAAGATTCATCTGCAAGAGCTGAGAAAGTATCCTCAAAGTGTATCTCAATGGTAGCTATGAAGTTTTGAATACTTCACAATTACAAGTGCCTGCAGCTGATAAAAAAATTGACACACTTGAGATCTAAGATTAGGGAAAGAACTTCTGATATTTTAAGCACCCTGTTTACTTTATACTTTTAAAGATAATTGAATCTTAAGAGCTGAACATCCGAGAAACTAGGCCAACAGGTAACTGCTTTTTCCAGAAAGGAAAAAGTAAGAAAAATAATCTTAATCTAATAGCCCTAACTGAGCAAAACAGTTCTGCCTGACCTTCAGTTTTGAAAACCCCCTTTGCTCCTTGCATGTCTGTAGTGCTGAAGGTCTGAAATTAAGATAATTGCAGAAACACACTAAGAAAGAGGTTACTAGTTTGGAGGTTATAGAAAGGAAAACAGTGTTTTCTATAAATAGAAGTTGTTAGTTTTCAATCTAAACTTGATCTAGGTGCACTAGCACAGGACTTTTCCTAAAAGGACCCTAAACAAAAACCCAAACAATAAACCCCAACACAACAGACAGAAAGGCAGATATTTTAACCGAAACAAGTTCTTGATCAATACGATACATTTCACATTTAAGTTTCGAGCAAAACAAAATCTGAAAATAGGTGGCTCGGGAAAACTTTGCTTTTGAATTTCTTGAACATTCTTAAATATGCTATCAGAGCTTTTGCACATAATCACACCAGAACCAGAAGTAATAGATTTGGTTTCTATAAAGATTAGAATTACTCATAAACATCAAGCACACTTGCTCTTCTGAATACACTCAACTGTAAACATTTATAAAGTCCTGAAGGTCTCAACAAGGCACGTGCACATTTGAAAAACACCTAACCATGTCAGAAGCTAATATGCTTCAAAGAATTCATTCAAATATTCAACAAGTAAAAATCCCAGATTTAGTTGCTTTCCTAATTTTAATTGGCTGTGTCACCAATTAAAATCCTGAATGGAGTGAGATCCTAATGTAAGCTTGGTTTTAATTACAGGAATGTCTATGTGTATAGGAAGAAGGAAAAAAGAAATTAAGACCATAAAAACAACAGATTTATTTTGTGTCCATGTGTTAATAATTGTATGTTCATTTGGAATGTTTCCTTTCCCCTAAAAAAAAAAAAGTAATCTGCTTCCCTTTCTTCTTGCCCTTTCCTCACCGTCATCTGGATTATTGCAGAAAAGGGTTTGGAAGCTAATTTCCTGATTATACAAAAAAAAAAAAAAAAAAAAAAAGCCAAACATCCTATTGCCTTCCCAGACCTACAGTGCAGTCAGAGCCTGCTCAAGGTCGAAGATAGAGGGATGGAGGGAGATAAAATGTGCATGCAGCCAGACCAGTGCTGACAGACAGATCTCTTCTCTAAACCCATCCAAACTCAACCTATCTGCTGCATTCAAGTTCAACCCTGGCAAACATAAAGAGCTCCACAAAGCTCTTTTCTAGGAAAAAATGCAAGTTCAGATCACAGTTGATGGAGAAAAGATCCCATCACTTAATATATAATTGCCTAAATTGTTTGTCATCTTCGCAGGCTACCCTCACCCCCAGCCTCTCTATCATCTTCTCCTAACCAGGAGGGGGTGGAGGAGTGGCTTGAAGAAGGGAGATAAGATTACCTCACTTGCTTCTTCACTATCCCCTCCATTTACAGGTGTATTGATCCCTCTAATTGAGGGCAAATGAGTGCTTTCCCACGGTTCAGAACTGTTCCCCTCTGTTCAGTATCAGGAACAACATCTGGAGCCAAAAAAAAAAACCCAGGAGAAAGTGGCCAGTGGACAAGTCCATTTGGATTATCAGGATTTCCTTGCAGAAGTGTGGAAATAAAGCAATAACACATTCCTTTGGCTGGCTTCTTTAAGCTGGAACATCAAGGACACAGCCAAAGGTTTCACTCACAGACAGACCCTCTCCCCAAAATCTAAGTGGGAGAAAAAAGAAGATAGAGGAGCATGCCTAAATTCTGAGATGGTCAGGGCAAGTTGAACTTTGTTTTAGAAGTTCTTTAGTTATTTTTTTCTTTTTCTTTTTTTTTTAATTTTGGTGGTATGTCTACTTCACAGACCCATATAACAGAACACCTAGAAACAGATTTCATGAAGTTCTTAAAGATCACTGTACCTGAGAAGCCTCAACCTCTCTACAGTTAAGATTTCCTTCCTTACTCCTAGTCATCTTTGGATCAAAAATTTCCAGAAATCAACTATCTTCCAATCTCTGGTAACTGAATTTATAACTGAAGTCACAAGTTACCCAACAATAATGTGCTCCCAAGGAAAGGCACACTTTGAAATTCTAAGGGTTTCTTAATCTCAGCTGCAGCAGAGCTGACACTTTGATAAGATAAAACAAGTTTTGCAACTTGCGTTAAAGAGCTTCCAAACAACTGAACAGAATACATTCAGAATCACTGTAAATGCCTGTACAGGACTTACACCCCAGCTTTTACTTCTAAAAAATTTGTTCAGAGGAAAGTTTCGTACAGCATTCTTAGTTCACATATCCCAGGAAATTTGCTCAATATTAAATGCTAGGAATAACTGCTTATGTCCACATAAATCAGAAAAGAAAATGGAGATGCTAGTAAAAAATGAAATCAGAGTACCTGCAAGCACTGACCTCCTAATAGGTAGCCAAATGAACAGGTGAAGGAGGCAAGTAAAAATCTATTAAACCAAATGCTACTTGGAATCCCTAGTGGAAGGCAAATAATCAGAATTTCTTGAACAGACAATGAACTTTGTAAGTTTGTTAGAATTATACATCAACTATAAATGCTTTTAGGTGTTGAAGACATGTTCTAACTACCGACATCTGAAAAAGTTAAATCAATACAGAAAATGGCAAAATATTGACAACACAAGAATTCTGACAAATCCTAAGCCTGGAAGGAAAGCACAGCCCCACTGCAACCTTGAACACTGCAATGAAAGACAGAAGGTATGGACTAACTTTCTGGCTACCCCTTCTTATCCTATTCCAGAAAAAAAGGGATGAAAGTAAAAGAGCAAGAGACATTCAATTCTGTCCTTAGAGAATACATTAGGCAATAGTCCCCAGTCCTTTTAGTCCTAAATTTATCCTGTAAAAGCTTTTGAGTGGTATCTCTGGAAAGACTTTGCTTCTCATACAAACTGAAGCAAAAAAAATAAACCTTTATTACAACATAAAGGTCTTTTATGGTCAAGCTCCAAAAATTATTTGGACTTTATTTCACTGTTTTCACCTCCAGAAAAAGATCCTGGTAAAAGAGAGCTTAAATGCCCAGTAACACAAAGGTAACTGAAATGCCACAGTTTTGCTGTGCACTGCTGCTGCCAACAAGAGCAGCATTCCTTGCACCAACAGACACCTCCCAAGGAACACTGTAACCCATTCTGAATGCAGCACAAGTTTATGAAGAGAGGGTACTAACCTGGCACACAAAACACAGTTCACTTTACAGCTATGCTCAGCTCAGGGTGCTCTCTTCCCATGCTTTAGATGACGTAACATGGTATCCACTTACACACTTCTCTGATGCAGGCAAAGAAAAAGAAAAGTTTCCTGGGGTTCTTTTGGTGGGAATAGCTGATTACTGCACTATCTTAAGAGGTAAGTCTAATTTTTTTTAAGAGGTAGGGATGATGGTTCTGGCCATGCTGATAGTCATGCTGCATATTGAAAAAAAAAAATACTCCCTTCATTCATGAGAGTTATTTTTATCAACTCCACAATTCGGCATGAAATACCTACTTATAACAACCACTCATTTCTGGAATCATCATTCTTTAGATGACACATTTAATACAACTACAAGTTTCTGAGAAGTGATCTTTAGAAACATCATATTGAGGTTAATAATGCTTGATTACTGTTCACAGTAGTGACACCTGTATAAAAGATTATAAAAAAGCACAGTGTATCAGACAGAGGGCTAAGTAGGTGAGTGGCTGTTGACATAAAATGTGTCTCTCTTCTTTCCCTAATATTTCTCTATCCTAAAGCATTTTATCTTTAGTATTATGTTTGAATTGAAATTTGAAAGATTGCTTCAGGATTCACCTGGGTCCTGAAGCCCGGCCCCCATTTTTCTGGAGGCAACAAAGCTTTATACCATTTTAATAAAAAGATCAAACACCTAACTTAGCAAATCTTCAAGTCAAGGTCACTTTTTTCATCCCACAGACATCTAATCCAGAATCTCAGTAGTGAACTGGTCTAACATCTTTAGGCTTTCAGGCTGAAATTATGCAGGACTAGTCTGCTCAAATTCACTCATTTTTGAGGCTTCCTTCTCTCACGTGTTTAAACACACAAACATATTTGCAAAGCCCTTGCACAATCTTTCTCAGATCAAGTGCTTCCAAACTCCCCTCTTAAGCAAGCCTCAACTTCCCAATCACTACAGCTGTCTTGTTCACATCATAAGAATCATAGAATCATTTATGTTGGAAAAAGACCCCCAAGATCGTTGACTTCAACCTCTCACTGATCACCACCTGTCAACTCAACCATGGATGGAACTGAGTGCCACATCCAGTCATCCCATGAGCAGCTCCAGGGATGGTGACTCCTCCACCCCTCTGGGCAGCTCATTCCAATGCTTAGCAACCCTTTCCATGAAGGAATTCTTCCTCAAGACTGCTGCTGGTTATCAAGACAATACTAGAAAAAGCCATACAAATAGAGAGTAGTGATTGAAATGTGCTCTGCAACCATATTTATTCATTTTACTCTGTGTTCAGCTGCTTCCCTTAAGTAGGCAGAGCCTCTTAAGTAGAAACAGGTCACTACTACAGCCAAAATCCATAGTAGAATAACTTAGCTGAGGATATACTCTAGCAATTATACAGTACAAATATCCAACCACTATCTTCCTGAAGCAATGCACATTATGACCTCATGCTTAAATCAAATATTTATTATAATCTGTTACTCTTACATAGTGTAACAGAGAAAACAGACAAGAATGTTTTAGTAGCAGAGTTTCAAAGAGCACTAAAAAATTCAAAAGCTGAACTAGACAAATCAGTTGTCATATCCCAAAAAAGTTCCCTTCCCCCCTTTACAAACAGCAAGTACATACTACAGTTGTTTCACGTTTTAATTAGATTTCATTAATTAAACCCATCAGTTATTTGCATAGGTTTTGAAGGAAATGCAAAATCTCAGTGAACTCAAGCAAAAGTATGTTTGAGAGTCAGGAGCATTCTAATGCCTATGAGTGAAAATGGAGGCAATAATGAAAAACAGTACCACTGAAACCATCAAAATACGCTGACATAGTTTTGTTATCACAATAATTACAATTATTAAAAGTTTTAAGTGTTTCTTGGACATGGAACCCATGACTTCTGTTGTCCTTTTCCTGAACACTCCCAGACTAAGGCATAAATCTAAAGCACCTCCAACTCCAGGCAAGAGCTTAGGATGGAACTGCAACCACCACCCCTTGCCTGACTTCAGTGGGCTAGAAGCCTTCAAATTTTAATGAAAAAAAACCAAAACAACCCAACCCAAAACCAAACCAAACAAACCCTGTCCCACGACTTTGCATCCTGAACTCACACCTGTGGTGTTCCAGCAGTGTTGGCAGTCTGGAAGGAGAAGAGAGAAAGGGAGCAATGCCTGTTGGCTCTTGCCTTTTAACTACTCTTTTCTAGATGGAAGGGCCCAAGCAGAGAGATTCATCCCATCACAGAGAAAAGAGGGATGAAAACAAGCTAAAATCCTCACATGTGCAGTACAGACGAGGATTAGCCTTAACCAACTTTGCAGAGAACGTCCTAAAAGCCATGACAGCATTAGCATCAAACATCATGTTATACTTTGGTACTGGAAATGCCAACAATTGCACTACTACACACACGAGGATGGCACATATGGCCCACAAACAAAGAAAAAAATTACAAAAACATACAGTTCAAGTGACTATTAGTATCACAGAATGGGTCAGGATGGAAGGGACATCAGTGGGTCATCTGGTCCCACCTTCCTGCTCAAGCAGGGTCATCCCACAGCACATGGCACAGGATTGTGTCCAGACAGCTCTGGAATATCTCCACTGATGGAGACTCCACACCTTCTCTGGACAATCAGTTCCAGTGCTCATTATCTGCACAGGGAAGAAATTCTTCCTCATGTTCAGGTGGAACTTTCTGGCCATCAGTTCCTGCCCGTTCCTCCTGTCCCATTGCTGGGAGCAGGGAGCAGAGCCTGCTCCATCCTCTGACCCCTCCCTGCAGACACTGACAGACAGGGATGAGGGCCCCTCTCAGCCCTCTCTTCTCCAGGCTGAACAGCCCCAGCTCCCTCAGCCTTTCCTCACTGAGATGCTCCAGTCCCTCCATCATCTTTGTCACCCTCCACTGGTCCTGCCCCAGCAGCTCCGTGTGTCTCCTGTCCTGAGGAGACAGAACTGGACACAGCACTCCAGGTGATCCTCACAGGGCTGAGCAGAGGGGCAGGATCACCTCCCTCCACCTGCCAGCCATGCTCTTCCTAATGCACCCCAGAATTAATGACTTCAGTTGTGACCAAAGCCCTTTTAAACCAAATAAATGTCTATCATCTTTATCTCATTGTATTTACAACTTAAACATTTGGTGAAATTTTAAGCAACCTCCAGTCCTAGTATTAGAAAGGTTAGACAATCTTTATGGTTGTCCTCTAATGCTAACATAAACTGATAAAGATCTTAAGAAGTACAGAAACATAAAACCAGATAATTTAAAATAAAGTCCTTGCAGAACAAGGCTCTATCATAAAAACCTTACCTCACTCTTCTAGATTCAACACCTACTAAAGACAGGCATTCTCTCTTTGGCATAAAGAAAACTCCTGCTACGTGTATGTGGAGCTCTTATGATAAACTCAGAACAGTCTGCACCTTGGATGAGTAGCCAAGATGTTTCAATTCTATACCTACTACTTTAGAAAAACTACTCAAAGTATTTTGAATGAAAATTCCAACACAAAATAAACAGGTACACTCAGTACTACTATCTGTAAGCTGTCAATCAAACACATGGTCTGAACCACATAGGAATAGCCTTAAAGATTTCAGACTGTATACTTTTCAAACAACACACAGGGAAAAGCTTTTTGAAGCCGCCTGGAAGCAAGTCTGAAAAAAAAAAATGGCACACCTGTATTTTTCATCACTATCACTTATCTTGAGAGATGTTACCACATTTTTGAAGGCTAATAAAGAAATGTCCGATTTATTTCTTGCTGAAGAATGCTTGTGCCAGCCAAACTGAAGAGACAATAACCTCAAACATAACCAGTCTGATTAAGTAAAAACACATGACTAATATATATAAATACATGTTAGTATCATAAATGCCAATTAAAAAAGTTCAGTGAGAAATTGGGATTGTTATTCCAATTTGTATTTTCATATAGCTTTCAGCAATGGAAAGGTATACTGGAAATATATGCAAAGTAAGATTTCCCCTAACTTTTTTTTTCTAATGAAAACACAAACAAGAATTTCTCTCAATCCCTCCTGGCCTTTCTTTCCACCCACACCCCTTAAAATGAAAAATGCATGCTTGCAGAACTTAAAACACACCAAATGTCACATAATAAACAGTTTATCATTGTCATTCCCATCAATTCATTCATATACTATTACCCTGTAATTGTTCCTCACCAAAAGCTATTATCGCTGCATTTACTCAAACTCAGTCTTATCAGTTTATTGTATTTAGACGTGTTTAAAGCTTATCCTAAAGATCAGAATATGCCTCTACAAATTGGACTGTCTACTATCAGCCAAGAAAGTATCTCCTGATTTCTCTAGTAAACTGTATGGGAACTTTGACTAAACGCTCAGACATTTTACAGGCAAAGACCTCTTTCCAACACCCTTCATGAAAATACCTTTTACCACCCTAAGTGACAGTGGTAACTACCTATTTAGGAAAGATAAAATTACACATTTTAGTATTTCATGTGTCCAAATGCAAGTAAGAGCCAGACGTGCTATTTGCAAGAATTAAATCACTGTATCAATCAGTAACAAATCCCAGGAACATGCAGACTTTTAGTGTATGTTTCACTGAAAGATGCTTGGTCAGATGCATATGTAGCAATTCAAAGCAGATTTACAGCAGCTTTCCTCAAGTTTCTTATGGATGGGGAAGGCAGTACCCAGAATCTGTAAGAAAAATAAAAATGCTGCACCTCTGGTCCCCTGGAATTTACCTGTGCAGCATTGCAGAGGAACAGGAATACCACTCATAAATTGCATATGAAAGTTGTGTATTTATTTTAAATGTTTGGGTTTTTAGAGGACTGACTTGACATCTGTGCCGAAAAGCCTGAGTAATGACAACCAGCGATCAGCCCTTCACACCACCACTGCTGCTATTTTCAGTGATACACCCTGTTTTTGCTACAGTGCTCTTGGCATCATCATGCTACTGTGATTCAATATTTATCTGTTAGATCTAGTTACATCACAACACTCTCTATACTAACTAAATCTCGTGTGGAACTTATGCGGCTAACACCTAATCCACGGGTCTTGAGCTCTCCCTTCCAAATTATCCAGCCACAGAACAAAAAGTCAGTGGAGATGTGCAAACATCTGGCCCCCTGAGAATCATGCATCCTCCGAAAGGGTGTGCGGTCATGCATAAGCACTGCACCTCCCTTTTAATGGCAATCCGGCAGGAATAAAACCGAGTGTGAACTGCAGTGGTTAGCATAAAACCACTTGTGAAAGGAGTGTGCCAAAAATTGTATTCAAAACACCTTTAACAGTTTTGCTCCTACAGAAGCTTCTCACCAGCATTAAGTTAAAGCAATCATATACCATTTATGATGGCAAACAAGGCCCTCGGAGTTTAATATATTTAAAAGTTGTGTTAGGAGCAAGGTGGTAGCGTCTTGTGAAACGACAGAACTGAATGCTGAAACTTCTGCTGACAACAAAGCCACCTGCTATGTCCAAGACCAGCATTTCAGTATAATCCGGAGAAAAAGATTAATTCTAGAATATTTTTAGCTCTGGCTTTGAAAGCAGACAGCACTCCATATGCACTGAAAAGCACAGGGGTGGAGAGCGGGCAAGAGAATACATGCAGGAAACATTCTTTGTTTATGATCAAAACACGGTCAATTAGTCTCATAAAATCCATTGTCATGAAGAAAAACTCCAAGCACACTGAACTGTGTCACTACTAAGGCTTGCAGAGCAATCTCAGCTTCGGAATCAGACACACAGAAAATGAGGCAGTCTCAGTATCACTGTATCTCTCGTATTCTTTTTGCAACACAGACACAACTACAGAAAATACAAGAGAGACGATTTAGAAAAAAAGGATTTCAAAACTGAGCAGTCACAGAAATACGGGGGCAGGAGAGAATGGAGTTCAGGTTTAATTCTTTATCGCCATCTGATTTGGGGGAGTCTCTGCATTTTCTTGGTGACTCGAATTGTCATTTCCATCCAACAGCGGTAACCCGAAACACCAGCTGGGGAACGCCAGCCACTGCCTCAACTCCCAGGTTTCATACAAGCCTCGAGCATCGGTTTAACAGCAGTTGCATAATAAGACTCAAAAGGCCAAGCACTCCTCCTGCCTTATACATCTCCATTTCCACACGAACGAGAGTGATGGATCCGGACGAGAACCGAGCACTACCCGAGCGCCACTACCAAGCTGGTTATTATGCAGCAAAGAAAAGGAAAACCCAACACCTGGCGCACAAATATGCAGACACCCAGTGAATAGGTGGATCTACGGAGAGCTATCTTCCCTTTCCCTTCCCCAAGAGGCAACCCTTGATGGGTGTGCCAGGAATGGGATATCGGGAGGGGAGGAGAAGAAAAGGGGTGGGAAGTGGTTGCCGCTTGCTGCAGCCAGGCTGAGCGATGGCGAGGTGGTTAATCATGGTGGCTAAGGAAACATGGGGTCACTTCTCCCCCTTCCTTCTCCCGCGTGACGAGGACAACGGGCACCGGCCACGGGGGGCACCCGGGCCCCGCACGGACCCGCCGGCGGCGGCGACTCAGGTGGGTCCCGGGCGGAGCATCCCCGCGCCCGGTGCGGGCGGGGGGCGCGGGGCAGCGCTCCCCCCGCCCAGCCCTGCCCTGCCCTGCCCGCTCCCCGCCGCACTCACTTGCCGATCACCTCGCAGAGCTCGTACACGTCCTCGAACAGCACGTCGTCGTCGGCCATGGTCCGGGCGGGGGGGCTCAGCCCGAGAGGCGGCGGCCCCGGGGACGCCCGGCTCCCCCGCCGCTCAGCGCCCACCGCCACCACGGTAAATCCCGGCCGCTCCCAGCGCCGCCCGCCCGCGCGGGGCTGCCGCGGCCGCGCCGGGACTCCCCGCTCCTGCCGCTCCTCCTCCGCCTCCTGCCGCGGCCGCCGCCGCTCCCCGCGCGTGTCGCACCCCCCGCGCCCCCGCCTCCCGCCCCCTCCCTCCCGCGCTCGGCCGCGGCTCCCGGCGGGCGGCTCCGGCTCAGCGGGGCGGCGCGGGAGCCATGGAGGGGATCGGGGCGGGCGGCAGCGCCGGGTCGCTCCCTCGCCGGGCGGGAGCGGAGCGCGCGTTCCCGGGCGGGCGGGAGCGCCGGGAGGGAGGATAATAGTGGGAGGGGGAAGGGCGGGGGGAGTCCAGGCGCGGGCGCCGATTCCGCTCCCGAGCGCGAGGAGGCGGCGGCGGCGGCGAGGCGGCGGTCGCGACAGGCGCTCGCGATAGGCGCTCGCGGTACCGAAGGGCGGGCGGGCGAGCGCGCGCGCGCTCCCGGTGCCGCCGCCGCCGTCACGCAAAGCCGTCACGGGGGCGGGCGCCGCCGGGGGCGCGCGCGTACGCGCGCGGGGGCCACGCCCCCGGGAGGCCACGCCCCCAAACCGCCCGCTCGAGGGGTCCGGGAGGCTCGAGGGGAGGGGTCGGGTGGGGGCTCGCGCAGGCGCGGGGCGCGGTGACGTCATGGCGCGGGAGGGGGAGGTGTGACGTCATGGCGCGGGGAGGGGGGCGGGTGTCGCGAGCTCGTGTCGCTCCTGTGGCCCTTACCGTCACTATCGCCACTATCCTCACTATGGTCACTATCCTCACTATCGCTGCTATCGCCCTCGCGGCTGCAGCTCCTGGGGCAGGGACGAGGGGATCCCGCGTCGGCACGAACCGGGCTGTGGCAATAAAGAACCTCTGCGCGAACCGGGCTTTGCGCAGCTTTGTCCAGTGCTTTACTTTTCGTTCCGTATATTCCAACAGGATGTAAGTATATTCTGCAGCACGATCTGAACCGTCTTTGTTATGGGGAAAACCGCTCTTTCTCCCTAAAAGCAGCGAATTCGCCTTTTGGGAGTGCGCCTTCTTCCAGCTGTGCGAGTAGCACACAGCTGTCCTGTGTCGCGACAGCCGTCTAAAAACACCGTGCGAGAGAGACATCGGGTCGATTTCAAAACACCTGGGTGCTTACCTGATTCGTTGTTCCATGTTTTTAACGGGCTGCACGTGTGTGCTTCCCCAAACTTTTGAAAACTTGGCTGATTGGTGGAAGAAAGCAAAGCTCTCTGCAAGGAATGAGTCAGGAACTCTTGTAGTTTATGATAGGTATTTCTGTCAAGGTACTTTAGCACACATGCGATTTCTAGAAATTCATTAACAGAGGTAAATTAAGGAATTGTTCCCCATACAGAGAAAAAAATTGTCAGAGCAGAATTATCTAATGAAGTGGTTTGAAGGTTGGCTTAAAACGTAGAGCTGACCACACTTTGCCTTGTTCCTGTCTCCAAACAAATTTAAAAAGAAAAAAAAAAAGAAAAATAATGAAATTAATTAATTATAGCTAATAATTACATCATAGTGCTGTCTTTCAGGGTGAGAGACATTCCTGTAGGTCTGTACTCCATCCCATACAAACCTTTAAAAAATATTTAAACCACCATCTGCTCTTTAGACTGCAGACAAAAAGCTGATATATTTAAACCGTTCTCTAAATTTCACACAGCTAAATGTGGACACCCATTTTTTCCTTTTGCAGGCCCACGAGGCTGAGTCCCACACAGGTCACTCAGTAAGAATTTTTAGAATATGGGTGAGTGTTCACTTATGCTTTAAGCTGAAATTATCTGCCAAGCCATCGTGAGAAGTTAACATAAATGAAAAAAAGTGCACAAGGAAGAAAATTGCTGGTGATGGATCTTTTCCTGAGCTGAGGCAAATGTTTTGGCTGCTCCAGCAGCATCACCTGATGGAGGTGTTGCCTTCCTCTGGATACCAAGTGCTTGGTGTCACACCAGACCATGTTGCCCAGGTGTGACAGCGTAAACTGAATAAAAAATTTAGCAGGCATAATATATGGGGGCTTTTGTGCCAAAATATTGTAACTGAGCAAACCCTTTCAGAACTTCAGAGGACACTTGGGTTGGTTTTGGGAATAGGCAGCACATAAATGTGGCTGTCTGCTAAAGGATGAGAACCTGGGGCACAGGCTGGGGTTTAATTGTGGTCCTGGGAAGGAGGTTTCTTAGAAGACACCAAACGAAATGGGGCTTTTGCTGAAGAGAGGTGATCATTCCCTGGCATCCAGGGAATGCCAGTAGGCATCTGGCCTACCTGAGGGGTCCTGCTGCCTTCCAGAAGGAGGGTAGTGGCTGCTTTTTTTATCTGATGGATTGAGCATCCTTCTTTCTCTTTTTTTTTTTTTCCCCCCATCCTTCAGCAAAGAATGTGCTTGTTAGAGCAGCCGTAGCACTCACTAGGCTCACAAGAAGCAAGGTGGATTTATCAAACCTGCCAGTTGTCTGTGTTCAGTACAGGGAGAGAGTGAACACAGGTGCTGCCTCCTGTTTGAGTGACATGAGAAGAATCTGTCTGAAGCAGGATTTTTGTGTAGGTCTGGATCATAAAAGGTTGCATAGTGAGCCAGCAAGCGCAGCAAGGATACCACTGCATCAGCAGTTACTGGCACAATTGAGAACTGTGCTGTAACTCTGTTTCAGATTGAATGGGCTCGGGAAAATATGAACATTAGTCTGCCAGCAGCCAGGACACAGTGGCCTGATAATCCAAGCAAAGCATATACAGGTATGTTTGTGGTCAGAAATTCCAGCCACAAGTTCAAGAGTAGTCATTCCCTTTCATAAGCAAACATTCTTGATTTTCACCCATGTATCCAGTATGAATCCTTATAGATTCTGGGATTAAATTAATAATTCTGAAATACGTACATCTAATATCTCATCAAAAAGTGTGTAACCATAATGTTTGACACACGAGCAGAAGAAACTTTTCCCTTGAGACCTGAAATGATTCACTGGCAAGGTAATGGTCTGAGAACAGATCTGGGCATCTGATTTCAGAGCTGGGAGAGGGCCTTTTTGATCAGAAAAGACCAAGAGAAGGACACTGAGTGTTCACATGAGGAAGTGCCCTACAGCCTCTGGTAGCCCTTCCCAAAGCACTGCATGTGTTTGAGCTGCCTGTCTGCCAGATTCTGGACAGGCTGGTTAAGGCTGTATATGTTTAGGTTAACCAGCATTGCATTTAAAAAATGCTAAGGAGTAGCTGAGTGTGGGCTTGCGCATTAGAAAACTTATTTCTTAAAATTTTATGGGGTTTTCAAGTTTTATTCACCTGGGGTATTCTCAGGGTTTACACATACAGTCTGTACAGCGTGAACAGCAGGGCAGGTTAAGTTGTTCAAAAGTTGTTTTTGGAACAATAGTTCAATAGTTACAAGTTACACCCAAACAGCCTTTACATTGTTTTCATTTAAAAGTTCAATGTAAAAGGTACATGATGATGAAGAACAAGAAATTTCACTGGTTGACAGCTCTCTGATATCCCACAGATGTAGGAAGCACCAAATCCTGTTCCTCAGATTCCAGTTATAACAGGGTCCTTCCTGGGTGCTTTGATCTGTAACCCAGGTATTAATTCCTCTCTCTTACAAAAGTTGAGAATGACACTGAAGATGAGTATGAGCTGTTAGTATTTTGTAAGAGAGAAGATTGCAGGTCTACCAGGTTTCTGACATTGTTTAGGTGTGCAAGTTCTATGAGCTGAAAATACTTCACACTTTGGGCAGTAGAAATGTGTTTTGGTTGAAGTGAAAAGAGACCGTGTTTTGATCATAAGAGGCACAGGCATTTTCAGTGCTTGTAAAAACTGTCAGTGAAAAGAACCCTAAAAAGCCACCAGCTGACCTGGAATAGGTCTGAACGACTTAGTGCAAAAGTCTATAATTTAATCAGCTTGGAATCTACTGTGTGGCAGGGCAGGCTGCAGCTGCAGAGCTCAGGTGCTGCACACAAGTTGTGCCACACTGTAATTAAGGAGGCCAGGTTTCCCACGAATGCTTGTCTTAACAGGTGACTGATGTTTGTCTGGGAAGATAAATCTCCAAATGCATTTTTTTCCCCCAGTGGAGTTGTTTTTAAGTTCCTCCACAGTGTCAATTCTCCACTGCTCAATTAAAAGGGGACTCTTACTGCCACCTTTCCTCACTGAAGCCAGCACCAGGTCTCTTTTCTGCAGCCACTTCTCTTCAAAAAGCAGTTGGAGCTTATCTCAGGGATCTGTACCTTGCCCCCAACTAATTCTGTTGGATTTGACTGCCAGGTTCAAGAGTTCCTGGGAAAGGTACGTGTAATGTGAACATGGTAAAACCTGGTTTCCTTGGGCAGCAGGCTGAGAGGTGCCTCTTTGGAATGAGGAATTCGCTTTCACTGCCCTTGAGACACGGTCACCACATCCCCTTCCTCTCATGCTCAGCTCACACTGACCCAGGACAAGTAACCAGACAGGTCTTGGTCAAGGGAAAAAGTCGTGTTCCTCATCTGTAATTAGACCATACTCATAATTAAACAGAAATTATGGTAACACTACTGATGATGGGCATTAAACTAAACCAAAGCTGACCTTGTCTGATACTGTCAGAATTATCACGTCACCTGTCAAAATCAACTTCCAAAGGTGAAAGAGTCCCAGGTAAGAATAACTGACAACATCAAAAGAGAGAGGGATACTTTAAAATTACACAAATCCTTATTTAATGGAGTTTCTTTAGCTGTTGCTTGCCATTCTGCTGATTTTCCCCTTCTTTGTGTACCATGGAGCTGTGTCTTGATTGCATTACTGAAGGTGTTTATTTCTTTTTCTCCCCAACTGCAGCTTTTTCTCATTGATGAGTATGGATTAAAATTTAAGAGCTGTAGAGGAAATCTCTCCAGGATGCTTTTATTGAAAGTTTTTTTTTTTAAATTAAAGAAGTCTTAGAGGGGTTAAAACCAGGTAATAAAACCAACTGAAAATTCCAGTTATCTTTTCATCATTTACAACCATATGCTATAGTCATACACCTATATAGAGAGAAATAATTAAAAATCACATTATAAAGACAATATCAAAATGCTAAGTACTAGCACAAGCAAATTAAAAATAATTACTTTTTCCCCCCTTTCATGTCTTTCTTTCCTTCTTTCTAGCATTTCTCACTCTCCTGTCTTTTGTACAAGATTATTAAGCTCTTTTGACTAGACAGGTGCCACCCTAATAGAAAGTCCAGAAGGGCCCTAAAAAGCAGAGGAAATGCCCAGAGGAGCTTTGGTGTAGATAAATGGCAGGGAATACTTTATTAAGAGGAAATCCTCATCTACACCATCCCTGGATGCCAAACTTGGAACTGGTGCTTTCAGCTCTGGAAAGATCCCTCAGCCCGAGACAGAGGCAGTTTTCTGAAACCACTGCGGTGGGCTGCAGTGGCAGTCACAAAAATAAATAAATAAATAAATAAAATTTTAAAAAATAATAAAAAAGGGCAGTATTGGGTGTGTCAGGAGAGGCATTAAAACAAGGCAGAAGGTGTCATTTTGCCTCCACGCAAAACTCTGGTGCAAACACTGCTGGAGGGCTGGGACGTTTTAGGCTTTCCTATCTCCAGGATGTTGGCAAAAGAGTTTGCAAAGGAAGAGAGAGAGAGTGGCAACAAAAACAACCCAGGGATGAGCCTGCTGCCTTGCAAGGAGAGGCCAAAAGGCTGGAATTTGTCAGTTTGCAGAGAAGACATCTGAGGTAGGGTATACTCGAGGTTTAGAGAAGGATGGAGGTGAAAACAGTTGTTCAAACCCTACACTACTGAAACTAAGGGATGATCCATAAAGCAAGTAGGTAGGTAGTTTAAGACAGACCCTACTTTCAAAAAAATATTATACACACTACAGCAAACTTTTTGAGAACTTGCTGCCACAGGAAGATGTGGACACCAATAATATCAGGAGGCTCAAAAAGGAATTAAAGCATTTTAGGGATGACACATCATTATAAAAAAGACCCTGGATGGAACAGGCAGGGATGTGCTGTGGAGCAGGCCTGGTACAACAACAGTAGGTGCTGAGGAAGTGGAAGGTTGCAGGTTGTGACCAGGCTTTCGTGCACTTTCAAAGCTATCTCCTGCTGCCACCTCTCTGTTTGCATTTTCAAAGAATGTAAATTCACTTTTTACTACAAATTGTACAGTCAGCTTCTCCACATTTAGGTGAATCCCAAGAGTCAGCATTCCTGGAATTCAAATAATATACTTACCCAGGAAGGCCTCATTGTTGATCTCAGTCTTCCTTCTTGGGTAAAGAGGGCTAGGTGAACCCATCAGGGCATTTCTCATGTTCTCAGCCTCTTAGTTTTATTCTGTGTTTCATTTCTCATTCCAAACTTTGTCCTTTATTTTATTCCCATTGTGCCACCAATTTCTTTTCCAAACACTATTTATGAGGTTTAAATACCAAATTTTTCTTACTGCATTTCCCAGATCACTATTCCATTAGTGTGCAGTAATGCAATACAAAAGCTGACAAGGTTTACAGCTGAAGGCTTCTAAGACACAGCTATGACTTTACCACTTATCCTAGAGCCTCAGGGTAAGCCAAGCTTGCCATATTTTATAACTTTAGAAGAGAATACTAATTCTGTAAATAATTATTTACTAAGTATTTCATCTTCTTTTTTGTCATCAAGCTTTTTTCTCTTCTGGTTTTCCCAGCTTGTTTTTTTTTTTTTTTTTTCAGATGGAGAATACCTTATCAGAAGAGTGAACACCCTCTGCCTGACCATTTAGTTAGTTCCCACTTCCTTCTCCCTCTTATGCTTTCCCTTTCTGGGGTATTATGCTGGCACTACATGATTCACACCCAAACTTCAAGGGTTTTTTTTATACTTCAAGAGCAAAACCACCTGCAATGGAAAGAGTTGGTATTGACTTCCTGATTCAGACTGGCCAAGTTACCATTGAGAAAATTCTTGTAGACATTTTACCTGCAGGTTTACAACAGATTTTTGAGATTTAGCAGGAGAAAAACTCCTGGGGGGCAAAGGTGTAAGGTTTTCCATGTCCCATGAAATTCTATTCAGGTCTGTCAGAGGGAAGAGCTGGGGGAAAAGTGCCCTTTTTCCTTATGGCTTTTGTTGGCAGCAGCACTCTGACAGCCATCCAAGGGGTCTGGCCATGGGCATCCTCATCCCTGGCAATGCCCACAGCATTCACATCGTGCTGGGAGCCTGACACTCTGGCTGCAGCTGAAAAGCTGTTGTGAAAGTGAGGTTTGGAGACAGCAGAGAGAGAAAAAGACTGCCACACTTTATAACAGCTCTCTCTAAACCCAGAATATAGCATCTGATATCTTCCTTTATGGGCTCTCCCTTATTTGAAGAGATTCAAGCCATTCTCCCTTGATGATCACCTGTGCACTGAACATGGTCCAAATCTCAGCAGAGACTCCCATTAGTAGCTTGGGGCCTTTTCATTTGGAGGGAAAAAATGCTCCCACAAAGGCAATTTTCTTTTCCTTGGTAAAAGGCACTCGTGTACTAAGTGCGAGACTATTTTTGTGATTGCTGCCCTATTTGCTCTCACTATTGGAACGTCAGTGGAGAATATAACACAAGGTGGGAAGAAGTGGGAGAAGGATCTTGATGTAAGGACAGGAGTGACACACAGGTGAGCAAATTGTTACTTATGTTGTAGAAAAGGGTGGTCCCCAGAGATGCTTTGCTCAGTGTTTTTACATCAGGCCAATATGCTCAGCTTCAGGTTTTTTGGTCATCAGTGCTCATCTGGAGACAAGATTTGCCCTAATTTTCTCTCAGCTCCAGGTGTACAGCATCATCCAACACATCTCTCTGCTCCTTCACCAATATAAAATATGCCATCATAGAAGCAGAGGAAAACCAAGGATTGTGGAAATATGTAAACACTTTCTAAAGAGCTGCAAATGCCTATTCTAACCTCATCTTACGCACTGACTCCTAATCAGAAACTCTGTCTGATGCTGGTGATGTCCTTAGCACCATGAATAGAAAATAATCTAGCACAACTAAATTCTGAGGATTATTTTTTTACTGTAATTTAAGAAGGAGAAAACTTTAGGAATAATTAATTTTTTTCTGTGAGGAAAATAGCCAGAAGTAACACATTTTGCTGACAGTCCACCCAAACCTCTGTCCTGTAAGAGGCACTGGGACAGCCAGAGCAGAAATGCACACTGGTGTCCTTCCCATGCTGTCACCACTCAGATCCCTCAGACTCCCTTGCTGTTTGAGTACTCTTGGAGGATTTTCCAGTGCCATGGTGTCCATGTTGTGCTCCACACCCACAGATTTCGGCTGTGCCTGTGCTCAGTCATTACAGATGTCAATAGAGGACATCTCTTAGTCTGGAAGCTTGAGTTCAGTCATAATAATTGATTATTTCAAACAAGAGCTGGACAGCACCAAGTGTTTTCTCCTTTCAGAAAAAAAGACCTGCTGTCTAAAAATCATCTAACTGCTAAGTACTTATTTACAGTAGTTGTCAATCAGTGGGTAAAACCTACCATAAGCAGAAAAACTGTGACTCATAGTATTGAGAGGCTTGACTGGGGTTGTGTTGTCCTTGCTTTGGTGTCTTTGGTTGGAAGTATGAAGATAATAACAGAGCAGATGTGGTCCAGAGTAGCTGTACCTGTCCAGAAGCATGTCAGCACAAGGATGTGAAGGGCACAAAGATCAGGGATGAATTATGTACAGGGAAAGGCACTTGGTTGGCCTCTGCTGTGCAGATGCAGCCAGTGCCCAGCTGGTTAGGGAAACCAAGATTTTGACAAGCAGTAGTCAATTCTGTTTTCTCATCCTGTGGGTTCTGACAAAGAATTATTTACAAATCATCTCATTAACTTTAGGCCTCAATGGTCTCCACCTGAGCTAATTGTCTGGGCTTCCTTTACAGGCAGTCAACAGAGACATCTCTGAGGCGTAATCACTCTGGATATACTGGGGAGGCAGTAAGGAGATCCAGCAAATTTTGCTTAAAAAATGGAGATTTTTTTTTCCTTTGATCTTTCAAAGGGGGATGCTTTAAACTCTTCTGTTAATATAGTAATAGATGCCCTAAAAGAAAAGGAGAAGATTAGTAGCTTTTACAAAAAGTAATGAGAAAGGTATTTTTTTTTCCTTGTCTGGCTTTCTCAGAAATTAAAAAATGTCTCCTCAACATTTCCATGTTCTGGAACCAGCAGGCACCACAGAGTTTGATAGGGATCTGTCTGACTTGGAGTGTGAGCTTCTAACAAGAGCAGCGCAATTTGTAGCTCGTATTTAACAACTGGTTCAAGCCAGAACCTCTTAAAGACAAGGTTCTCAGCAACTTCCCTCTTCATCCTGAAATTAAACATTAACGTAATAAGGAAGTTCAGTTCCTAACTTAATCTAACTTAATGAACAAGCACATGTTCAATTAGTCTCTGAGGTATTGTGCACTGATTCATGGAATTGGAAATATTTCCCAGAGTATCAATACTCTTGCTGTCAGATGGCAGCAGGTCTGTTAGCTTGTGCCATGTCTTGCAACAAATCTATCTCAGCCTGCTGTGGCTGCTGGCTGTCAGAATTTCTCAGGTGAAATGGCAGTGCTGGTACTTCTCCTTTGGAGAAAGTGTCACGTGCTCCTCTGCATCTGTCCACCTGGTGTGTCAAGTTTGTCTCTGGCCACAGGATATTTCTTATAACATTTTTGCTGTTGGCAGTCCTTGCTGTTCATTATAGGCATTCCCACAGTTGTTTCTTACAAAATAGTGACAGCTCCTGGTATCCCAGATTATGCTTCCCTTTTACCTTCCCCACCTCATATTTTTTTTCCATGTATCTGCTGGTTGCTGTGACTTTGACAGGAATTCCTAGTAAGCACTCAAGAGCAGGCACTCTTGTTTTCAGTTTTCAATTGAATAAAATGTAGGAAAGTAACAATTCATGTTACAATGGTAGCACTCCATTGTTAACAGCACTGGGTACAGATCAGAATTGGCATCCAATCCTGTGTATTCTTGAACATTTTCTGCTGGCCTGTAGAGGCTGGAGATGATGCAGTTATGGTTATATGACTAAACTTATATTTAAGAACAGAATGGTTAAACAAGACGCTGATAAATATCAGACATTCCTGTATCAGGTATGCCAGGCTTATCATAAGGGTTCAAATTTGGGAAGTCACCTTTCTAAGCTGTTATCTTTTCTAGCAACACTGTCCCAGGAAAATGAGAACACTCTGAATACCCATCTAGGATAAGGGATTGCTGACTGTAGATTTTCCTTTCCAGACAGGACATGCTTCCTCATTTCTTCTCTGCATTGGGAACAAGTATTTGCTGTATCATATGACAAGTCTTACCACTTCCTGAATGTATTCATTTGTTTAGGATCAGGACAAATCTCTATATCCTTTTCTCAGCATTTTCAATCCCTAAATGAATTTCCTTCACTCATTTTATAATTTTTTCAGTGACATCTTAAAAATGACCACTCCAGTCTCTTTAAGCATCCATCTGATCTTAAGAGCACCCCCCAGTTTGAACTTGATAAAGATTGTCAGTAAAGACAGAATAATATACTGGGCACAGTATGTAAATAATTTTAATTACATTCTGTAAAATACTTTTTTTGTAAGAGCAGGTTTGACAAAGTCTGTATTCTGTGTTTACTGTTGGTTTTTTTTATCTGCTTGATTAATGTAAAATCTGACTCTGGACCTTGAACCACAGCCCAGTTTTTAAGTGGGTGAGTGTGCCTGCAGCCACCAAAACTTTGCTAGGTTTGTATTCAACTTTCAAATCATCTTTCTGTAGCTGAATATTGTTCTTTAAAGTACAATTTCCCAGATCCCTTTGGCAGACAGTCAATTTCAGCTAAAACCTTTTTAGTTGTGGTGCTGGCAACTATTGACACTCACATGCAGCTCAAAGAGAATCACAGAGGCACAGAATGGTTTGGGAAGGGACCTTCAAAATCATCTCATTCCAAGTCCCCTGCCATGGTCAGGGACACCTTCCACTATCCCAGGTTGCTCAGAACTCCATCCAACCTGGCCTTGAGCACTTCCAGGGATGGGGCAGCCACGAACTCTCTGGGCAGCCTGTGCCAGGGCCTCACCACCATCACTGGAAGAGAACTTGCAACATTGTCATTCTTGGAGTGGGTGGAAAAAACCTTCATGCTGTGGTTACTTTCACAAGCCTCTCGCTCCTTCAGGTTCTCAAGAGCTGTGTCACTGACAGTGGCACTTGTTTCTCGAGTGCTTTGCTGTGTCCTCTGCTCTGCAGAGTGCCAGGCTTAGAAAGCTGGTTCTGGCAGCTCCGTCAAGCACAAATTTGCATGCAACATTTGTCTCTCCAAGGAATCTTTAAACCCTTTCTTGTCTGTCAGGCTAGGTATACTAATGATAACATCAACCTCCCTCGTGTGATCATTTCCTAAACCGTTCTAGAAAATGAGATGGATTAATGAAGACTTATTATTTAAATTGCTGAAGGCACCCCGCTCATATTTGACTGAACACAGGAGCTTCTGCCATGACTGCTACAACCAGAATCGATGTCTATTGGTCCCTAAGCATCCAGCACATCCCAGTAGTAAGATTATATGCCTTAGTTTAAATCTCATAAACTAAAGCAGCTATGACAAAATTTCTGAGGGTGTGTTCACATGCTAAGCTAGTTGTATATGAAAGCACAAAGCTGTGCATGGGTTAATTTGCTCCCCTGAAAGCTCACTGATTTCAAATTGCCTCAGATTTCCATGCTGTCCATTGCAGTCTTCAGTGAAGTTACACCTTGTTTTATTTTCGGTCCTGGGCTTTATTCTCTAAGCCTGCAGAGCCAAGGTGTTTGAGTGATTAATTTCTGATATCTCTCTGCCTGCTATGGCTGAACCAGGTTCTCAGCACCAGCTCTTGGCATTTTCCAGGGCTCTGGAAAGTTGTGGTTCCCTGCCCTGGCTGCTTTCCAGCTGCTGCTGTCAGCTCACAGTAGCCATGGCTCAGAAAATGTTCAGGTCTTGCATTTTGAAGTCTCTGGATGTCACTCATAACTAATAATTTATCTCTGAAATGTTCTCCCCAATGCTGACAGTGTTTATAGAAATAATTTACTGTGGATAGGCAAAAAACTGCCGGCAATTTAATAGCAATTAAAAATTTTCCATCTCAACACTTGAGGGTTTCCATCTTCAATGCAGAAACATCACACGTCTCAGCAGCTGTCACCCTCAGCATACCCTTTTATTAGAATTACATTTAACATAAAAAGTTAAGATTTTCAAAAGAACTTCTAATTTTTGTTATGCAAGTTTAACTTCTCACTGCAAATAAGAGGAAGTTGATAACATTGTTTGCCCCATTTCTTAAATGCTGCATGATACATTTGTCTGATTTTTTATTTTACCTTTTCCTCTTTATTCTTTGATTTTCCATGTTACTGAAATGACACGCTAGCCCTAAATATAGCAGAAGATTGCTCATGAGACTCTCTTAAATTAATCTTATTAAGATAATTGATTAAACTTGGTTCTTGACTAAAAATTAAATCTTCTTTTTTTTCCTCTTTGTTTGACTCAAGGTCAATTTTAAGCACCTTTGTCATTCTTCGACAGATAGGCACAGTGTTCTGGAAGACATTTTGAGGTGAAGTAGCACAGGGAAAGCTTGTTCCCACACAGTTCTAAACCCCTGGGGTTTGATCCTGTAGTGCGGTGAAAGATCACGTGTGTAATCTGTTCCTTAAACTTGGGTCCTCTAATATGTAGAGCTAAGTGTGTGTTTAAATATCTGAAAACTTTGTGTTGTCTGTTTACCTGAATCAGCCTTCTGGATGGTGATAATTAAATTCAAGTACCCTCTGAAAGCATGCCTGGCTCATTTTCAACCACTACGGTAAAAAAAAAACAAAACCCTTTCTCCAAGGAGGAGATAATGCAGGAGACATATGAACTGTGGAATCCCCCACCAAATCCAGGATATAGCCTGCCCTGTGCAATTTCTCTGCTGCTTCTTGCTGCTGAATACCAAAGCTTTAGAGTGGACCTTCAGGTCATGTAGACTGGACATAAACATGAAAAAATTATTACTCCTGGACACAATTCTATGCATTTCTTTTATCCTATCTTCCTAATACACTTATGAGAGAGATACTCAGTGAAAAGTTATCTTTGCAGTATGACAAGCTGTTGCCAGGAACTCGACATGAATGATCAAACAATTTTGCTAATCTGTTTTTAACACAGCATACAGAGTTAAGGAAGAATTGTGTCCTACACAAATATGACACAAAATCAGATTAATATTTTATCATTTAAGTATCAGCATATGGAGAAGAGGAGAGGAGAGGGAGAGGGAGAGGAGAGGAGAGGAGAGGAGAGGAGAGGAGAGGAGAGGAGAGGAGAGGAGAGGAGAGGAGAGGAGAGGAGAGGAGAGGAGAGGAGAGGAGAGGAGAGGAGAGGAGAGGAGAGGAGAGGAGAGGAGAGGAGAGGAGAGGAGAGGAGAGGAGAGGAGAGGAGAGGAGAGGAGAGGCATTTGCTCTGAAGTCAGCCATTTAGATGCTTTGGCAGACAGAAAGTCAAAAGTTCCGCTGAAATAAGGAAAGGAATACATGGAACATGGAGATCAAAGTCATCCTACACTGTAGGAAAACCAGCTGTCATTGGCTGATCTCTCTGTGGTGCATTTATTTAAATACATATTTATTCAAATAGTAATTGCTCTACATTTCTAAAACTCTCTCTTTTCTATTTGCATATTGGTCTTGCATAATTTTGAATGGGACTAAATTGCTTCACTAATTTTGACTAATATTTTAAATGAAGCTGCCAAAAAGTTACAACCCAGATTTACCTAATAGATTTGCTTCTATGAACTTTCCTTCAAGCTACTGCCTGAGTAAATATTTTAAAAGTTCAAGTGGTGTAATTTATCTCAGACCTTCTGCAGTCAGGGTACTGTGGAATACTTCATGTAGTCAAAAACCAATACAGTGCTAAAATGACAATATTGGAACAAACTGTCCAGATTCTTTAATTATGTTAAATAATGTTAAGACCTTGAAACTAATATCTGCAGCATATCAGTGCTCTAATACTATTGCTGGATTTGAGAAGGAAGATACACATTTGACAAAAAATGTTTATATACATGATAACAAGGACCATTTAAGGGACAGGAAACAGTGGGGGCTATTGAGACAGAAATCAGAAAAATGAGTGGTGTAAAACATTTGTTCAGTAAGAATATTTGGTTTCTCATGAGAATTTTCCCCCAGCCCAGCATTAGAATGGTTAAAGTTGAACCCAAACATTTGGCAACTGTGCCCTGCTTGGAAGTATTTATAGGAGGCTAATACTTAGCAGGTGGTAAAATTTTCCTACCAAGGATCTCCAAGCATTTTACAAAACGTTAATAATCAGACTTCATAAAAAATTAAAGTGCAGCTTTTCCAGATGTGTCTGCTTCTGGAGATGGGTGGTTTGAAGTTGTGCCCACTGAGCTGTGCTCAGTGCTCCCTGTTCCACCCAGAAAGGAAATCCTTGGATAGCTGTCAGAGAATTCAGGGATGTTCAGAGGAGCAAGACACTGCTTGCTCTGTGCTCACATACCCTGGCTTGTGATGCTCTGATAGAGGCATCAAAGAAACCCCCAGGAATCAGCACTGAGACAAACAGAGACCTGGCAAATCTGTGATGTTGATAAGCACCACCTGCACTGGAGAAGGGACAGAGATGTGGAGAAATTGGGAATCTTACTGAAGGTTACACTGCCAGAGTGGCAGAGCCAGAGCAAGAATCCAGTGTTGACTCTGAGCCTTGTGCCTGCATCACAGGGCTGGCTTTTATTCCAGGGAGCTACAGCACAAATGGGAAATGAGTGACACTGTAAAGGTATTAGACATCTGAACAGATTGTAAGTGCTCTGGACAATCTTATGATTACAGCCCTTGTGAGCTTTGCTTAACTACTGGGTAAATTGGATTAAACAATTATGAACAGGTATGAGGCATCTAAGAGGATATAATGTGGTAGGAACAAACATTTTTTCCATCAAGAAAAATGCTAGATTTTCCACAGAAATGAAAATTTTAAAAAATAGTTAATTTCTGAAAAATTCTTTGCAGAAACCTGAAAAAAGCTAGTTGCTGTGGAAGAAGAGAAAGTTGTTACAGAAATACAGAGAGACAGATACAGAAATGTCAGAAGAAGTGGCAGAATGGCCTGAGGCTGAGTACCAGTACTCGGTGATTAATGTAATTTGCAATCTGTAAAAGAATGATCAGTGAGGTGGCAACGTTTGCAATATGACAAAATTGTCTGGGATAATTAAAACAAGAGAAGACCAAAGAGCACTACAGAGATAGCTAAGAGAGGTCACTGAGCATCAGATGAAAATTAATGTGGGTATTGCATTTTGGAAGAATTACCTGAACTGCTGTCAGAGGTCAAATTTAATGGCAACCAGTAGAAGGAAAAAAATTTGAGTGAAAACGTCTGTGCAAACCTAGGAATGGCATTGAAGAATTTATGGATTTCTATGGACTAAATTTGTGGTATGTTTATTTGGAACTTTTGAATTCAAGATATCACGTGAAAAGAATGAGCAGCAGAAAAGAAGGGTTTAGAAGCAACTGGGAGGAATGAATGAAAAATTTCCATATAAAGGATTTCCTAGATAAGGATTAGGATTTTCTAGATAAGAAGTGAACATGTCGCTGTAGAGTGCACATTAAAAAAGTTAAGGGAAGACATTTCATGTTCTTGTATTTTTAATTGTGATGCAAGAGCAAAAAGATCTTCAGACAATCCAAACATGAAACAGAAAAGATAAATCACCATGTTTAACTGAAGACAGAATGGATAATAGGTAGCAATGGATATACTATACTATACTTCTGAGGACAGGAGTAGAACCAGATGGACAAATGCAAAAGATATCTATGTCCTCAATTAAACATACTACACAATGCATAGAACCGAAGAGAAAGAATAGTAAAAACAAACCTTAAAATGAGGAAATAGAGTGGCTATTTCATATTTGCATTAAAAAATTGGATTTTGGCTTCCTCATCTGAAGCACCAGGGATTGTCAACAGTTGCTGATGTGATCCTAGATGAGCTGGTGCCATTGAGTCTACCCATTTGGAAGTCAAAGGTGCTAATTAGAAGAATCAATATGAACAATAGAAAATACAGCAGATTGTGCCACTTTCATATTTGGGATAGTCAGATGCTTCCTTCTTTTTAGTCAGGGAGTTATATAAAATTTGCCATAATAATTAGTTTAGGCAGGATGTTTTTACTTAGATTAAGGTATTTGTGTTTATAAGGAATGTTTTCATGGTTATTTTCAGTCTCAGTCGGCAGGAGACAGTCAGTGTATAGGCCCAAAGCAGTTCCTTTATCAATGTTGAGGAGCACATGACCTATATAGCCCTGCCATCTGCCCATCTCTTACACCAAGGTAAATCTGCCACACTAAACTACTTCATAAAAGAAAGGAAATGCAGCTAAGGCCAATTTATTAATAACCAGAAATCCTCGACTGTCTTATAAACATCAGAACAAGGATCAGAACAAAGGAGTTTTGCTGTTGCACCATGACCACGGCTGTAGCTACCTGAGCAAACCAGAGGTCAGAAATACTGCCATTTAAAATAAACAATCATTTGCAGAATAGCAGGTTATCACACAGAGCCATGGAGACTCCCGTCTCCATCTCCTGTTTTAGTAGCTGGGTTTTCCATCCTGCAGAAAAAACAATAGAATGTGCCTCAGGTGTGTCCCAGCTCATTATCTCGTCCTTTTGTACTGCCGAGTTTGTGTCTTTTCCATTTCCCTAATAGTGTGGATGTCCACAAACTAAGAAGTCTCATGAGCTGTGTCTTGTCAATTGATCTTAAATTTTGATGGGCTCGATTCAATGTGAAATAAAGGCCATAAATCTCCTGGAAGACAGCTTTCACTTTCTGATGTAATTGGAATGGAGGCAAAAATTAAGCAGCGCAGATGTGATTTTTTAGCATGTGTTGCCTTCAGAAAGAGATTCACATGTCATGGGCACTGGGCAGGCAGAATACATAACTAAAGGGACCTGTGTGGTGACCTGAGTCCTTTTGGTCACATAAAAGTCAGCAGCACCTCAGGTTAGTGGCAGAAGTGACTGCCCTGGCTGCCAAGCTGTGAACCCACATGTGCCTCTAGCTGAAAGCAACTGGGTATAAATAACCAAGAGTTTCCTGACCCAGGTGTTACAGAAGCCTTTCCCCCAACCCTGCTCTTATTTAAACACCTAATTAAAAGCAGTCACCTTGCCCCCATGAAAGAATTATCTTTCAGCAGAACCTTGAAGAGTTTACATTTTTCTCATAATGAGGAATAGTTTGTTTTTAAAACAAACTCAGCTCTTAAAGAGTTGCATTTAAGTAACTTGCTGTAGCTCTTCAGTCCACAGTTATATCCTTTTTTATATTTTTTATGTCTTCTGAAAAACAACTGGTTCCTATCTTCTGCTGCTTTATCCAGTATGCAGGGACCTCTGCTGAGGATGTGCCAGTGTTAACAGCTTCCCAGTCAGGAGCACTCAGCTGACAACTGCCCCATGGCAGCTGAACTGGGACCCCTTTGCTCTCCTGCCAGAGCTGATCATGCTCCACTGCTGTGCTCCAAAGGCAGTGGAGTTTGCTCAGACTCCACCAGGGTTAAGAAAGAAAGAGGTGTTAGACAGAGGAGAAGACATGGGCATGTGTCTGCTTAGCCACTTGCTGCTCTGCAGTGTGAAGTGCACTCTACCTCTGCCAAAACACCAGTTAGTATTTCCACAGCATTCCTGGACCCATAAAAGTGTCATTCCACACTTCCTCAGGTGTTACAGCTTATTTAGAAACCACCCCCCCCCCCCCCCCCCCCCATCCCCTAAGGCATGTTATAGCTCTTGCTCTAGAGACCTGAAGTTGACTGGACATAAGCTGTTGAGTGCTTATTTTGGGATGTTCACAGCTGAGCTCCTTAAATATTAAGGGATTCTGCTCTGAGAGCTTGGTCTCCTGTTATGGAAACAAGGCTTATAGTTATACCCAGCCTTTTCTTAGTTCTGTACTTAAAATCAGTACTTACTGTTCTTCAGAGTAAATTTCAGGTTTTTAGTAGTCCTGAGCTCCCTTTGTCCTCTCTTTGGTTCAAAAAAGCATAGCTTTGTTCTTTAGTTTTAGCTATAAATAAAAACATTTTCCTCTTACTCCTGGTGTCTGTGATACTCTGTCCACATCAATCCTAATCAAAGGTACACCTTTGAACTTCACCTCGTTCTGATTTTTACCTAATTTCTTACATTTTTCTCATACCTTCCTATAATCCCTTCTCTCTCTGTTCAGTTTATCCCACAACCTGCATGAGCCTCACTCAGCCAGTGTCTTTGTCACACTTCACTCCCACTGCCAGGACCTTCTCTTTAATGGACAGTTCAGTTTCCAGAATTTCCTTATTTCCCTGTGAGCAATCTTTTCTGAGAAATACCACCCCTTTTAACTCAGCCATTACCACCTACCGATAGTAGGGCTTTGGGGATTCTTTTTTAAGCTCTACCTTTGTTGCATTTAAACTCCATTGGTTTTAATAGCCGAGCCATTAAAAAGTCAGAGAGTGAAAGCTGTAAGGGTAATACACAGAATCTTGGCTATTAAAGGAGAGCGGTTTCTAAACACGAGAAGTATTGTCAGTGAGACACTGCCTGGGGCCCTGGCAACACTCCAGCCCACAGTGTAGGAGTTTTTTCAGGGTGGCAGTGGGGTGTGTGCAATTACATCCCTACCTGTGGTTCAGCTTAGCTCGTTGCTGTGGCTCAGTGCAGCTGCCTGGCGGTGCCAGGGCCAAGTGCCACGAGCAAGAGGTCACAGCCCACCATGATTAGGCAATCACCTGATGCCAGGGTGTAAAAAAGGCTTTTCAGCTCCTCTAGGGCCACATGCATGTGCTGGTCAGTACCTCCTGCGTCTCCTTTCTCCTGTCCTCTCTGCTCACAGGAGAGTTTCCCATATGGTGCCACAAAGGCTTTCTTATGAGAGAGTGATTAGGAGATGAGTCTCACCTGCTCTGATTAGATCTGGTTCAGCAAGGTTAAAGCAGCTGCTTTAAAGATTGTCTGGCAGACTGGGAAGGATCTGCTGTTTGTCTGTCTGGGCTGGCTTCAGACAATCCCCTCCCAGGAATCCAGCTGATTTGATAAGAATTCCCAAGAGTCAGGCCCTGTGTTCCCTGTTTCTGGGTGGGTTAGCCTTCATTCAACCCTCATCCAAACCAAGGGATGTTACGCTCAAAAAACCCCTGGCCAGAAATGCTGCTAGGGTTCTGCAGCTCTAAACTGAGACAAGGTTATAAAACTGGGGACTGGGGGCTCCAGAAGCCTGCCTGTTGTTCCTGTGCCAGATGTGTTGCTTTGTGAGACACCAGCTCAGCAAATGTATCCTGCAAGTGAAGACTGAGCTTCTCTGCACCTTGTAAATGATCAGCAGCATTTCTGAACGGGGGTCATGGTTAATGACTTTCAGTGAGATTCTTGAAGGCCAATGATGAATAAAGACACCCCAGTTTAGGCTCCCAGGAGTCTACATAGTACTCCGAAAGCAAAATGCAGTAAAGATGAACATTTGTCTATAAAAATTTGGTAACTCAGTCTATAAAGAAAGCAGACAAATTCAACTGAGAATTGCAATTTCTAAAATAATTTCCTTCAATAAGTGTATTACAGGTCATTTTATTGGGAGATGCTGTTTACACAGAAACAAAAGCATATAATTTCAAATTTTATACCAGGCTATTTAATTTCATAATGAGCAAAGGAAAAAAATTTGAAATATACATAAGAATTAGTTGTTTGTATCAATGTGAAATGGCAAAATACTAAACCCAATAAAAATCCCCTAAATAAACAGTTGCAGATGAAACTCTGTGCTTAAAAGTCAATTGCTTTTTGATGAGGCTGGAAAAAAAATGTTGTTTTTTTTCCTCCAGCCCAAGTACTGTCAAAAAGATATTCAAATATACATGCTGGCTGGCTGTTTGGGAGGAAGATTGCTACAAGCCTTGCTTATCTGGGTATTTGTGATGTATGCGTTATGACATCATCTCAAAATGTATTGCTGGCAGTAATGGAACTTGGTAGAAGGTATGGAAGTTGCTGTTTATATTGTTTACATTTTTCTGATTTATCCACTCTACTTGGGGATTCTTTTGTCTAGCAGCCTTGGTGGTGTTTTATGTGTGTGCTAGCATTGGAGATATAATGGTGAGCAACACTAATGGGCAGAGTGAGGCAAGTACCAGTAGTATTTACAATACTGGACAACCTGCAGGTTATCTATTCACTATTAACCTGCCTAATATCCAAGTGCTAAATCAGAAGAGGGCAGTAAAGGAAAATTACATGGGAGACGTAACAATGGGGAAAATATTATTCCCTAAGGAAAAATAGCAGAGTGAGAAAAAAACCTCAAACACGTACGCCTGGCTTCATCCAGTCTAGGAGTGTTTACACTTCCCAGGACTTGAAATTTAAAAGAATGCTTTAACCTCACCTCTCAACTCAGACGTAAGAAGGGGGTTTACAGCAAACAGAAGCTGATAACTACAACATAGAGAAAGAGGTGGGGAAGAAGAAAGGTGCATCAAATATAATAACTTCTTAATTCTGGGATGGGTAGAACTAGGTCCCCTGGAACTAAGGGTGGTAGAGTTTAAACCAGGGCAAGGAGATGTACATCTATGGACATCAGTCACTGTGTGAGTGCTCTTTCCCAAATATCTTGTGCCTTCCAGGAAAATGAATTAACAGCGCTGTGTTTCATGGAATCAGTTTGAGATGTCATTGTTAACTTGGCTGGGCACTGTACTGTGTTTGTGTGGCCAGGTTTTGGAAGCAGGGGGGCTGCAGGGGTGGCTTCTCTGAGAAGCTTCTGGAAGCTTCCCCCATGTCAGGCAGAGCCAATCCCTGATGGCTCCAGTATGGACTCACTGCTGGCCAGGCCTGGGCCAGTTAGAAAAGGTGGTGACACCTCTGGGATAACAAATTTAAGAAAGAAAAAAAATTACAGGGCAGATGTAATTGTAGTCGGGGAAGAGCAGGGTGAGAATATGTGAGAGGAGCAGCCCTGCAGACACCAAGGTCAGTGCAGAGGGAGGGGCAGGAGCTGCTCCAGGGGCTGGAGCTGAGATTCCCCTGCAGCCCCTGGAGGGCACAGGGATGCAGAGATCCCCCTGCAGGGCACAGAGGGCACAGGGATGCAGAGATCCACCTGCAGGGCACAGAGGGCACAGGGATGCAGAGATCCACCTGCAGGGCACAGGGGGCACAGGGATGCAGAGATCCACCTGCAGGGCACAGGGGGCACAGGGATGCAGAGATCCACCTGCAGGGCACAGAGGGCACAGGGATGCAGAGATCCACCTGCAGGGCACAGGGATGCAGAGATCCACCTGCAGGGCACAGGGGGCACAGGGATGCAGAGATCCACCTGCAGGGCACAGAGGGCACAGGGATGTAGAGATCCACCTGCAGCCCATGGAGGTGACCCAAGATGGAGCACAGGGATGCTGAGAGGAGGCTGTGAACCCATGGGAGGCCTGTGCTGAGCAGGGTCCTGGCAGGGACCTGCAGCCCTGTGGAGAGAGGAGCCCACCCTGGAGCATTTCCTGGCAGGACTTGTGACCCTGTGGGGGACCCACATTGGAACAGGCTGTGCCTGAAGGACTGAGCCCATGGAAGAATAACCCACAGTGAAGCAATTTGTGGAGAACTGTTGCCTGTGAGCTGGACTCACATTGCAGAAGTCCATGGAGAACTGTCTGCCTTTGGGAGGGATCCCACGCTGGAGCAGGGGAAGGACTCCTCTCCCTGAGCAGTGGCAGGAACAACGTGTGATGGACTGACCATTACCCCCATTGCCCATCTCCTGTGCCCCTGGGGGGAGGGAGAGCTGAGAAAGAGGAAGGAGTGGGAAGTTGTTTTTACAACTTATTTTTACTCCTCATTATCCTGCTCTGATTTTGTTATTAATAAATTGAATTCATATCCCCAGGTTGAGTCTGTTTTGCCTGTGATGGTTTTTGGTGAGTGATTTCTCCCAGTCCTTAACTCATGAACCTTTCACTGTATTTTCTCTGCCTTTCCACCTGAGGAGGGGAGTGACAGAGTGGCTTTGGTGGATATCTGGCATCTAGCCAGGGTCAAACCACCACAGTGTTTTTGGTGCTGGAACCCAGGATCCTGAGGATTTTGAAACAAAGATGGGAATTGGGAAAGATAATGGGCAAAACATGGACTGAACAATGTTAGAGAGTACAATCACAAAGAATGACAGAATCACAGAATGACTAGGTTAGAAGAGACCTCCAAGATCACCGAGTCCAACCCATGCCCTAACACCTCAACTGAACCATGGCTCCAAGTGCCACATCCAGACTTTTTTAAAACACATCCAGGGATGGTGACTCCACCACTTTCTCAGGCAAAGAGATTATTATTCTTTACATAAAAAACTTTTTCCTAGTATCCAACCTATATTTCCCTTGATGCAGCTTAAGACTGTGTCCTCTTGTTCTGTCAGTTGTTGCCTGGAGAAAGAGACCAACCCCACCTGACTATAAACACCTTTCAGGGAGTTGCAGAGAGTGATAAGGTCACCCCTGAGTCTCCTTTTCTCCAGGCTGAACAACCCCAGCTCCCTCAGATGTTCCTCACAGGGTTTGTGTTCCAAGCAATGATGTTATTTTGGTTTTTATGTGTGGGGAATTTTTTTTTTTTTGGGTGGGTTTGTTGACATACATGAAGGTTGTGTGATGAATGTGGATTTTAATGATAATTCTTAAATATATTGTTCACAGAGATGAGAGGTGGAAGGGGAGACACAGGGAGAACAACAGGGAGGCAGGAGAGTTGACCTCCCACAGGTACCCTTGTGGTACAGTGATTTTATTACCTGATTTCACCTGGATAAGGGTGCAGAGAGCTGTACCCATCACCTACCAGTCCAAAGACACGAAGCTGACATCTTTTTTCCCTAGGATATATGAAACTAAATCCTGTGAAAAATGATGTGCTTAAAGCACTGCGTATATTTCAATAGCAACTGATTCAAATTCTAACACAGTTGGTAATTTATTTTGAAAAATTAAATTGCAATCTAGACAAGAGGCTTCTTTACTGAGTTGCAAATCATATTAAGAGATAATTTTTACAAAACTAAAATGATAATCATGGCTACTATTACTATTGAAATTGCATTGCTGCATCATAAGCCCTCATAAATGCAGTGCTGTTTGGTTTATGATGACCTCCATGTAGTTCCCTGTACTCCTACTAAGAAGCATTTGAAACAGAAACAGAAAGATTTTAACTTTCTATAACCAAAGTTCCACTTTTAAACTCTGGAGTTTTTAAGAAATGCCAAGTTGGTTGTCTGGGTTTTTCTGGTTGGTTTTGTTTGGGTTTTTTGTTTGTTTTTAAATTTTTTTTGTTTTGTTTTTGTTTTCGTTTGGTGGTGGTGTTTGTTTTTTGGCAGTTTTTTGTTGGGGTTTTTTTTTGTGGGTTTTTTTTCCTTGTTTGGGTTTTTCTGTTTGTTCGTAGGGGATTTTTGTTTCCTTCATTACTGTACTTCTTTCAGCAGCCTAGTGTTGTTCTGGCCCCTGTGCCTTGGGATTTGTCCAGAGGCCATCCTGGTAGGACACAGGACAGATGAATTTGTTCATCAGAAGGGGGAAGGTTCTTCTCCACTGAGTCTCAGGCAGGACCTGAGCTTGGGTACTCAGGTTTGTGGATCTCAGGTTTCTCCTGAAAACAAACTTTTGTTGTAGAAATGGAGGCTTTATTCCGGTAACATCACATTCACATCTTGGCTGCTCTTGATGTTTGGGTCCTTAGTTTAATCTCTGAACCTCAGCACCAGGAGATCAAATTTACTTCTGTCTCTGAGTTACTAGACCCATGCTGGCCTGTTGCATGCCTAGTTTTATCTCTGGGAAGAAATTGAAGGTCCAAACATTTTCCAGCACAGCTTCCCTCCCCATGACACACGACCCACCCTGGAAGCACAGCAAGTACTGCAGTGTCAATAATTATTACTTTTGCAGTCATGCAAGTGTTAGATAATGGAGCCAAATATTTCTGACCAGTTACTGACCACATGTAACAACAGGAGTGCAGGGTTAGGGAAAGAGCAAGATTCCACCTGACCCTGGACACTCCTGTTCTCATGAAACCAAGGATGCCAATATCACTGTATTTTCCCCTAAAATGGCTGGTGGCTCTGGGCCTGGAGCATACAGCAGCTTGTAAAGACATGGCTTTTGCTATCCCTGAATTATCTATTTACTGAGCATCACTGGAACACCACTGGAAGCATCCTGGCAGTTGGCACCTTTAGGTACCCTAATTGCTTTTAGGAGTTATGGATTAACTTGTCTCCTTATTCTTTATACTTCATTACTAGATCACACTCCAGTGAGAGTCTGCAGTATGTCTCTCTAGGTTGGAAAAAACCTAATAGTCCTGTTTAAAGTCTAGGGAAAAACTCAGTTCACTGTATTTTTTTTTCTCCCTATGTAATTATTTATGCTGTAAGAAGTGACAATTACAGGCTGCCCCTGAGAACAGTTGCCCATATTCCCTTGCCCATATCACTGCCTGCAAAGGGCACCAATGATGAACCTGAATGTAAAGGACCCGTCAAAAACATTTTCACTAACGCAAAGTTACCCCAGACTTCTGCTGGAAATTTCACTTTTCTTCTCTGGCAAGAATTTCTTTCATGTATTATTAAATTGAATGTTATAAAACTTGTTTTGTGTGGTGCTGAATGTTGAAGTTTAAATACTAAGTGCAATCCAATTTTGTTTTGTAAGTTGCAGTTTACTGTTTGAAGACACGTTGCTGTAGCTCATCTGAATAATGTTTTTTGTTCTTAAGAGAGCTAACAGCAGTGCTGTCCAAAGCACCAAATTAGGAAGCAGGAGAGCATGTAGGAGTTAATTTGTAAGCTTATGCTGGGGCACAAAACCAGCTCATCTGTTAGGAACACACAGATGAAAGACAAAACAGGTGGATCTAATAATCGTGTTCAACAGTAAAGTGTTTGGGGACTGTAATAGTTGGAAAATTACAGAAATCTCTCTAGGTCTCCATGAACCAAAGCTGCTGTGGAGAAAGAAAATATTTCCTAGTATATTCTGCAAAAAGGAAAGAATATTGTAATTATGATTAACAGATGAACTTTTAGAGGGAGCTAGTAGTTAGGTTAATTTTCATTTTTCAGATAATAATGATTTTTTTCTGTACTTAGTAGCTCAATAGAAACTAGTTGCAAAAATGTCAAAAAACATTCTTATGCCTTACTGAGGCAAATAAAGATAATTATATAATTGAGGCTCATTTGGCAAAGAATACTAACTGAGATAATTGTACCAGACTTTGATTGGCTTCAGTTACCACATT